>NC_046663.1:33347694-33349456 GCF_010883055.1 Belonocnema kinseyi | reverse complement strand
TACGAAACGCTATTTTTAAAATATTATTTGAAACTGAAGATAACCCCCCTCTTATTTTTAAATACAAAATATAAATGTAATTTTGTATTATCGTCAATTAACAATTAAAAATTGGTTCAAATTATTAGATACTAGTATGGGAATACTTTTAATTAAAACTTTTTTTTCAATTTTAGGAAAATTCATTTAAAAATTCACCATTTCAGATAAAAATTTATCTCTTTAATTGAAAATCTATCTATTTGGTTGAAAATTAGTTTTTTAGTTAAAAATAAATTTTTTAAATAAGAAACTAAAGATTCCATTTCTAGTTGAAAATTCTTTTTTTTATAAATTCAACTAGTTTTATTTTAAAACTTAACTCTTTTTTTTTGTATGAAATATCAAGTATTACATTTTTTGTTATTAATTAATATATTTTTGTTGGAAATTTAACTACTTGGTATAAATTTGAACTACTTTCTTTTTCATTATTTTCCTTCGTTGATGATTTATTATTTTAGATCAAAATTCACCTACTTCGTTGAAAATTGTTATTGTTGTTGTTGTAAAAATTATCTTTTTGCACAGAAAATTTGACTTTTTTAGTTAAAAATGAATTATTTTAGATAAAAAATGTGCTCTTTGATTGAAAATCGATCGATTTGCTTGAAAATTTGTTTTTTAGTTCAAAATACATTTTTTAAATAAGAAGGTAAAGATTCTATTATTGGCTGAGAATTCTCTTTTTTCCATAAAATCAAATAGTTTTGTTTTAAAATTAAAATTTTTTGTTTGTATGAAATATCAAGTATTACATTTTTTGTTGTGAATTAATATTTTTTGTTTGGAAATTTAACTACTTGTTATAAATTGAAACTACTTTCTTTTTAATTATTTTCCTTGGTTGGTAATTTATTATTTTAGTTTAAAATTCAACGTTTTCGTTGAAGATTGTTTTTTACGTGAAAATTAATTTTTGGTACTGAAATTTGAACTATTTTAGTTAAAAATGTATAATTTTAGATAAAAAATTATCTCTTTCATTGAAAATTCATCTATTTTTTAAAAATTCGTTTTTCAGTTGAAAATAAATGTTTTAAATAAGAAGGTAAAGATTCCATTTTCGGGTTAAAAATCTTATTTTTATATAATTTCAACTAGTATTTTTGTCTTGTGAATTAATATTTTTCGGTTGGAAATTTAACTACTTAGTAGAAATTGAAACTGCTTTCTTTTTTATTACTTTTCTTAGTAGATGATTTATTATTTTACTTGAAAATTAAACCATTTCGTAAAAGATTAGTTTTTTTGCAAACATTATTTTTTTTACTGAAAATTTAACTATTTAGTGGAAATTGAAACTACTTTCTGTTTAATTATTTTCCTTGGTTAATGATTCATTATTTTAGTTTAAAATTCAACTATTTTGTTGAAGACTGTTGTTTGTGAAAATTAATTTTTTGTACTGAAAATTTAAATATTTTATTTAAAAATGTATCATTTTAGGTAAAAAAATATCTCTTTAATTGAATATCCATCTATTTTGTTGAAAACTCGTATTTTTAAATTATATTTAACTAGTTTTGATTTTTTTACTAAATCTTTTTTTGTTTAAAATATTTAATTTAATGATGTGAAAATTAATTTTTGGATCTGAGACTTAAATTTTTCTAGATAAAGATTCATAATTTTAAATTAAAGTTCATCTGTTTGCTTGAAAATCTAACAATTTTGTTGAAAATATAAAATAAACATTTTCTTGTTATGTAAAACTGACGAT
>NC_046663.1:33331149-33347594 GCF_010883055.1 Belonocnema kinseyi | reverse complement strand
GATTCATAATTTTAAATTAAAGTTCATCTGTTTGCTTGAAAATCTAACAATTTTGTTGAAAATATAAAATAAACATTTTCTTGTTATGTAAAACTGACGATGATGCCCCCTCCGATTTTTAAATACAAAATATAAATGTAATTTTTCAATTTTCCAGGAATCTAATAATAATTTTGTTGTCTTGGAAAAAATAATTTTGTAATCTTGGAAAAATGAGTAAAACTAATTTAGAAAAGTCTACATTGTATTTTAAATATTTTAAGATTTTTTCATGTTTTAAATTTATTGTGTATATTTTAAAAACTTCTAAATATATTTTGAACTTAGTCGATTATTCTGCAAATTATTGTAAAATTGTTATTTATTATTCTAAATTTTTCTAAAGTCTATTTAAATATTGTCTTAAAATTAATTTTTGAAAATAAAAAATCATTTGAAATTTTTCCAGAAAATTAAAGAAAGTTTTGTTATTTTTTAAAAACGTTTAAAGATTTCTAGAAAGCTTAACAATGTTATTTTGAAATGTTCAAAAATCTAAATTTCGTATTCATTTTTCGAAATTTTGTCCCATATTTAATTAAGTTTGGATCTTTCTAAAACTTGAAATATCTCCAGTTTTATAATTGTTTAATTGTTATTTATAACATATTTAAAAATTAAAATTAAATTTGTGAAATTCTATTTTTGAATTAAAAATAAATGCTGTTCAATAATTAAAACCAGATTTTAATAAATAAAATAAATAATTTTATTTAATAAGAATATAATAAAAATAAATTTTGAAAAATTTAATTACATAAAAAGTGAAATATAAATGGTAAGAATTTTAGTTCACATACCAAAATTCAATAATTTCACTTAAATATTGATTGCTGAATATTTAATAAAATGCGTTACGTTTGTTCAACGACTACCATTATTTGTAACATAATTTCAAATACAGTTCCCCAATATTTCTATTTTGTATATAACTGTAAATTTTCGTTAAATTTCGTATGTTTCTTTCACAAAAAGTTACAGTTGTACAAATGTTGTCCTTCCTTGTAAAAATTTTTTTCACCAAGGATAATGAAATAATTTAAGAAATGCATGCCACAACAACTCTTGTTCATATTCAGAAGGCGTGGTTTTTTTAACCATAATCCGAAATTTGAAATAAAAATTGTAAAAGGTCGTCCCTAAGGACGAAGGATTTTATCTCCCCTTCAAAAGTTGGAAAATTTGAAGTATCAGCATATGCATAGATTCCCATAATGTTTCCAAGGAATCGGCCTCAGGGGAATACGTGGACTCTCTAACTTCGGTGCTCCCACGTGTGTTTAGACTTTTTGTGATTTTTTCAAATTACAAGTCCTTTTATATAGATAAATTCTTGCATGGTACTATTGAAAATAATTCTTAGATTTCCTACCTGACACAATCGATTTATTCCCACCAAGATCAATAAAGGAATACTTCGGAGAAAAAAATTTGTGCCGAAATATTTTATATTTTTCTTTTAGTAATGCGCATTTAAGACAGTGTTTTTTTTTAATTTATATAATAATTGATTCATAGGTGTAAAAAAATTTTTAAAATTTGTTGTGTTATTATATTTCTGAATATTTTCTATTGCTATTACAAGCAATGTAATATTATCTCACCTCTAATCATCAAATGTAATACTAATTCTCAGTTTTTCAAATAAATAAATAAATCAGGATCAATAATTCTTGAATAATCTGGATTTGAAAAAATGGTTTCTGATACTTAAGATGATCCTTCTACTTTTGAATACAAAATATAAACTATTTTATATAACTGTAAATTGGGCAACAAATAATAATGAGTAATTATTTGATACAAGTGTGAGAATACTTTAAATTAAAATCTTTAAACACTTTATTGTTTATTTGAGAATATTGTTATAATTTGAAGGTTACATTTTTTCTCTTTCTTTAAAGACTTTTACTTAATTTTTACTTTACTTAATTTTCAAAAAAGTTCTTTTTCCCATTTCACCAATTAAATTATTATAAAATAATTACAAATTCCAATTATTCTCAATTAAAAGTTATTTGTTTGTTATTGAAAAATCTAAAATTGTATTTTTTGTTTGAAATTCATCTAATTTGAAAAAAATTATACTATTTGCTTGAGGATTTAATTATTTTGTTAAAAACACAAATGTATCTTTTTTGAAGAAAAATTTAACGATTTTTAAAAAATTCGTTTAATTTTTTGTTGAAAATTAATTTTTATAATTGAACACTTAACTATTTCATTTTAGGATGAAAATTTATAGTTTTTAGTTAAAAATCCATCTAATGAGTGAAATTTGTAACTATAAAAAGGTCAACAAAATTGTTAAAACTTCGTCTATTTTGTTAAAAAGTTGTTTTTAGTAACCGAAAATTAAACTCCTTAGTTAAAAAAATGAATTATCTGGTTAAAAATTTAAAAAAATTTCTTTCTTTCAAAATTGATGATTTTAGTTAAAATGTCATTTTTTTGTTAAAAATTTAATCATTGTGTTATAAGCTCGTATTTATTTTTTGTTGAGAACTACTTTTCTTCACCAAAAGTGCAATTATTCGATTTTTGGTTAAAAATCTATAATATTGTAAATTGAAAATTAATCTTTTCTATTCGAAATTTTTTGTTTTGCATTTTTGATTGAAAATGCAACTGCTTAGTTGAAAATTAATTTCTTTTTGTTTTATATTTTATATTATATATTGCGTTAAGGAATTAATTTTTGTCAGTTGCTTTGTAAAAATTGGTTTTCTAGACTTGAAAATCGATTTTTTTAGTAAAAATTAAACCACTTTTGTAGAAAATTAAAGTTTTGCGTAAAAAAGCGAATTTTTTAAAATTTAACTACTCCATTAGAAATTTTTTTTTTAATGAAAAATACTTTTTGTTTCTCAAAATATAGCTATTCTTTTTTGATAAGAAATTAATCTTCTTGTTTAAAAATTTAACCTTTCTTTTGTGTTAAAAATGCAACTGCTTGTTTGAAAATTAATCTTTTTTTTTAAGATTGAACAATTTTGTTGAAAATTAGTTTTTTAACTGAATATATTGTGATTACTTTTTTGGTGAAAATTTTTATTGTTAGATAAAAATTTACCTATTTTGTTCAAAATTCAGCTTTCTTGATTTCAAATTATAATATTCTTTTTGTTGAAATATTAACGGTCTTTTTGCTTGATTGATTTAACAATATGGTTTAAAGTTAATATTTTCTGTTGCAAATTAATCTAATGTATGTAGAAGATTAAACTATTTGTTTAAATATTAATATCTTTATTGGAAAATACACCTATTCTATAGAAAATTCATTTTTTGGTAAAAAATTTAATTTTTGTCTTAAAATGTAGCTTTTCAAGTTTTCGTTGATATCTTAACTATTTGTTATAAAGTTAATAATTTTTGTAAAAATTCGTTTATTTAAGTAGAGAATTAACCTTTTTGTTGTAAGTTGATCATTTTTAATAAAAAGTCAACTACTTTGTTAAAAATTCGTCTTTTTCATTTGAATTCAACTGGTTAAAAATTATTTTTGTTGTTGTTGAATATCAGCATTATTAAAACAAAAATTTAAAGACTCTATTTTTGGTTAAAAATTAATTTTTTAAAGTTCAAAATCTATCTTTCTGGATTGAGAAGAAAGCTTCTTCTTAAAAAGGATTCTATTCCAGATTAAAAGTTAACTTAAAAAAATCTGCTTTCAATCTTAAAAACTTAACTATTTTGTCGACAAATCATATTTTTGAGCAAAGAATTAATATTTTTTTGTTAAAAATCGATATATTTGCTTGAGGATTTAACTGTTTGTAAAAAAATCATCTTTTTGGTTAAATTTTAGTTGGTAGAAAAGTCTTTTGTTTATTTGTTAAAAATTATTTCTTTAATCTCAAAATTTATCGATTTCATTTGTGGTTGAAAATTTCTCTTTTCTATAGTTAAAAGTTTAACTATTTTGTTAAAAATGCATCTTTTTGAATTCAAAATAAACTTTTCTTATTAATAATTCTTTTCTTGTGCTCTTCTGGCGATTAAACTAATTCGTCAATATTTCCCGTATTTCACCAGAAATTGCTGAATTACCTGCGTTCAATGGACTAGCGCGTTGTCGTCGTGTAAAATTTGTAACGTAGAATATTTTATAAACGGAAGGATGAAATTTAAATTGTAATTTTAAAAATAAATTTCTTAGCCTTGACAGTTAATCATTTCACTTTTTTAAAGAATTATTATTTTTTTCACTGTTTTGAAGAAACGTCCCCTTTTTGAGGTTTCGCTTAAATTCGAACTGAATAAGAAATTCCAACTATCATTGGTTTAAAGTTATTTCTTTCTGGTTAAAAAGTCTAACATTATATTGTTGGTCCAGAATTCATCTTCGATTAAACAATTAACTAATTAATTGAAAATTTATTTATTTGGTCCGAAATAAAACTATTTGGTTAAAAAGTAATCATTTAGGAAAAAAAATTTAACTTTTTCGTTAACAGTTACACTACTTTCTTAAAATTTTTTTTGTCTAAAGATTTATCTCTTTGATTGGAAATTTAAACAGTTAAAAAAATTCCTTACATATTTTGTTAAAAATAAATTGTTTTAATAAAAAACTTAAATATTACATTGTTTTTTGAAAATGTATGTAATTCAATTTAATTCTGAATTTTATCTTTAAAAATTGATTTCTTTAGGGTTCAATACTTCAGCTGAAAACTTATCTCTTTGAATGCAAATTAAACTTATTGCTGAAAATTCTTTTTTTGTTGTTAAAAATTAATTTCTTTGCTGAAAATATAAATTCTATTTTTGATTGAAAATTGTCATTCTAAATTTAAAATTACTCTTCTCTGATTAAAATTCATGTACACTTTGTTCAAAAATCTTTTTTTTGTTTTCGGTTAATTATCCTGATTTTTATTTAAAATTAAAATGTTTTTCTTGAAAGATTAACTATTACGTCTTTCGTTCAGAATTTCATTTTTGGGTTTGAAAATGAAGCATTTGGTTTGGAAATAAAGTATTTGGTTCAAAATTTAACTGCTTTGTAAGCAATTTATTTTTTTTGGCTGAAGATTCATTTTTTTCAGAAATTCATCTACTTGGTCGTAAATTAAATTTTTTGTTAAAAATTTATATTTTTGGGCTGACAACTCGAATGGTTTGTCGAATATTCTTTTTTCTATTAAAGAAACAAACAATTCGGTGGAAAATTAATATTTGTTGTTGAAAATTAATTACTTTGTTCCCATCTTAAAGTATTTACTAAAAAAGTAAACCATTTATTTGAGAATATAATTATTCTGCTAGAAAAACATTTTTTTTTAAATTACTTTTCTTATTAAAAAATGTATTCTGAATTTCTCATTTGTAAATAGAAAATTTATGTAATTTGTTATTCTTATTTTTTTATTTCAATTCAGCTGACTGAAACTTTATTCTATTGTTGTCGGTGAGAATTATTTTTTCAAATTTAAAATTGAATGATTTCATTTTTGGTTGAAAATTTAACTATTTTGTTTAAAATAAATATTTATTGATCGAAAATTGACTTTTGGTTAAAAATGCTTTTTTCCTGTTCAAAGATCAACTATTTTGTAAATCATTTAGCTATTAGGCTTAAGAATTTACCATATTTAGTTAAAATTAATTTATCTGGAAATAAAATGAAATTTGTTTGTTGAAAATTTATCTATTTGTTTAAGGAATAAATTATTTTCTTTAATATTTTTCTTTTTTCTTTGGATTCAACGAGTTGGTAGTTCGTTTTTTGACTTAATTTTTTTTGTTAACTAAAAATTTAACTTTCACATTTCTTGATGTAAAATCGTAAATTTTAGTCGTAAATTTTTCTTTTTGTAGAATATTAATCTTATGGGTTAAAAATTCAGCTATTGGTATAAAATACATTATTATGTAGAATATTTGATTAAAAATTAAACTATTTTGTTGAAAATTCATATTTTATGGTGGAAAAGTCATCTTTCTTGGTTAAAAATTCATCTCTCTTGGCTCAAAATGAACCTTTTTTGTCGAAAACTTAACTCTCTTTTTAAAATACCGTCTCTTTTGTTTAGAAATTCAACCTTTGGTTGAAAATGCAGCTACCCGTACTAAACTTTGTGTGTCGATGATATTGATCTTAAATTTATCGACACGAATAAAAAAATTGATTTGTTAATAAGAAATGTGTCACATCCTATATGGGTTAGGATCATGCGTTAGGGTCATGAGTTAGGGTCATGAGTGAGGGCCATGGGTTAGGGTAATGACTTAGAGTCATGGATAAGTTTCATGGGTTAGGGTCATAGGTTACGGTAATGGGTTAGGGAAATGGGTTGGAGTAATGTGTTAGAGTAATGGGCTGGGGTAATGGGTTATAGTAATGGGTTATAGTAATGGTTTAGGGTAATAGGTTAGGGTAATAGATTAGGGCAATAGGTTAGGGTAATGAATTAGGTCTAATGTTAAGGGCCATGGGTTACGACCCTTGGCTAGGGTCATGGGTTAGGGCCGTGGGTTAGAGGCATCCTATTGGCTTAGCAATGCGTTAGGGTAGAACACCACCTCTTCTTAGAAATAATATGTGGCCGATCTTTATATTAATTTTCTTTATCCCTCAAATCTGGAATATGTGCTAAATTTCTTGTTGTTTTTTTTTCTTTTTTTTTTTAAACTGTTCCATTTCATGTTGGTAAAAAAATAGGCTATTTTGTAGAATATTTAATTATTTTATAAACAAAATTATTATTTTGTGAAAAATTCATCCTATTATATTGAAAATTCATCTTTCATTATGGAGGCCATATTTCTTGGTCATCTCTAACGAAGAAAGATGACAAAAATTAAACTTTTCGTGTTAAAAATTCAACTCTGTTTTGAAAAATCCCTCTTTTTTGTTTGGAAATTCACAAACTACATGGGTTAGGGCAATGGGTTATGGCTATGGTTTAGGGTCATGGGTTATGGCCATAGGTTAGGGTCATGGGTTATGGGCATGGGTTAGGGTCACGGGTTATGGCTATGGGTTATGGCCATGGGTTTTTCTTAGCAATGGGTTTAGAGTAGAATACCCCCTCCTTTTAGAGTGTTACATAATATGTGGACGATCCTTATAGTAATTTTTTCTATCTCCCAAATCTAAAATATGTGCAAAATTTCTGGTTTTCTGTTTTTTTCTTATCTGAAAGTTTAACTTTTCCATTTCTAGTTGTAAACTAATCACTTTTAGTTGAAAATTCGTCCTTTGGTTAAATATTCTTCTTGTTGGTTTAGAATTCTCAATTTGTTAAAAATTATATTACTTTGTCAAATTTTTAATAATTTTAATAAAACTTAATCATTTTCTTGAAAATTCGTTCTTTTATATTGAAAATTCATCTTTCTTGGTCATTTTTAACCAAGAAAGATTACGTTTCTCTTACTTGGCTCATTGGGCTCAAAATCAACTTTTTTAGTCGAAAATCCAACTTTTCGTGTCAAAAATTCAACTCTCTTTTAAAAAAAACCCTCTTTTTGATTCGTAATTCAACTATTTGGTTGAAAATGCAACTAGAAAATTTTTCTGTGTTGATGTTATTGGTCTTTAATGTATTGATACGAATTTTAAACAATTTTGTTTGTCGATCAGAAAAGTGTCACATGCTAGATGGGTTAGGGCCATGTGTTAGGGCAGTGAGCTAGGACCACGGGTTAGGACTATGGGTTAAGGCCATGGGTTAGGACCACGGGTTAAGACCAAATGTTAGGACCATAGGTTAGGAACATGAGTTAGGATAATGGGTCATGGCTAAGGGTTAGAACCTTGGGCTGTAGCAATGGGTTATGATGATGTGTTAGGACCACGGGTTATGACTATATGTTAGGGCCATGGGTTAGGAACATGAGTTAGGACGATGGTCATGGCTAAGGGTTAGGACCATGGGTTGTGGCCATGGGTTAGGGTCATGTGTTATATTTATGTGATCTATCCATGGGTTAGGTGAATGAATCGAATGAATCTTTGACATATATCCCACATCTACATTGGCGATATTGTCCGACTCGACTCTACAATGTACATTTATGATAGGCGAGTTACGTCCGTGATCCTCCTTGCCGGCGGGATGTTGGTAAATTAATTGAAGCGTATTTATGCGAACATTATGCGACAGGGAGCCGGGATAAGACTTCTGCTCGTACGGCTAATTGAAACGCCACTGTCAAGCAGATAAGCTCGATTGTTACGGAGAGTTATGAGATAATATTATAAAGCCCCGTTCATACGTCAGGCACAAATTAATTTCACCCATCTCTCTAAACCATAGATTCCTTTGGTAGAGTCGATGCGATGGATGGCTTATATATGCAGGCGAGAATTTCGACCGTTGTCCAATTCAATTCCCAATCACTGATTCTACGATTTGATTATCGACCCTATTCTTTCCCCCTTCATCCTCTTGTTGTTTGTTTGTTTGTTAAACGACTCAGATTATCTATTGAGTGCTAGTCGGATCCACTATTTTATTGGGCATTGGTGTTTATTTTAATTTCAAATTTTATTACTATTATAAATTTAAAAATCTGCCCGCTTCGCGGGCACATTCTCGGCACGCGGCTCGCTTCGCTCGCAAGTTTGAGCGCGCCTAGGGTGCGCGACGATTGAATCTCGCGCTTCGCGCTCGGATATTTATTCTTTGCATTTGGAATGCTTGAAAAAAACTTTATCAAAAAGATCTCTTGTAGATGGCAGTATTTATATGCGTCTTCATATTCTGAATTGTCTACTTAATTAAGTATAGTCAAAGATTAATTTTTTCAAAGCTCTGTAGGCTTTGAGGTACACATTCTCATCGTGACACTCGCGTTGCGCGCTCGATTTCCGACAGACATTTGTAAACAGGTTTTGTTGGATTTTTTTCTCGTAACTTTCGTCGCTCTTCCATACTTTTTTTTTTATTTTATTTTATTTCAGCGTTATTTTTCACGAATAAAACAAAAAGTAGGCGTCCTATCAAGAGGTAATTCTTAACGAAACTGTAGATCTTTTTTGGGATAACCATTTTTGTTTATTCATATTTTTTCGTATCCCACATAGTTTGTCCACAAAATGGAATTTTTTATTTTCCATTATTTTTTGTACAATCAAAATTTGAATTTTCGATTTTTCAAGAAAATCCAAAAATTTTGTAATGATAATCTAATAGAGCTTTTAAAAATAAATGTTTTTCTTCTCATGACTTTTTTTCATATCGTGCGTTTTTCGGATTTAAATTTTTATTTTCGGTTGATTAAAAAAATTTTGAAAACGCTATAACTCTGAGAATCTTCTTTTTATCGAAAAAAACGATATAGATAAATTTTTTGTTCTTTCTAATACTATAAATATCCGTACATAGAATTTTTAAATTCAGAAATAAGTGCTCTCAAAAATTTTCAAAATGCACTCACTTTTTGAATTTTCATCAAAAATAGCTGGTTCACGAACTCGTCCTTTCTTTTAGGACTTAAAAAATGTGTGTCAAAGATGAATTTGATTCGTTCATTTTTTCGAGAGTTATCGTGTTTACGGACGGATGGCCGGACGGACAGACAGACGCCATCGTGATAACCTGATTTTCGGATTGGGTCTCGAAACGTGGAGATCCGTTCAAAAAGTGTGATGTCAAATTTCGGACAATTCTAATACGTTCTCAATCATAAATGATGAGAATGTAAAAAAAATAAATAAAGCACGATGATTTAATTTAGTGTCTATAATTAATTAATGTTTTAGAGTTGAACAATAACCGTACATTAAAAAGAACATAAAATTTAAACAGTCAAATTTTGTAACAAAATTGCAAAAAAAGGCTTAAAACGAAGTATGCTTTAAAGGAATCTGTATTATCATCACAGGTTGTTACCATCGATTAGTGTAGGTATCTTTTTCACTAACGTTAAAAAAGAATTCGAACTACTGATCAAGTTGACTCTTCACATAACTGGAAATACCTAACTTTATTTTCAAACTAGAGAGAAAATAAAATTCAAAAACTTTTAAATTAAAGTTTTCAAGAAAAAAGATTCAGTCGCATCCCTTCAATGAGAAAAGAACCATTTAACTTCCAATTGCCTTTTGGGTGCTTTCCCATTAGGCTATTGCAGAGATCGAAAGAAGAATCTTTTTTCTCAGAAATATAAACTATCTCCAACTAGGTGTTACATTTATGATACAAATAATTTCAAAGGAATCTGTATTATCATCAAAGGTGGTTACCATCGATCAGTGTAGATTAGGTTAGCCGAAAAAAGAAATTCCATAATTTTTTATTTTTTTATTTTTCGATTTTAACAGGTGCCGGTTTTGACTTGAAGTTTCCCATGTAAAATGCATGGGGAAAAATAACTTTTTTGAGTTTTTCGAATAATTTTTTAGAGTTTGAAAAAATGTAACGAGAAAGTATGGGGGCCTGTAGAGAATTATCTGACGAAGAATTTCATGCATCATATATATGGGTTTGACCCCCCTAACACAGCCCCACGAGTACCTGAAAACTACCCTTAAAACAAAAAATTTGATTTTTTCATGAAATCGACATTATGAGAACTGTATTCTGATCCTTTTTTACTTAATATTATTAATATTGGTCTAATGGAATATTTATTGTCACTGGTTAATTAATTTTCAATTATTTGAACAAACAGAATTTGTTAAAATCTTTTTTCTCGAAAATTAATTTTTTTCCCTTAAAATTAATACTGTTAGTCTAGTGGAATATTTAATAACATCGGTTCATTAATTTTTAATTGTTTAAACAAATGGAATTTGTTTAACTAATTTTTTTTGAATTTGTTTTTTACCTCAAAATGATTACTATTGGACTAGACTCTAGTGGAATATTTATTAACATCAGGTCATTCATTTTTAATTATTTAAACAAAAGGTAATAATTAGTAACTAATTAATAATTAATTCAATAATAATTAATCTATCAGTCATATTTAAGTGATAATTTTCATTAAAAAATTGTTTTTCAAATAAAATTAATCAAACAATGTTGATGAATATTCCACTAAAGAAATATTAATAATTTTTAATAAAAACATTATTGACAGAAATTCAATTTGTTTAAACAATTGAAAACTAATAAACTAATGTTAGTAAATAATTCACTAGACCAATCGCAATCATTTTTAAGGAAAAAACAAAATCTCGAAAAAAATTGTTTAAACAAATCCCATTTGCTTAATAATAAAACATTAATTATCCAACGTTAATAAATATTCTGTAAGACTAATAGTAATAATTTTCAGTAGGAAAAATGAATTTTCGTGAAAAAAAATTATATAAACAAATTTCATTGGTTTAAATAATTGAAAACTAATTAACCAGTGATAATAAATATATTCACTAGACCAATATTAATAATTTTAAATAAAAAAATAAGAGAACACAGTGTTCAAAAGGCCCCCATACTTTCCCGTCACATTTTGTCAAACCCTAAAAAATTATTCTAAAAATTCAAAAAAGTGATTTTTCGCCATTGCATTTTACATGGGAAACTTCAAGTCAAAACCGGCATCTGTTAAAATAAAAAAATTAAAAAACAAAAAATTAAAAAATTCCTTTTTTTGGATTTGGAATAAAATGGGGGGGGGGGGGTCGTTGCCCTCTAGCATGAAAAAAATTTGCCATGAATTTCTAGACCACCCTAGTGTAAATATCGTTTTCAACACTGTTAAAATAGAAAACATTCAATCGATCAAGTTAACTCTTTAAATAACATAAGCTATTTAACGTAATTTTTAGACTAGATGGAAAGTAATGTTTGAAAAATTTTTAATTAAACATTTTCTGAAAAATGGATTCACGCTCGTCGCTCTAGTGGAGCGACGAGAGTGCGTCTTTTTCACAAAAAAGTTTATTCAAAAAAAATTTTCAAATTAAAAAACAATACAAAAAAATTTTTGAAGAAATAGGTAACAGTTCATTATTCAACCAAAAAAGATTTGAATTTTAAATCAAGAACAGTTAATGGTAATCCAAAAAGACGAATTTTTAACAAAATAGTTCAGTCCACAAGGAGAAAAAAAAATTAATTTCCTGCTAAAAAGGACGACTTTTCGAACAAAACTAAATACATTTTCAAAATGAAATATAAATTTTCAAACAAAAATGAAATAGTTACATTTTTGAAGAAGAAAATTTAATTTTTAAGACAGGAAGAAACGAATTTTTTACAAAATAGTTAAATTTTTGTATAGAAGAAATGATTTTTCAACTTAAGATATGAATTTAAAAAAATTAATTAAAAAAATTTTTTAACCAAAAATGAAACAAAACTACAACATAATAGTTTAATTTTCTAACAAAAATATTAATCTGCAACCAAAAAATGAAAAGTTTCATTTTTGACTTTCCAACAACAAAAAATTAACTTTTCTCCAACAATCGTTGGAATGTGTTATTGGATTGTAGTAGTTCAGTTCGAATTTAAAGGAAAAAATAAAAAAAAGAAGTTTCTTAAAAATTAAGGAAAAATAACAAGTCTTTAAAAAGGGTGAAAAGAGTTAAGGACACATCAAGTTCTTTAATTAACAAAACTACTAAAGAAGGACGAGTTTGATAACTAGCTATTTTTGATGAAAATTCAAAAAGTGAGAGCATTTTGAAAAGTTTTGAAACCGTTTTTTTTGTTAAAAAATTGTTTGAAAGTTTTTTCGTTGTTCGTAGAAATTTAGATAATTTATTTATGAGACTTTTTTGTTAAAAGAAAATGATCATAGCTATAATATTTAAAAAATGAAAAAATAAAAAAAACAGAAACAAAATGAAAATTAACATTTTATGCTAAACAACGCACGATATGAAAAAATTTCTTAATAAGAAGAATGTTTCTTCTTGAAAGCCCCACAACATTATTACACATAACAACTTTTTGAATTTTTTCGAAAAGTCGAAAATTCAAATTTTGATAACATAAAAAATAATTAAAAATGAAAGTTTTTTTGCGCTAAAACTATGTATAATAGGGAAAAAAGAGTCAATTAAAATTGTGCAAACTTAAAACATCTTATTCGTAAAAACGTCATTGAAAATAAAAAAAAATAAAAATGTATGAATAAAAGACTCAAGCTAAGAAAAGAACTAGAAGACAAATGTTGTGTGGCTTTTATTTTATTCTCAAAAAATAACATTAAAAATTTTCAACAAAGCAGTTCTATTTTCAACCTAAGAGATAAAAATTTAAAATAAAATTGTGCATTTCCATCCACAAAATGAATGATGAATTTTCAAAAAAATACATAAATTTCTAACCAAATAGGAGAATTGTCAACTAAAAAAGATAAATTTATTACCAAAAATATAAGTTAGATTTTCAGTTAAAGCAATGAATTTTTAACAAACAAAAATTTAGTTATTAAACAATTATTTTAATTTTATAAAACATTAGTTTCATTTTTAACCAAAGGATGGAATTTCAACCAAAAGTTTAATTTTCAACCAGATGCATTTTCAAGAAAGAATCTAAATTTTGTATAAAAATAAATCAAATTTCTACAAAATGCATGAGATTTAACTAAGAAAAACAACTTTTCACAAAAATGAACAAATTCAATTACCAGTTTAAAAAATAAATTATTTACAAAAAAATTTTTTCAAGAAAATAGTTTAATTATATGCTAAACAATTTTGAACTTTAATCAAGTATCCTTTTGCCAGAAAAAGAAACATTTATCAGAGTAATTCTATTTAACTAGAAATGGCATCTTTCTTCGATAAAAATGCAACGGCTTAGTTTAAAATTCAATAATTTTGTTAAAAAAAGTATATTTTTTGTTCAACATTAAACGGCTTTGTTGATAATTCATACTTTTGGGTAAAAAATGCAACTATTCTAATAGAATTTTTGTTTCTTATTTAAAACTCTTTTTTTTAAACTATTTTTTAAAAAACAATCTTTTTGATTCAAAAATGTATCTATTTTAGTAGAAATTACATCTTATTCGGATAAAAATGTAACTGTTTGTATAAAAATTTAACAATTAAAAAAAATGTATCCTTTTTTATTAATAATTCAACTGTTTCATTGAAACATCGTCTTTTTGTGTAGAAGATTCAAATATAATCTTCGCAGAAAATTTACTTCTTAATTAAAACTTAGCTTCTGATGTTGGAGATTCGAAAAAGAACCCTTTTCGTATGAAAATTCAATTTTTTTTAAAATCTGTATTTTTGATTTAAGAATTCGTCTGTTTCAGTAGGAATTTTATCTTTCTTGGATGAAAATTCTACTATTTGCTTGAAGGGTAATCCAACTTTGTTAAGAAATCATTTTTCTGTGAAACATTAATATTTTAATTGGAAATTTATTTCTTAGTTATATGTTTAACCATTTTTCCACAACTTAATTATTTTGCTAAAAATTTCAATGTTTCAGACAAAATCACAAACGAATATTATTTATAAGAAATAAAATAACATTTTATATAAAATATAAATCAAAAATACAAATAAAAAAATTGAATTTTTATTTAAAAAACCTTTATTTTGACATTTTAACATCAAAATATAAGATTACAACAAGAAGTAAATCTTCCACGAAAATTAGAATTTAATTTTTAACCCAAAAATACGATGTTTCAACGAAACAGTTGAAATTTGAATAAAAAAGGGAAACTTCTTGAACAAAAAATGTTTTAATTTTTACAAAAACAGTTGCATTTTTATTCAGGAAAGGTGTGATGTCTGCTAAAATAAATGAATTGTTAAATCAAAGACAAATAATAATAAAAATAATGGAATTTTTATCCAGAAAAGATTTCAGTTTCACTTTTCGGCATAAAAATATGAGTTTTAAACTAGAAAAAAATTGTCTATGAGAATAGTTGCATTTTCTACCCAAAAATATAAATTTTCAATAAGACAGTTGAATTTTTAACAAAGAAGAAAAAAGACCATTTCTAGTAAAATAGAAGACTTTTTTAAATAGGAAGAGAAATTTTCGAAAAATAGTTGAATTTACAAACCAAAAAAGATTTTGTTTGACTTTTTAGCATTAAAATATAAAATTAAAAAAAGTTAATTTTCTATGAAACTAGTTGAATTTCTAACACAAAAATTCATTTTTCATCCAGAAAGGATTTTTTTTTAACAAAATGCTTGAGTTTTCAAACAAGTAATAAAATTTATAACTAAAAAGGTAATACTGTGGAGAAAGTCACTACAAACAAATAAATGTAAGTACAAGGCAAACAAATTACTAACAAGAATATTATACTATGCGGTTACCGCAAAACTTTATTTTTAATTGTCTCTCATTTCCCACTAACCAAATTTTCATTTTCCCTGACCATATTAATATTCGAAGAGCAAAATCGTAAACTTGTAACATTTTTAACCTAGAATCTTTTGTAAACGAAATAAACTAATTACAAATTAACATTGAAAAAAATTCAAAATTTATTTTACTTGACAGTTCTCCTAACCAATAAAATTCCCTGACTAAAAAAAATTGTTAGTCAGGTTCGTTTTTACTCACCAGGTTTGTTCAGCGTGCGATGTTCCGAAAAATTGTGTACAAGAATAAAGTGCCCCTCTTACGTAAAAAATCATAAAATCTTTCCAACACGCCGATTACCACCAATACTGAACCTTCATGCTTCGTCTGCTAGCCACACACGCTCGGGAAGCGAGGAGTGCGCATGCAACTGCGCATTTCTTTACGTCACGATACCTTATATTTCAAATATCACTTAGGAGCTTTAGGAAAATATACGTAATTTTCAGAAACCGCTTCTGAAGTCAAATAAAAATTTCTAACTGATATAACCCTTTAAAGATGATGATTTGTGTTTAAAAGTAGCAAAAGAGCAAGATAGAGATAGTAAATTGCAAATGCAAAATTTTTTCCGGGTCTTGAAAGGAATACGAAGGCACTCAAGAGTGTAGTGAACTACTGCGTGACTTGACAAAAGAGAAACTTTGGATAGCCGTTTGAAATATAAAAAGCTACTCGACGTCCTGCTAACTGCTGTCTCTTTACCCTCCTCGATTTTTAAAGAAGTACCCCGATCTGTCCTATCGACATCTAAGAGTCGAGAGTAGGGATTAAAAGTACTCAGGGTGCGTGCTGAGTATGCTTGTAAACTTAACCGGGCAAACCGAAAAATCGCGGAATAATTATTTTAAATTTTCAATTATTTCTATTTATCCAGCAGATACTTCTAGAACTTCTACAAGATATTTTATACATAAAATACAATATCTATTGCTCTACGGAAGAAATTAACTTATTTAAAAAAAAATTCTTTCACTTTTTTTTAATACAATACCATAATTTTTTCCCCAGTCAAACGATTTGATCAATTTTAATATTTTCACTATCTTCTATTAGAGATCATCTGTAAACTAAGTAACCAAATTTGGTCCAATTCTTGACCCCCTCCTCCCACAACTAGTTGACAATTGTTGATTTTAT
>NC_046663.1:33322413-33331139 GCF_010883055.1 Belonocnema kinseyi | reverse complement strand
AACATGGCCGTTAGGTAAAACCTGATTTTAAGTTTCTACTGATTTTTGTGTGTGTTTACAGCCAGTCAAGATTAAAATATGCCTATATTGTTAACGTCGCCGTGTGGCGAATTATAAACTTCCGTAATAAATAAACAATTAAAATAAAAAAGTGATTTTTAGAGTGAGTGTTGTAATGTGCCTAATTGAATTTTATGTGACAATTATTTCAGGTTTTATTTAATTTTCAAAGTGAAAAAGGTAAAATTTCAACCAAAAATTAAATAGTAAAACTTTTAATTAATTTTTTTAAACTAAATTATGCAACTTTTAAGAAAAAATGAAGTTTTTATGCAAAAAAGTTGAATTTTGATGAAATTTAATTTTATACAATAAAAGACGAATTTGCAAACAAAATACAAGAACACTCAACTCAAAAGTAGATTTTTCAACCAAACTAGTTTAATTAAAAAAAAAAATAATAATTTTTTTGACAAAATAGTTCAATTTTTACAAAAAGTTGAAGTTTTAGTTTGAAAAGAACAATTTTGGACCAACAATGAAATGGGTAAATTTTCAATTATAAAAATAATGTTTTTAACAAAAAAAAACGAGATTTCGACTAAAACGTTCAATATTTAATCAAAGAGATGAATTTTTTACTTAAATTTTCATCAACCAAAAAATTGAAGTTCCGGCAGAAAAAGATCAATTTTCAAACAAAAAGATTAATTTAATACTGAAAAATACGAATTTTTAATAAAACTTCAAGAATTTTTAACCAAAAAGTTGAATTTTTAAACAAAAATTTCATTCTACTACCAAAAACACAAATTTTTTATAAAATTAGAAAAATCTAAACCAAAAATTTGAATTTTCAACAAAAAAAAGAATTTTTAAACGTAAACGTTCATTCACTGCCAAAGAATATGAATTTATAACAAAAATTCAAGAATCCTCAACCAAAAACTTGAATTTTCAAACAAAAAGATTAATATACTTAAAAAAAAATTTTAACCAAATTCAAGAATTCTTAACCAAAAATTTGAATTTTTTAGGGATAAAATTTTTTATCTATTTTCAGAAACTATTTCAACTTTAAAACGTAGTATTTAAATTTTTAACCAAAAAAATTGATTTTTTAATGAAAAAGAATAATTTACTACAAAAAAGACGAATTTTTAATAAAATTCAAGAACTCTCAACAAAAAAGTGGAATTTTTAACAAAAAAGATAAATTTTTAAACAAAAAGGTTAATTCACTACCAAAGAATGCGTTTTTTAAAATAAAAATTCAAGAATTCTTAACCAAAAAGTTGAGTTTTCAAACAAAAAGATTAATTTACTTTCAAAATAGACAAATTTGCAATAAAATTAAAGAATCCTTGAACAAAAATTTAAATTTTTGGAAAGAAAACAATTTTTTTTTTAATTTTCAAGAAAGTATTTAAAATCTAAAATGTAGCTTAATTTTTAACAAAAAAAAAGAAATTTCTAAAGAGCAAAGATTAATTTAGAACCAAAAAGGTCGAATTTTCAATCAATTTCAAGAATTTACAAATAAAAGTTGAATTTTCAACTTAAAAAGATGGATTTTGAAACAAAAAGATTTATTTACTACCCAAAAAAGACGAATTTTTATTAAAATTCATGAAGTCTCAAACAAAAAGTTGAATTTTTAAGAAAGAAAATTTCTTCTGTTTAATTTTTAAGAAAGCAGTTCAGCTTTAAAATCGAACTGTTAAATTTTAAAATAAAAAGATAAATATTAAAAATAAAAGATTTATTTTGAACCGAAAATAAACGAATTTTTCACTAAACAGTTGAATTGTAAATTAAAAAAGATGAATTTTCAAACAAAAAGATTGATTTACTTTGAAAAAGACGAATTTTTATTAAAATTCAAGAATTCTTAACCAAAAAGTGGAATTTTCAAGAAAAAAATAAATGATTAAACAAAAAGGTTAATTCACTACCAAAGAATGCGATTTTTGAATAAAAATTCAAGAATTCTTAACCGAAAAGTTAATTTTTAAAACAAAAAGATTAATTCACTTCCAAAAAAGACGAATTTGCAATAAAATTAAAGAATCCTTAACCAAAAAAAGAAATTTTTAAAGAGTAAGATTAATTTAGTACAAAAAAAAAAGAATTTTCAATCAATTTTAAGAATTTACAAACAAAAAGTTGAATTTTCAACTTGAAAGATGGATTTTTAAACAAAGCAATTTATGTACTACCAAAAAAGACGAATTTTTATTAAAATTTAAGAATTCTCAAACAAAAAGTTGAATTTTTAAGAAAGAAAATTTCTTCTTCTTAATTTTTAAAAAAGCACTAAAACTTTACAACCCAAATGTTAAATATTCAACTAAAAAGATTAATTTACTTTGAAAAAAGATGAATTTGCAATAATATTAAAGAATCCCCAAACAAACAAAAAAGAATTTTTGGAAAGAAATTTTTTTTTTTATTTTCAAGAAAGTGTTTTAACTCTAAAATTTAGTTTAATTTTCAACCAAAAATAGAAATATTTAAAGAGCAAGATTAATTTAGTACAAAAAAAAAAGAATTTTCAATCAATTTTAAGAATCTACAAACAAACAGTTGAATATTTAACCTAAAAAGATAGATTCTTAAACGAAAAGATTAATTTGCTATAAAAAAGACGAATTTTTATTAAAATTCAAGAATTCTCAAACAACAAAAAGTTGAATTTTTAAGAAAGAAAATTTCTTCCTTTTAATTTTTAAGAAAGCAGTTCAACTTTAAAACCGAACTGTTAAATTTCTAAAAAAAAATAAAAAATTTGAACCAAATAAACGAATTTTTAACAAATTTCAAGAATTTTCAACTAAAGAGTTGAATTGTAATTAAGAAAAGATGAATTTCCAAACAAAAAGATTAATTTACTATAAAAAAGACGGACTTTTATTAAAATACGAGAATTCGCAACAAAAACGTTGCATTTTCAATTAAAAACATAAATTTTTTTATAAAAAAAGATTAATTTACTACCAAAAAAGACGATTTTCAAAAAGAAAATTCAAGAATTCTCAATCAATAAGTTAAATTTACAAGTAATCTGGAAACGTGCAAGAAACGTTCCTTTGATTAGGAAACCCCCCGCCTGTTACCAACCATATGTTTTGTGAGACCGCCCCCCCCCCTGTGGTAACGTAGTTTATGAACGACCCCTACGCTCTCTAACTTGAATAACATCACACTTAAAAATATTTAACAAATTAAAGAGACTTCAAATCGAAATCACTCAAAATTTGATGACTAAATATTAAATACTATACTAATAAATACCAATACTAAAAAATTTAAAAATCTCGCTCTTAAATTATGCGATTGAACCATTTAGGATAGAAATTGATATATTATAGACTTTGATCGTACACGTAATCAGAAATGTGACAAATTGATACAATCAAGAATTTTATGCGAAACTCGGTATGTGCATTCGGCACGAATGGGGTATTACATTAGCTTGGGTAATTAGTATCGAACCGCATTATGTCCGCATCCGTTTGTCCACATCTGTGAGTGTGTGCGTGCACGTGAAATCACACGCACGTGGGCAAGTGGGGCCATTAGACTGATTTGTCGCTTTATTAGATCTTAGTCTACGTTTGCGGTCCAATTGCGACATTAGTGCATTGCATTGCATTACAGTCTGAGTCTGCATATAGAACCACCGATGTAGAGAGAAACCTCTCAGCAATGCACACATCAGGGAATGAGAGAGAGAGAGAGAGAGAAATTTGCAATTTGCGTAGATTAGACGATTGCACCTCCCTTAACGGACTCTAATGGCACGTGTAATCGCCAATAATTTGCGCGAGTCGATTTGACTTGGCATTGCGTAATTGCTTATTGAGACAATGAACATATTATCTTAAACTAGGATTGGAAATTATTTCATGTCTTTGGTATGTTTTCGAGACAGGGGAGAGTCTGTAGAATTCTGGACAGTTTGAAATTTTGAATTTTTATCTTGAAAAGGGAAAATTAATGTCGCGATTGATGTAGACGTCTTAATATTGTAACATTTGATGATCCTGTTTATTTATTTCTAACAGAACTAATCATCCCTGCAGTTTCACAAAAAGCAAAATAATCTTAGCCTATACAATATATCCAAAGCATATCGCTAAAAGGGAACACTAATATCCAAATGTATGTACATGTTTCAATATTACAACATTTGATAATCTTATTTCTTTATTTCAAACAGAACATATCATCCCTGCATTTAAAATGAAAGCAAAATAACACGTCTTATTATTGTAAGATTTGATAATATTATTTAATTATTTCAAACAGAACATGTAGTTTCTTAAAGCATCTACCAAAAGCAAGCTAATCTAAAACCATTCAATCGGTCTAAAAAATATGAACAAAAGAGAACACTTAAGTTTTAATTCAGGTTTATTGTCTCAAAATGCTAATATTTCATGATTCTATTTCTTCATTTCACACAGAACATATATACCTGCACGTCCATAAAAAGGAAAATTATCTAAAAATGCAATCCGTCCCAAACATATTCTCCAAAGCAAAGACTAATTTTCAAATTTATTTACGCGTCTCAATATTTAATAATTTGATGATACTATTTCTTTATTTCAAACACAACATATAATCCCTGCATTTTCACAAAAAGCAAAATAAGATTAGCCTATACAATCTATCTAAACAATATCAACTAAAGAGAAAACTAATGTCAAAATGGATGTAGGCGTCTCAATATTGTAACAAATAATAATCCTATTCCTTTATTTGAAACAGAAGATATCATTCCTGCATATCACTAAAATCAAAATTATATAAAAATATAATCTGTCCAAAACCTATCCATAAATGAAAACACTAATTTCAAAATTTATTTATGCGTCTGAATAATGTAAGATTTGATGATCCTACTTTTTTATTTCAAACAGAAAAGACCACCCCTGCATATTGCAAAAAGGAAATTATCTGAAAATACAATTCATCCTAAACCAATTCTCAAATAAAAACACCAATTTCAAAATTTATTTACGCGTCTGAATATTGTAACATTTGATGCTCTTATTTATTTATTTCAAACACAATATATAGTTTCTGAAAGCAGCCACAACAACCAAACTAATCTAAAACCATGCAATCTGTCCAAGACATATCAACAAACGAGAACACTAATGTCAAAATTGATGTAAACGTCTCAATATTCTTGTATTTTATGATCCTATTTCTTTATTTTATACAGAATATATTATTTCTGCACGTCCATAAGAAGCGAAATAATCTAAACATACAATCCGTTTAAAACATATTCTACAAAGAAAACAAAATTTCAAACACAATATGTAACATATAGTTTCTTTGAGCATAAAAAAAGCAAACTAATCTAACACCATACAATTTGTCCAAAACATATTAAAAAAAGCGAACAGTAATTTCAAAATTTATTTACACGTCTCAATATTCTAACACGTGATGATAATATATTTTTTCATTTCAAATAGAACATATAATTCCTGCTTATTCACAAAAAGCAAAGAAATTTTAGTCTATACAATCTATCCAAACAGTATCAACTGAAGAGAACACTAATGTCAAAATGGATGTAAGCGTCTTAATATTGTAACATTTATTAATCCTATTCCTTTATTTGAAACAGAAGATATCATTCCTGCATATCACAAAAAAAAAAATTATTTAAAAATATAATCTGTCCAAAACCTATTCTCAAAAGAAAACACCAATTTAAAAATGAATTTGTGTCTGAATATTGTAAAATTTGATGATCTTATTTATTCATTTCAAATACGACACATCGTAACTGCATATCCACAAAAAGCAAACTAATTTAACAAGCGACAAACTATTCCAAACATATTATTAAAAGAAAACACTAATTTGAAAATTTATTTAGACATATCAGTATTCTAACATTTGACGATCCTATTTCTTAATTTCAAATAGAACATATAATTACTGCATTTTCACAAAAAGCAAAATAATTTTAGCCTGTACGATCTATCTAAAAAATATCAACAAAAGAGAACACTAATGTCAAAATTGATTTAGGCATCTTAATATTGAAAGATTTAATTATCATAATCCTTTATTTAAAACAGAACATATCATCCCTGCATATTACAAAAAGAAAAATTATATAAAAATACAATCTGTCCAAAATCTATCATCAAAAGAAAACTCTAATTTTAAAATTTGTTTGTGCATCTGAATATTGTAACATTTGATAATCTTATTTATTCATTTCAAATAAGAGACATCGTACCTGAATATCCACAAAAAGCAAACTAATCTAACATCCTATAATCTAATTAAAACATGTCATCAAAAGAAGACACTAATTTCAAAATTTATTTAGATTTCTGAATATTCTGACATTTAATGATCTTATTTGTTTCAAACAGAAGGTATCCTCCCTGTATCCATCAAAATAAAAAAACAAAATAAAACTAAGACCCTACGATCTGCCTAAAACATATGGACAAAAGAGAACGCTAATATGGAAATTGATGTACACGTCTCTACATTGTAACATTTGATAATCTTATTATTTTATTGGAAGCAGACCATGTCATCCCTGATTTTTCACAAAAAGCAAAATACTTTAAAAAGGCAAAATCTATCCAAAACATATCCTCAAAAGAAGAAACTCATTTCAAAATTGATTCACACGTCTGCAAATTGTTGACAATACTTGAATTGTATTGAAAAGTCGTCTTTTTTGTAGGAAATTAATCTTTTTGTTCGAAAATTCATCTTTTTTAGTTAAACCTCAACTTCGCGGTTGAAAATTCTTAAATTTTTCTGAAAATTCATTTTTTCGCTTCAAAATTAATCCTTTTAATGAAAAATTCATATTTTTTAGTTGAAAAATGAACTTTTTGGTTAAAAATTCTTCAATTTTGTCAAAAATTCATTTTTTTCGGTTAAAAATTAATCTTTTTGTTCAAAAATTCAGCTTTTTGGTTAAAAATCTAACAACTACATTTTAAAGTTGAGCTACTTTCTTAAAAATGAACAAGAATTTAGGCTGAGAATTCTCAAACTCTATTGAAAATTCGTCTTTTCTTGTAGTAAATTAATCTTTCTGCTTAAAAATTCATCCTTTTTAGTTAAAATTCAACTTTTTGGTTAAGAATTTATAAATGTTATAGAAAACTCGTCTTTTTTGGTAGTAAATTAATATTTTTTTTAAGAATTCATCTTTTGTAGTTAAAAAATTAACTTTTTAGTTCAGAATTCTTCAATTTTGTTAAAAATTCGTTTGTTGCAGTTGAAAATTATTCTCTTTGTTTAAAAATTCATCTTTTTGCTTAAGAATTCTTGAATTTCCATTAAAATTTGTCTATTTTGGTAGTAAATTAATCTTTTTGTTTCAAAATCCATCTTTTTCGGTCGCAAATTCAACTTTATGATTGTATATTCTTTAATTTAATTGAAAAATCGTCTTTTTTGTCATTTTAATTGATCCTGCTCTTTAATAATTTCTCTTTTTGGTTAAAAGTTAAACATCTAGATTTTAAAGTTAAAATACTTTCTTAAAAATTAAAAAAAATTGTTTTCTTTTTCAAAATTTAAGTTTTTGGTTAAGAATTCGTCTTTTTTGGTAGCAAATTAATCTTGTTGTTTAAAAATTCAACTTTTTGTTTGAGAATTTTTTAATTTTATTGAAAATTCATTTTTTTCGTAAGGACATTAATCTTTTTGTTTAAGAATGCGTCTGTTGCAGTTGAAAAATTGATTTTCTGGTTAAGAATTCTTCAATTTTGTTAAAACTTAGTTTGTTTAGGTTCAAAATTATTCTTTTTGTTTAAAAAATCATCTTTTCGGTAAAGAATTCTTTAATTGTATTAAAAGTTTGCCTTTTTTTGGTAAAAAAAAATAATCTTTTTATTTAAAAATTCATCTTTTTTAGTTGAAAATTCAACTTTTCTATTGATAATTCTTGAATGTTCTTGAAAGTTTAATGTTTTTTGTTCAAAATTAATCCCTTTCGTTTAAAGATTCATCTTTTCAGTTAAAAATTTAACAACTAGGTTTGAAAGTTGAGCTACTTTCTTAAAAATTAACCAAAAAATTCCTGTTTTAAAATGCAATTTTTTGGTTAAGAATTCTTGAATTTTATTGAAAATTTGAGTTTTTTGTTAGTAAATTAATATTTTAGTTTAAAAATTCTTCTTTTTTAATCAAAATTCACCATTTTAGTTGAGAATTCTTGAATTTGGCCAAAAATTCGGTTTTCTCGGTTCAAAATTATTCTTTTTGTTCAAAAAATCATCTGTTTGCTTAAAAATTTAAGGTTTTAAAGTTGAAAAACTTTCTTAATAATTAAACAAATTCCTTTGTTGAAGATTCAACTTTTTGATTGATAATTCTCGAATTCTATGGAAAATTCAACTCTTTTGGTAGTGAATTAACTTTTTAATTTAAAAATTCATCTTTTTTGTTAAACATTCCACCTTTGTGTTGAGACTTCTGGAATTTTTCATTGAAAACTCATCTTTTTTATAGTAAATTAATCTTTTTGCTTAAAAATTCTTTACTGAGTTGCAAATCCTAATTTTTGGTTCAGGATAATTGAAAATTGACCTATTCCATTTTTGGTCAAAGTTGGTTCCTTTACCAGGTGTATACATATGAAACCGGTATTTTTTCAAGAAAAAAACACATTTATTTCAAGAGAATGATAACAAATATTTTATTCAAAGTATGCGCCC
>NC_046663.1:33317334-33322313 GCF_010883055.1 Belonocnema kinseyi | reverse complement strand
TATGCCAATTAGCACAAATGGTAAGTTCCGACAGTGCCTACAAGTGTGCCTACTGGCCGCTAAATGGCAATACCGGTTTCATATGTATACACCTGGTAAAAGTAAATATTCAAATTTGTGGTAAAATTGAACTATTTTTCTAAAAAATTGTTTTAATTTGTTGTTAAAAATTAATCTAGTTTCGTTGAAACTTGAAATTTTTTAGTTGAACATTCAATTTTTTTGTTAAGAATTGTTTAATTGAATTGAAAAGTCGTCTTTTTGATAGTAAATTAATCTTTTTTTTAATCATCTTTTTTAGTTGAAAATTTTAGTTTTTGGTTGAGAAATCTTTAATTTTTTTAAACATTTGTCTTGTCTATCAGTTAAAATTTAATTTTTTTTTGGTAGAGAATTCTTGAATTTTATTGATAATTCATATTTTTTGGTTGTAACTAATGATTTTTTTAGACATTCATCTTTTTTAGTTAAAAATTCAACTTTTAAGTTGAGAACTTTTAAATTCTGTTGAAAATTATTTTTTTCGGTTGAAAATTAATCGTTTTGTTTAAAAATCCATCTTTTTGTTTAAAAGTTTAACAAGCAGGTTTTAAAGTTGATTTATTAAAAAAAACTACTAACAAATTGTTTCCTATCTTCAAAATTGAACTTTTTGGTTGCGAAATCTTAAATTTTATTTTAAATTTATCATTTTGGACGGTTTATTAATCTTTTTGTTTAAAACTTGATCTTTTTTAAGTTGAGAATTTAAATTTTTTGGTTAAAAATTCTAAAATTTGATAAAAAAATCATTTTTTCAGTCTAAAATGAATCTTTTTTTTTTGAAAATCCATAATTTTGGTTAAAATTTAACATCTAAGAATTGAGGTTGAATTATTTTTCTAAAAATTAAAAAAAAAACTTTCTTTCTTAGAAATTTAATTTTTTGGTTGCGAATTTTTAAATTGTGTTACAAATATTTTGTTCTGCTAAAATAATCTTTATGTTTAAAAATTTATCTATTTTAGTTAAAAATTCAACTTTCTGGTTGATAATTTTCGTTTTTTCCCGTTTAACATTAATCTTTTTGTTCGAAAATTCATCTGTTTCGTTAAAAATTCCACAACTAGGTTTTAAAGTTGAACTAATTTCCTAAAAATTCATTTTTTGTATGAACATTCAAAATTGTGGTTAAAGATTGATCTCTTTGGTTGGAAATTGTGCTGCTTTGTTGAAAATTCCTTTTTTTTTGTTGAAAAATAATTTTCATAATTGAAAATTCACTGATTTTATCTTTGCTCGAAAATGGCTTCCTCCAAATAAAAATTTAATTTCTGGTTAAAATTAAACTAGTTTGTTAAACATTCGTTTTTGTTGTTGAAAATTTATTTAGTTTCGTTAAAAATTTAATGTTTAGATTTTAAGTTCTTGTATTTTGTTGGAAACTCGTCTATTTGATAGAAAAATGTTGTTTTTTTAAAATAATTTGACAGAATTATTTTTAAATTAAAAGTTTAACTATTTCATTTTTGGTTTAAAATGTACCTTTCTCAGTTTAAATATTCCAGAATTTACACTTATTCTTACATTCGGGGGGGGGGGGGGGGGGGGGGGGGGTCATAGTTAAATCAACGGTGGTCAACAAAGGAAGTGGGGGTCAAAAATTGCCCAAAATTAGTTAATGATGTCCTATAGCCGCCCTTGAGACATCCTTAAGACGTCTTTTGAACATGTTTTGCAGAAATCCTAGAAATGCTTTTAAAACATTCAATGTCAGTACGAAATACGTTCCGAGAATATCGTATGCATTTAAGCCGTCTTTAGGATATCTTTAGGATATTAAACGTCTTTGAGACAATGATTGTGCTGACATAGGACATCCTAGGAACGCACCAATGACGTTTTTTTGATTTCATGGTTTTCTGCCCACTGGGGAGACGTCTCTAGGACATCTACAAGATATTAAACGTCTTTGAGACAATGATTGTGCTGACATAGGACGTCCTGGGAACGCCCTAATGGCGTTTTTGGGATTTCATGGTTTTATGTCCACTAGGAAGACGTCTTTAGGACATCTTCAAGATATTAAACGTCTTTGAGACCATGATTGTGCTGACATAGGACATCCTAGGAACGCACCAATGACGTTTTTTTGATTTCATGGTTTTGTACCCACTGGGAAGACGTCTTTAGGACATCTTCAAGATATTAAACGTCTTTGAGACAATGATTGTGCTGACATAGGACATCCTAGGAACTCACCAATGACGTTTTTTTGATTTCATGGTTTTGTGCCTACTGGAAAGACCTCTTGAGGACATCTTTAAGACATTAAACGTCTTAGAGACGTTGATTGTGCTGACATAGGACGTCCTAGGAACATGCTAAGGACGTTTTTTTAAATTTTCATGGTTTTTGGTCCACTGGGTATAGAAAAAGTATGTTCTCCGAAATTTGAAACATTGTCGACCCTCTTCTCCAGAGAGCCCCAATTTCCAAACACCCCGAAACAGATAAACCTGAATGAGGCAATTTTCCTATGACAACATATGTTCGAATCCAAAATAGCAGGTTATCCCTGCAATAGTGAAACAGGTCCCTCCACCCTGATCACAATTAAGATTCGTTTAAGGATGACGGTGGCTGGCGTCAAGTTGCAGAAGTGAGCCACCCTCAAAGTTAAGGGACGCTTTCACCCCTTGTGGCGGGACCACCCGCCGGGGCCAATTGGGCGAATCAAACGCCACTGTCCATCTGCTCGAGGCGACGAAATCTCGTAAATATAGACACGTAAATTGCACGTATGTGTTGTATTCTAAGGGTAGACGGGTCTCTATTTATCGGCCTTGCGCAATAAACCCATAACCTCCCACTGCGATCTATAGACGGTGTTGACGCCAAAATTATTTCATTATGTCCCTAGGGTTTTGTGGTTTGTTGCCACTGCTCCATCTGGCATGTGCTTGGCAACCTGGCTTTGTACTTGACGAGTTGTGAAAATGTATATAGTATTTGAAGACACATTTCGGATGTCATTTATTGGGTGGTAATGAGGGGTGATATTTTTCTTATAGCCTTCAAGATTAAATTAGTGGAGTGAAACGGGGTAATTTCGGACATTTTTTAATTGATAGTTTATATTAATTAAGGTGGTCTTAACTAGAATCTGGAATCAGTTTAGACCTTTACTGGTTGTAGATTCTGGTTAAGATTACCTGGAATAATTTGAACTATCTATTTAGCAATGTCCGGATTTACCCCGCATGTCCGACATCACACGCTTTGAATTTTTTGCAAGGTATTTTAAAATTAAATTTACTGAAAAAAAGATCTTCTTGCTTCACTACACTGGGAATCGAACCACAGACCTTCCGATTGCCGGTCGAGTTCTTTTCCAATTAAGCTATTAGCTAATATTTCTGTAATAAATTTTAACAAGTTAGTTTAGCTTTGAGTCAAACAGACATATTTTTCAACCAATTTTAAAGTTTAATTTTTATAGGAAAAAAAACAAAACAAAAAAAATTGAATTTTCTACCCGAAAATATGTATTTTTGATAAAATAGTTAATTTTCAACCCAAACACAATTTTTTTTTAATTCGTACATTTTTATCCAATGATTTAAATTTTTGGCCAAATGAATTTTAAATAAAATAGTTAAATTTTTCACCAAAATAATTCAATTTTTAAGCATAAACGTGAATTTTCAAGAAAGAAGATTAATTTTTGACAAAAAAGCCAAATATTCACCCCTGAATGAAACATTTAAATTTTCAGTTTACAAAATTAATTTTTAACAACAAAAAATGGTCAAGCAGATTGATTTTTTTTTTAAATTATTGAATTTTAAATTAAATAGATGAACCTTCAATATACTATATTGGTAGTTCAATTTTCAACCAAAAAAGATAAATTCGTCACGAAAAATTGAAAAAAGATTTTAATAAAAAAACTAATTCCTTACTAAAAAACAGCGATTTTGCTATAAAATGATTAAATATCTAAACAATAAAGTGATTTTTTAACAAATTATTTCAACTTTCAAACAAGCAGAAAACAAATTTAAAAAAAATTGAACTTTCTATTTGAAAATATGAATTTTCAAAAAAAAAAATTTATTTTCAAGCCAAAAATTTAAATTTTCAAGTTAGTATGTAATTTTCGGTTGAAAAAATTATTTTCAACAAAGAGACGAATTTTTAATAAACAACTAAAAAAGCCTATTTATACATTTCTTGCTAAATACATAAGTTCTCATTTAGCAAGTTAAATTTTAAACAAAATAGTTTAATTTTGAACATAGCAAGATAGATTTTCAATCATAAATGTAATAATAAAATTTTTAGTTAAGATACTTATCGACTAAAAACAAATTCAACACCACAGTGTAATCGTTAAATAATAAAATAATTTTTTAATATAGTAGTTCACGTTTCAGTTAGATAAATAAAAAGATAAATTTACAATCAAAAATGGAATAATAAAATTTTCATTTCAAAGGAATTAACTTTAAATAAAAAAGAAACAAATTTTCAACGTAATGCTCAAATTTTTCACCAAAATAATTCAAGTTTCAAGCATAAAGCTGAATTTTCACGCAATAAGAATAACTTTTGAAAAAAAAGACAAAAATTTAAAAGTGTACTTTCAAGCAAGAATCCTAAATTGAAAAAAAAATCTAACCAAAATACATGGATTTTAACCAAGAAAATAATGTAATTTTTAAACAAATACATTAGTTTTCAATCTACTATAGTAATAGTTCAATTTTAAATAAAAAAAAAATGTTCACGAAACATGAAAGTTAAATTTCAAGTTAAAAAAAAATTTACTTTTCAATAAAGAAAGCGATTTTTTAACAAAATCATTCAATCTTCAAATAATAAAGTGGATTTTTAACAAGATACGAGGGTGGATTGATAAGTTTCCGGCCTGACCAAGAGATGGCGCCACTAGGCCTACCTTGAGGTGGCGTTCTATAGTACCATCCTTAGATAGC
>NC_046663.1:33304545-33317234 GCF_010883055.1 Belonocnema kinseyi | reverse complement strand
CTTGGGGTGATTGCTAGAGAGATTGATCAGCAACCTGGGTCGGAGCAGAGTTGCGGAACGAACGTGTTATTTACTTAAATAGCACGAGAATTCTGGATCAATTTGAAAAATCCATACACTACTCCTTTCCCCTGCCGAGTGAGTCACGCCTACCCCGAAAGGAAAATGGCTTAATGGTGTAATAATAATAATAATAATAATAATTTTTTAGACACTTGGACTTCACCTCAGAGGTCCAGGGTTCGATCCCTGAGCCGGTACCTCTGGAAATTTTTCAATGTACCTTTACCGAGGTTCTGGTGGTTCGGAACCCACCTTAAGCTGTAGGTCCCCCCATCGTGTACTTGACTGCAACCCAGTCCGTCAATGTTGGGGTAAAAACCAAGCTTTGTCCAATATGTCTGGGCAGACTGCTCTCATCAGATCACTTGATTGCATTATAAAAATGCGTTCGTGACTGATGATATATACTGGGAGAGCCCCGTGCAAAATGATCAAATAAAAATCCAACTCTAACCAAAAATACCTTCGACATATTGGGCAGTATAAGCCTGTGACAACATTTCGCCACAGAAATGTTTTTTTATGAATGTTACTGAAATTATTGTAAAGTTTCTGATTAAAAGGACTGACATTTAACAAACGAGTTCTTCCTTCGACAAATGACTGAATAATTTATTTGTTTATAAAATTTGTTAACAAAATCATGAAATTTATGAAATAATTATGAATTTTTTTCTGAAATTAATATGAGGAAAAGGACTGATTAGAAAAAAAAGAGTTTGTACCTTAATAAACGCCCGAATAATACATTTGTTTATTAAATTTGTTTAGAAAATCGTAAAATTTATGAAATAATTATAAATATTGCTGCAATTAATATAAAGTTCCTAATTAAAAGGACTGACATTGAAAAAAAACGAGTTCTTACGTCGACAAATTCCCAAATAATGCATTTGTTTATTAAATTTGTTGAAAAAATCATAAAGTTTTTAAAATAATTATAAATGTTGCCGAAATTAATATGAAGTTCTCAAATAAAAGGACTGACATTAAAAAAAACGAGTTTCTACGTCGACAAATTGCAAAATAATGCATTTTTAAATTAAATTTGTTTAACAAGAACATTAAATTAATCAACTAATTATGAATGTTACCGAAATGATCGTAAATGTCCCAATCAAAAGGACTGACATAAAAAAAACGACTTTTATGATGATAACTGCCTAAATAATGCATTTGTTTAAAAAATCCTGAAATTTATGAAATAATTATGAATTTTTCTGAAATTAACATAAAGTTCTCAATTAAAAGGACTGACATTTTAAAAAACGAGTTTTTTCGCAGACGAATTCCCAAATAATGCATTTTTAAATTAAATTTGTTTACAAAATAATGAAACTAATGAAATAATAAATGATAAATGTTGCTGAAATTAACATGAAGTTCTCAATTAAACCGGCTGACATTGAAAAAAACGAATTTTAACGTCGGCAAATGTCCAAATAATGCATTTGTTTATTAAATTTGTTGAAAAAATCATAAAATTTATCAACAAATCAGGAATTATCCTAAAATTATCATGAGGTCCTAATTTCCAAAAATTGACATCGAAAAAAACGAATTTTTCTAGGAAAACTTTTTTCAAACTTTTTTCATAAAAATATTGTTTAATTCAAATTTCTTGTATTTTCAATATAAAGAATTTATTTTGCAAAAAAATTTAAATTGACAATAATTTATTTAAACAAATTGTTTAAACAAATTTATTTCGCAAAACTAATGATAAATTTAAAATCAGCTATGCCCCAAACTGCTTAAATTCTATATGGTTTATCTAGATCATGACCCGTATTCTTATATTCACGAAAGGTTTATACAATTAAGAATTAAAAAAAAACTTGATTTCACCATATTTTGTTTAAAAAAATGTTTAAACAAATTATTTTTAAAAAATTGGATTCGTGAGTATCTTTGTAATTCTCTCAGTACTTTAAATAATAGTTTAATGGATCTTTATTTATTTATAAACGATTTTCAATTAAAATTTGAAAAAAGGGAGATTAAACAAATTGTTGCCTTGACTTTTCAGAGGAAACGGAACGGTTATTACGAGAATTTAAAGTCACCAACTGGCGATACAGTAGATACTCTCAGCACAGGTCAATTTACATATTACACAAGTTTCTTAGAGTTACCATCTAGGTAATATTTATCAGCGTACCATCGCACACATGTCGTGCATATCTGCACACGAGGAATTTGTATTTGCCAATCCTATTGCTCCTCTGACTCTATCAGATATCGGGCGTTCCGGAAAATCCGCCGAGCTTTCAGAGAGACAGAAAAAGAAAGTACGATAAAGAGAAGCACGAAAGAATAGAAAGCGGAAGGAAGATTCGGCCAGCTTATCAGCTCACTTATCAGCTCAGTAGAAATTCAAAGTAGTCAAGTTTCATTTATATACAAAGCTGTAGATATATGCATATTTCTTATGTAATATGCATGTTCTATACAGAGGGGAATTTCTAATCTTATCTAATCCAATTATAATATTATTTTTAGACAATTTAATTACAATCCCTTTTTTTGTATTTATATATTATCATTCGTAATAAGGTTTACTCTACAGGACAAAATTTTGCACCAACTCCCGTGCAGAAGTTTCGATCCGGCCCCGATCGGGTCCAGACTAGTCCAGATAAGGTCCCGGTCGGAAATCCTGGTCGGGCTCCCGATCGGGAAACCCAATGGGTGCCTCATCAGTGCCCCATCGGTGCCCGATCGGTTCACGATCAGTCTCATTATAATCCATTCGTGAATTCACATATAGAGATTTAATATAAGTAAACTTGAAGCTATCAATCATAAATCATAAAAATTTAATTATACTTTTGAGAAACGTTAGATTGTCGTAGATTGTATCAGTTTCGAGGAAAACGTTTTTTTTATGAAAAATTTGGATAACAAAAAATATTTTAATTAAGAGTTTTCATTTCTTGAAAAAAAATGTTTTCTATAAAACTTCTTAACAAATAAGAAAAAGTTTTTTCGCAAAAAGATTCCCTACACCTTGACATTTTCGAATGCTTCCAAAGAAAATCGTCGGGAAATAACCTATGATTTACGATTTATTAACATTTTGCTGTAAATAAATTTTCGCCAAAAATTGAGCTATCATTTATTATACCGTTTTAATTTTTCAAGTCTGTTAAGAAGCAATATGGACCAAACAACTATTAAGCAAAAATTAAAAGTTTTGAAATCAATATTTCTGGTTATTTTAAATATTATTTACAGGATATGCATTTAATTAATTATTATTATTTATTAATTTCGACCTAATGGGCATTTTTAGAAGTTGAAATGACATTGTTTATGATAAAAAAGAAAAATAACTTTGTCTAGCATTTTAAACTTCGCGCGAAACCAATTAGATGCCGAATGCGACGCATGCGCAGTTGAGTAACTAGCCTTTGTTGGAATCCCAACAAAGTTGTAATGTAATGTAATGAATTTATTATTAATACAGAATCGATTTTATCACATATTTGATTCTGAAAATCTAAAAAACTTACAATTTTCAGCATATTCCAATCCATTCCTTGTCAATAGATTTGATAACTTTCACTCTACATTAGATTGAAAAACCTTGAGTTCTTAAATAATAATTGAAAACAAAAGAACTTGATAAATTTCATCTTATAATAATATTTGAAGCATCTAATGGTAAACATACTAATTTTACCTGAAACAATGTACTTAATTATTAATTTATTTGAGGTTAGGTTTCAATGAGCCCGCAGAGTATAATTACTTACTCTCATCTTCCTCGCGCACGTTTGAAGGTATACTGACTGGTGTTTAGCAGCACTAGTTCTGCGAGCGCATAGAGATAGCGTTTCTGTAGGAAATCGGTCAGTCCTGGTCGGGCCCAGGTATGGGCCAAAGAGTTCTACCGATCAGGGCCAGATCGGGAAATCCGATTAGGGCCATATCGGTATTACGTTTGAAAACCGGCGATTTCTGCAGGGGTTTACGAATATTTGATTAAAAAGAGACTGATCTTAGAGAGTGACTAATTAAAAAAAAAAGTAAGGAAGATTGTTTTAAAACTGCTGAAGAGTATTAAATTCCGCTTCGATTAAGCCCCATTTTAAATGTTTTCGATGAATAGGGACCAAAATAGTATGCAAGACAACAAAGTTGTATTTTCTACCGGACCGTTGCATTTTTAATTCTAGAAGACGAACTTTTCATTTAAAAGATACGTTTTCAGCTAAAAAATTAATTTTTAGAAAAAAAAACAAAATATTTAACAAATTTCTGTAATTCCCAATTAGAGGATATTGATTTTCAACCAAGCAGATACATTTTTAACACAAAGAAAATTAATACTTCAACTTTAAAAAACTATTTTTCAACAGCATGCATGAATTATTATTCTTTCATGATTAAAAGTGAATCTTTTTGTCGCAAAATTTAACCTTTTGGTTTGAAATTAAATTAATTAATTAAAAAGTCCTGGTTTAGTTAAATATTTATCATTTTAGTGAAAAATTAATTGTTTTGGTTGTAAAATAATATTGGCAAACAAAAATGTAGATTTTATATTATTTGTTACAAAAATATATTTTTTAGTTGATACTTCACCATTGAGTAGAAAATTTAACTTTTTTTTTTTTAAAAATTCGGTTTCAATCAACATTAGGTTTTTAAAATGAAAATCAAACTATTCCATTTTTTAAAGAAAAAATATTATCTTCAGTTTAAAAATCCAACTATTTGGATGAAAATGGATTATGCTTGTCAAAAAATAATTCCAATAATTTTTTTCAACTGAAAGATGAACTATTCCATTTATGGTTATTATTTTACTATGATGTTGTTTGATTTATTATTTTTTAACATAAGTTATTTTCAATCGATCAATGACTTTATTCTCAAAAATAATTTAGGCCGCAAAACATAAAAAATTCAAGTTTAAAAAAAAAAAATACTTATTTTGAGGTTGAATATTTTATTTATTATTTTTAAGATTTGTTTGAAAATTTTAATTAAAAATTTAACTATTTAGTTGAACATTCGAATTTTTAATTTATGAAATAATTTTTTTTTAAACATATTATATTTTTGAGTGAAAAATAAAATAATTTTGTGGAAAATTCAAGATTCGTAGGAAATTATTTTTTTTTCATAAAATTACATTTTTCTATATAAGGAATAAGCTATGTCATTTTTGGTTGAAAATTGATCTTTTTGAATGTAAATATTCTACTTTTTAATGAAAAATCGATGTCACTTATTAATTTTAGTCACACATTTATTTCATTTGTTGAAAATTATTTGTTGAAAATTATTTGTTTTCAAATTATAAACTTAACTATTTAATTTTCAGTTAAAAATCCATCCTTTTTGGATGAAAATTAATTTTCTTGTTAAAAATTTATATTTTGATTAGTAAATTCCAACAATTTTGTGGTAAATCCAACTATTTGGTTTAAAATTAAATTAATATTGATTTAAAAGTCATGTATTAGTTGAAGATTTGTCATTTCAGTAAAAAGTAATTTTTTCGGTTAAAAAATAATATTTCCAAACAAAAATGTAACTTTTTTATAATTTGGCGAAAAAAAAATTTTTAAGTTGAAACTTCACTATTGAGTAGAAAATTAGAATTTTTTTTAGAAAATTCGGTTTTAATAAAAATTAGGTTCTTTTCAATGAAAGTTTAACTATTCCATTTTTTGATGAAAAAGTATCGTCTTTAGTTTAAAAATCCAACTATTTGGATGGAAATGAATTATGCTTGTCAAAAAATCATTCCAATAATTTTGTTCAACTAAAAAATTAACTATTCCATTTATGGTTAAAATTTTACTATGTTGCTGTTTCATTAATTATTTTTTTAATATAAGTTATTTTTATTAAATCAATGACTTTATTCTCGAAAATAATTTAGTCCACAAAACATTACCCTTGATAGTGAATGGGGGGGGGGCATAAAAAAAAGGTATAAGAGTCGTGCGTAAAATAACTGAAGAGAACGAAACAGAGAATGAAAACAGCGAGACGGAGAATAGAAAAAGATTTGTAAGAAAATAAAATTCATCCCTCGACGGGAGAGACAAGCGGCAGTAAATCAGACGAGTGCCCGAAGCTTCCGCTGAATACAAAACAGAAGAAGAATCGCTCTTTACTCACGAAGGAGATCGCACTCTAACGGAAGAGAGGGAAAGGAAGAGATTTTGGTGGTGGGAGAAAAAAGGGGTGTGTGATAGGGGGTGAAAAGGGGGTAAAGGGGAAGGGGAAGACCGAGAGAGCGACTATTTTCCAATAATTTAGCCCGAGGGGTGGCTCAGCCGCGGAGGTGACGGCGAATGAGAATGGGGGTGTAGACGCCGCGGGGGTGGGGGGAAGGTCTGCTCGGGCCCGTGCATACGACTGACACTATCAAAGCTATAAATACTCGGAGCCTCTGACGTCACCCACCCTGGGTCCGATATTATACTTTATCTTGAAACTAATTCCCGCGACCAGATTTATTGCAAGAAAGGGTGAAAAAATACACCTCGTCCCACTTTAAACCACCCCCGCCCCTTCCCCTTTCACGGTAACTTATCTCGCTAATGTAAAAGTGCCATGGATCGCGATAACCTTCTCTTGCACCCTCACCCCTTTTTCCCTATTTTTCTTTCCCTAGTCGCATATTTCCAGATACCACGATTTTATAATTTTATCTAAAATTTTGGAATTAATAGACTTGTAACAAGTGGGAATTATTTTAGGCAAAATTTGGTTAAAGAGTATTTTATTGATGATTTCAAAAGTATTTGTTTTCATTTACCTAGCATTGAACTTGAATTTAATAATCATGAATTCACGAGATTATAATATTATTGAAGAATAATATCATAAAGAAGATAGGTTTCAAAACACAATTGGAATACTTACACTTTTTGTTAAAAAAAATTTATTAAAAAAAAAGATTTTTCAACTTATATGATGAATATTTAACTAGAAATATAATTTGTTCGAAATAACATCAATTTCCAAATAACTAGTTAAATTTTTAAACTGAAATAGATTAATTTTTAACCATAAAAATGAAATAGTGGAATTTTCGTTGAAGAAAAAAAAACAATTTTCAAACATAAAATTTATTTTTCACTAAACTGTTCAATTTCAACAAAAAAATTAATTTTTCTACCTAAAAATAGGAAATTTCAAAAACCTAAATGAATTTTCACCAAACATTAAAATTTTTAAATAAAAAGAAATCCATTTCTAACCAAAAATTAAGTAGTTAAATTTTCATTCAGAAAAATTAATTTTTATGTGTAAAATACAAATTATCTACCAAAAAATGTTAGTTTCCACCGAAATGTTGAAATTTATACCCGAAAATATAAATTTTCGACAACGAAATTCATTTTTAACCCAAAAACTTGCATTTTCAACTAAATAGTTAAATTTACAGTTAAAAATATTAAAAAATTAATTTTTTCTTCTGAAAATTCAACTACAAAAAGTGAACATGCATATATTGTTTTTAAATCATATAGTTAAAATTCTAAACAAGAAAATTTATTTTCCTGAAAATTGTGGAACTCATTTCTTTAGTTGAAGATTCATAATTTTAGTAAAAAATTAATTTCTTTAGTTAAAAATTAATTTTTTCTATTGAAAATTCAACTAAAGAAAATACAAAAAAATAATTTTCTACAAAAAAGTTTACTTTTTTCTAAATTGTCGAAATTTCCTTCCGAAAGTATAAAATTTTAACCAACGCATCATTTTTCAACCAAGAAACTTGTATTTTTAACTAAATAGTTAAATTTCCAGTGAAAAAATTCATTTTGAAGAACCAAGAAAAAAAATTTTGACACATAAATTCTTACTTAAAAATTGAAACATTGGGATAAAAGAATAATATATAAATAAACAAATAAGGTACCTAAATAGTTAAATTTTTATTTAAAAAAATTAATTTTCAAGAAAAGAAATGATTTTAAAATTAAAATTATTTATTTTTAAACTCTTCAAATCAAACCATGAATTTATTATTAATTACATTAATTTTTTCTCAAAAAGTTGATTTTTAAACTGAAATAGATTACTTTTCAAGTAAAAATAGAATAATTGAATTTTTATTTTAAAAAACTTATTTTCATTTCAAAAACATTTCTGCACAAAAGTTTAGTTTCTCGATCAATTGTAAAATTTTTTTACCCGAAAATATGAATTTTGAACAAAAAAGGTTATTCCCAAACCAAAAAATTGAAATCGCAACTAAATATTTGAATTTCAGTTGAAAAATTAATTGTTAACAACAAAAAAAAGAAACAAATTTTCAACAAGTGATTTGAATTTCCAACTAAACAGACATAAAGGAATTTTTGATAAGAAATGGATTTTCTAGTTAAAAAGGAAAATTTTAAACGCATATATAAATTTTGAAACAAATAATCAAATTTGAATGAAAAGATTAATTTTTTCTACTAAAAATACGAAATTTCAACATTATAAATACCCATTAAACCAATTAGTTGATTTTATAACTGAAAAAAATATTTTAATTCAAAAATGGAATAGATACATTTTTAGTTGAAAAGACTATTTTTCAAACTGAAAAAATTAATTTAGCTGCCGAAAAATAAGAATTTTTAACAACCCACATGAATTTTTGAACAAATATTTGATTATTTAAAATAAATTAGATTCATTTGAACCGAAAATGGAATCGTTGAATTTTCATGTAAATAGATTTATTTTTATTTTAAAAAAAATATTTTTTTGTGGAAAATAGTTAAATTTTCCATGACATTGTTGAAGTTTTCTCGTGAAAATATTAATTTTTAACCCAAAAAACTGTATTTTCAATTGAATAGTTAAATTTTCATTAAGAAAATTAATTTTTAACAAACAAACAAAATTTTTTTACCCAATTAATTTGCATCTGATTTTCAACCAAAGAAATGATTTTTTTAACGAAAATGATGTATTCTCCAATAGAATCATGAATTTCTGAAAACTTATATCAATTATGTATTAACAAAATAGTTCAATTTTTGTATTAGAAAAAATAAAATTTTCCGCCCAAGAAAATGAATTTTCAAATAAGAATTTTTTTTTTAGCAAACAAGACAAACTTTTAAAATATAAATAAATTTTTAACCAAGAAAATTAATTATTCTTTCTAATCATGTCAAATGTTAAGGAAATACATGAATTGACAACCATGAATTTTTATTTCCAAATAAAAAATATAGATTTTAACTCAAAAAGGTTGTTGTTTAATTTTTGGTTGCAAAAATTTAATTTTAAAAGAAATTAATTTTTTAACCAAGCTTAAACTTTTTCGCAGACAAATTTTCTTTTTAGCTTGAAAATTCAACAATTTGGTTGAAAATTTGTAATTTTGCTATTAGCTTAATTTTCCTTGTAGAAAATTGGAATTTTTTGTTGAAAATGTAACTGTTGGATCGAAGATTCATCTTTTTTCATTGAAAATTCAAGAAATAGTATTGAAATCACCTAATTTATTAAAAATGTAATTTTGTAACATCTTTGATGGAAAATTTAACTGCTTCTGTAAAAATTTGTTTTTTCTGTAAAAATTAATTTGTTATATACAAATTTAATTATTCTACTTTTTTTTAGAAATTTAGTTTTCATAACATGAAAATTATTGTATTTTCTTGAGAATTCATCTTATGAAATCTTCTCGGTAAAATTTTTTTTTAGATTAGAAATTTAGTTCCCTGGTTCAAAATTAAACTATTTTGTAAAAATGTTATGATTTTGGACCAGAATTGTGAAATATCAGACCGGCAATCCTTAAGACCTGGGTTCGGATCCCAGCGGAGTTTGAGAGAAATTTCTTCACAATTTATAAACAAAAAACAATATTTAAAAAAAATTGGTTGTAGAATAGTAGACATAAACAGATAACTTTAAATCATTCATTTTGTAAAAATTTAATTATTTTGTTGATCATTCAACTACTTTGGGGTGTAAAAATTAACTTCTTAAAAAAATTCAACTACCTTCTAGAAAAATCGTATTTTTTTTAAATGAAAAATTTTGGATTTTAAAATAGTTGAATAAAAGCAGGTGTGAAAAATTAGGAATCAACTTTGCAGGCATATGTTTCTCGTGGTATATCTGAAATTTGGCAGAATGATGAAGAATCGTGCTGCTTTGTAGCCTAATTAAAACGCAGATGCAATAACCCTAATTAGTCAGACTATGATTAAGTTGACGAAATTGCAGGTGATTTGCGCTGGCGATAATTACTGACTGCAAAAATTAATTTTACCTTTTGCATGAAAAAAAAATAATTAAGCGGAAGCATTAACATTAACATCGTTTATTAGCCATTCATTTAGACTCTCATTTTACAACAACAATAACAATTAACATTATCATCATCATTATGATTCCCCATTATACAAGATTAACATTTCATGCTAATAATTCTTTTCAGGGTTAAATGAAGTAGAAAAAAAAATTATTAATATAACAAAATAGTTCAATTTTAACAGAAAAATTAATTTTCTACCAGAAAATACAAACTTGCAACAAAATACATCAATTTTCAAATAAATTTGTGAATTTTCAACTAAAAAAGGTAATTTTTTTAACAAGTAGTTTAATCTTTCACTGAAAAAGATAAATTCACAAACAAACATTCAATTGTTAACTTATTTAGTGAATAATGATTTAATATGAAAATGGAAAGTAAAGACAATTTTTGGTTGAATGAAAAGAAATTATCTTTCAAAAAAATTGTTTCTTCAATTCAAGAAAAATATTTTTCTGAGTGTAAGAAAAAAAATTTTGAATTGAAATTAATGAAATTAAGGGAATTTTGAAATCAAATATTTTAAGAGTAAACAGGTTGAAAGCGACGTTTATTCATAATTGAAAAATGTTGCCTTTCAATCTAATTTTCTTTTAGAATATTAATTCTTAAATTAAAAAGTTATACAAATTTTTTTCTTAAATTTCCAGAAAGCTTTTTTATTCTTTGGAAATATTGAAAATTTCTAAAATGCTTCTAAATTTTCGGTGAAACCATTAGTAATCCACAGTTTGTTAAAAATTGCTTTAAATCTTTTTCAATTATAAATTATTTGTTGAAGAAGACAATAGAAAACGTTGTTTAAATTTCTAACCCGCTAATATTACTTACAGAAAGTCAAATAGATAAATTTTTAGCAAAATAGATTAATTTTCTACCAAGAAAGACCAATTTTTTAGAACAAAGTTAAAATTTTAATTATATAACTTTCAAACAATTAGTTGAACTTTTAATGAAAAAATATAAAGGTACGAAGAAAAATGTGTAACTCGATATTCACACTAAAAATATTCTTAATTTTAATGAAAAAAGTTTAATTAATACGAAACAGGTAAATTTTCAACAAAATAGTTTTGTTTTTGACCAAACAGTTGAAATTTCAATCCGAAAATATACGTTTTTAACAAACAAAAAAATCATTTTTAACCATTTAATTGAATTTTCTACCATAAAGATGAATTGTCAACCAAGGATGGCAAGTTATAAAAAATTGAACAAGATACATGTATTAAATTTGTTTATAAATCCATTTTCAATCGAAAATGAAACAATTACATTTTTTATTAGATAAACAAATTTCAAAAACAATATACTTACATTTTAGCAAAAGAAAATACATTTTTAACAAATTCAAATTGAATTGAACCTGAAAATACGAATTTTCAATAAAATTATTTAATCATGAAGAAAAGAAATGATTTTTTAACCAAGAAATTGCATTTTCAACAAAAAAAGGTGGAATTTATTTTGCAAGAGAAGAATTTTTAAACATCTTTTAGGCTCCAATTATTATTAAAATGTTAAAAAATCTTCGAAAATAAGCAATTTGCTTGAAATCTTCAAGACAGTTTTCCAAATTTTTAGAAATCTTTTTAATTTTCAAAAATTCTCATTATAACTATATTTTTCAAAATTCTTGAAAAGCTTAAAATTTTCGTCGAAATATTAAAAATCTTACATTTCGCCAGAAATTTATCAAAAACGTTTTCAAAGTTTAAATTTTTTTATCTTCACAAAATAATTTCCACTTTTTCTAAAAATTTTTAAAGGTTTAGATAAATTTATAAATCTTCTACATATTTTCTACAATGATGTTGTTTCTTCTTAATTAAAAAAAATCTCCATGATGAAAAAAATTATTGATCAATTTTTCGGATCTTTTTATTAATTTTGAAAAAATTTTGTTATTCTTTGGAAATGTTTTAAAATCGACGTTTCCAAAAAATGAAATGTGATTTTCGTTTCGAATTTTTACTCCAACTTAATTTCTGAGTTCTTCCGATTTCATTTTATTTCCCTGTTATTTTTTTCTAATAAAATCCTCAGTGGATGATAATTAATTAAGTGCGTAAATAAAAGAAAAATAATTAATTTTAATTCATTAAGATGCTTAGTGTTCTAACTTATCACAACAAATTAAATTGAATAAATTATTTTACATGTATTAGTATTTTTAATTAATGATTATCCGCTGTAGGTTACATTATTCACTGTGAAAAGGTTTCTCCTCATAAAAACAAATCAGGTATTCAATACAAATAATTGCAAGATTTTTTAAACAAATGGTCGATCCACTTTTTTATTCAGAATAAAAACGCCTCAT
>NC_046663.1:33289437-33304445 GCF_010883055.1 Belonocnema kinseyi | reverse complement strand
TGGAGGTAAATTAATTTTTTTCTTGTTTTTAAATATTTTAAAAATAAGAAAAATTTGTTTTTAAAGACAAATTTTTCTAAGAAATATGACTTTAAAATTAAATATTGAAATTAAAACTTAAAATTAAAAATAAAGTTTAAATTCATACCCGCTTTAAGAGTTGAAGTATCAACTGGAGTTATAGAAGTATTTTCCTCTAGATTCAGTAGCCAGATCTTAATATAAATAAAGTTACCTATAGGTATAAAAGCGAGCCGGAGGCGAGTCGAGTTTCCTTTTTTCTACTTGTTTTTTGTCCCCAACCCTCATCGAAGTGAACGACTGAGCCAACCAACCAACGAACACACAATCAACCCTCGACTCTTTGCTCTCGTGGTCAGAGTAGAGCTGGTATTTCACATTCAAAATACACCCGCGTCACGTTTTCCACCCCCGACTCTGTGCAGCCTCAGACAACGCCTGGCTCGGCAGCCGCGCCATATCTCTGCAAGAAATAAAACACCGTCAACGTGGTGTTGTTTAATGTATGTGTGAAGTTTTTTGTGTATTTGATACACGTGTAGTACATATGTGGCTGAAACGCGTGATACGTAGGAATGAGGAAGAGTGCAGGGGGCGGGGGCGGTGGATGCACTAGGGTGCTGGTTTAATTTAAAAAATAATTAAACCGCAAAATTAAACGACTTTCTGTCTCCTCTTTTTCTTTCTCTCGTTTACCTCGGAGTTGGAAGGTTTGGCTTTTAGTACTTTCACAAAGGACATGGTGGTGGGTAACACTGATATTTCAGTATTACTACTGTTAGTAGGGGTCTGAGAGGAAGGACTGAAAGAAGCTATTAAGTTAGAAGAAAGTTGATTGGAAACAAATTATTTTCTTTCGTGCTTTTCGCCTTATAATTTCCAAACTTAAATCCTTTTATACATTTTGTAGGGAAATTATAGTAGAGGCAATAGCGGAAATAAAGCAAAATCAGGAAAATATAGTAGGCAAACTAGGGAAAACAAAAGTCGATGGGAAAGGAGGGAAAATAAACGGAGGGGGAGTAAATGCGATGAGGTTAATTAGGGAAGGGAAATGAGGGGAAATGAGGAAAGCTGATGTAAGTGGGAATGAGCGAAAAGAAAGTTGGTGAAATAAGGAGAAGGGGCCTAAGAAATAGAGAGGAATTGAGGGGTTAGGACGTAGGAAACTGAAGTTAATGGAAGTAGAGGAAGTAAGGAGAAATTATGAATGCGGCGTAGAGAATGTGAGGGGAAGTAGGGGAAATGATTAGACATTATAGCAAGTTGTAAAGGGGGAGTGATAGCCGGAGAAGAGAATTAGGAAAAGGGAATTTTTGGTTGGTGTATCGTGGATAGAGAGAAGTGGTGAAGGAAGAAGTTGGGAAAGCTGGACTATGAGGAGGGGAAAGTAGGGGATAATAATACATAGAAATGAGGAAGCGTGTAAGATACAGGGGGCGGTGGATGCACTGGGGTGCTGGTTTAATTTAAAAAATAATTAAACCGCAAAATTAAACGACTCTCTGTCTCCTCTTTTTCTTCCTCTCGTTTACCTCGGAGTTGGAAGGTTTGGATTTTAGTATTTTCACAAAGGACATGGTGGTGGGTTACACTGATATTTCAGTATTACTACTGTTAGTAGGGGTCTAGAAGGAAGGACTGAAAGAAGCTATTAAGTAAGGGTAAAGTTGATTGGAAACAAATTACTTTCTTTCGTACTTTTTGCCTTATAATTTCCCTACTTAAATTTTTTTCTACATTTTTGAGGGAAATTATAGAGAGGTAATAGCGGAAATGAAGGAAAATCAGGAAAATATAGTAGAGGAATTAGAGGTAACAAAAGACAATGGCCAAGCAGGGAGAATAAACGGAGGGGGAGTAAATGTAATTAAGGTAATTGAGGAAGGGAAATGAGGCGGAGAAGAGGGAAGCAGACGTAAGGGAAAATTAGCGGAGGGGAAGTTGGTAAAATAATAAGGAGGGCCTAGAATTAGAGAGGAACTGAGAGGTGAGGAAGTGGGAAAAATAAATTTAATGGAAGTAGTGGAAGTAAGGAGAAATTATGAATGCAAAGTAGAGAATGTGAGGGGAGTAGGGAAAATGATAAGATATTATAGGAAGTTGTAAAGAGGAAGTGATAGCCGGAGAAAAAAATTAGGAAAAGGGAGTTTTATGCTGGTGTTTCGTGAATAGAGAGAAGTGGTGAAGGAAGAGGTTGGGAAAGCTGGACTATGAGGAGGTGAAAGTAGGGGATAGTAATACATAAAAATGAGGAAGCGTGTAAGATATAGGGGGCGGTGGATGCACTGGAGCTCTGGTTTAGTTTAAAAAAGAATTACACCGCAAAATTAAACGACACTCTGTCTCCTCTTTTTCTTCCTCTCGTTTATCTCGAAGTTGACAGGTTTGGCTTTTAGTAATTTTACAAAGGAGATGGTTGTGGGTAACACTGATATTTCAGTATTATTACTATAAGTAGGGGTCTGGGAGGAAGGACTGAAAGAAGCTAATAAGTGAGAGGAAAGTTGATTGGAAACAAATTATTTTCTTTCGTCCTTTTCGTCTTATAATTTCCAAACTTTAAATTTTTTCTACATTTTTCAGGTAACTTATAGTAGAGGCAATAGCGGAAATAAAGGAAAATCAGAAAAATATAGTAGAGGAATTAGAGGAAATAAAAGACGATGGCCAAGCAGGGAGAATAAATGGAGGGGGATAAATGTAATTAAAGTAATTGAGGAAGGGAAATGCGGAGGAAATAAGAAAAGCAGACGTAAAGGAAAATGAGGGGAGGGGAAGTTGGTAAAGTAAGGAGGAGGGGCCTAGAAATAGAGAGGAACTGAGAGGTGAGGACGTGGGAAAAAAAAGTTAATGGTAGTAGTGGAAGTAAGGAGAAATTATGTAGGCAAAGAAAAAAATGTGAGGAGAAGTATGGGAAATGATTGGACATTATAGGAAGTTGTAAAGGGGGAGTGACGGCCGGAGAAGAGAATTAGGATAAGGGAATTTTTGCCTAGTGTTTCGCGGAGAGGGAGAAGTGGTGGAGAAAGAAGTTCGGAAAGCTGGAAGGGGAAGTGTAAACTGGTGATTCGTGGAGAGGGGGAAGTAATGAAGGAAGAAATTGGGGAATATGGACTGAGAGAAGGGGAAAGTAGGGGATAGTAATATATAGAAATGAGGAAGCGTGCAGGGTACAGGGGGCTGTGAAAGCACTGGGGTACTGGCTTAATTAAAAAGATAATTTCCCTTACAATTGCCAAACATAAACATTCTTTTTCTGAATTTTTAAGAAATGATGGAAGGAGGCGTAAGGAAGAATAAGCAGAGGGGAAAAATGTGAAATAAGGAGGAAGGTCTAGAAACAGAGGGGAACTGAGGGGTTAGGTAGCAGGCAAAACTAAGTTAATGGAAGTAGAGGAAGTAAGGAGAAATTAGAGAGGCAGAGTAGAAGTTGTGAAGAGAAGTAGGAAAAATGATTAGAAATTATCATAAGTCGTTAAGGGGAATTGATGACTTGAGAAGAGAAGTGGTGAAAGAGGTGTTTTAGCAGAGGCAGCGAGGAGAGACGCAAGCAAAGGAGAAAAAAGTTAGAAAAAGGGTAATAAGAGGAGGGGAAAGCAGGGGATTTTAGAGGTAGTGTTGGTGGGAAACTATAGGTTGGCGACTTCAAAACGAGTGAAATACGTGATACTTAGGAATGAAGAAGTGGGCAGAGTGTAGTTGCCGATAGATTCACTGAGGTGCTGGTTTAATTAAAAAAATAATTAAACCCCAAAGCCAATCGACTCCCTTTCTCCTCTTTTTCTTCATTTCGTTTACCTTGAAGGGCAAACGAGAAGGAAAGTATAGGAGGAGCAATAGCGGAAATAAAGGGAAATCAGGGAAGAATAGCAGGGAAGTTAGAGGAAATAAGGGGGAGTATAAAGGGCGAGGTGAAATAAAGCGAGGGCAGTACGCGCAATGAGGGAAATTAGGAATGGAATATGAGGGATGGATTAGTGAGGCGGAATGAGCGCAATGAAAAAAGATGAAATGAGGGAGGGAGCAGGAAATAGAGGTAAACTGAGGGGTCAGGAAGTAGGAAATATTATATCATTGTTCATTAATATATCCATATAATTTATAATAAAAATTTGAAGCAAAGAAATAACTTAAAAATTATTATTATCCTTCCCATTGAGAGTGGCCCTTCTTTGGATCCGCACTTGATATTTAAACAATTGTTTCAGTGATAACACTGATACGCGATAATGAATTCTCATTGCCAAATATTTCAAACGATTCCAAATCCTTAAAGCTTTTTTGATATTCTCAAAATTTTCTATTTTTGATACTATGAAAAGTTCATTTTTGGTTACTTTTGTAGAATTTATCTTTTCAACTTTATCTCGTTGTCTTTTAGTAGAAAAAATATAGACGAAAACCCATTAGAACATTTCAAACGTTCATTCTGTTTCATATTTAGATATAATTTTTTAAAGTTATTTTACGTATTCTGCGAGAAAATAAGTCAAATTTATCAAAAACAATTTTCTTGGTTTATAATACCAATAAATTCAAATGACCTTTTCTTAAAAATTAGTAAATAAGAATTAAAAAATTTTTTGTATGTTACATGCATTATTTCAGCCCTTTTCGATGCTTATGAAGCGGGGCTAAAGCTCTACCGTTTACCCCCTCGGAGGTAAAAAGTACATTTCATCCCCTAGAGAATAAAAGTACTTTTTATTATTCAATGTGCGAAAGTACTTTCCCTGCAAATAGCGAGACAATTACTTTTTATGTCAGGGGTCAGGAAAAGTACTTTTTGTTCTCGGGGGGTGAAAAGTACCTTTTATTTTCTAGGGGTGAAAAGTAACGTTAGGTGTAATTTATCTTGAGTTACCAAAAATAACCTGTAATATTAACATAAATGACCAAATGTTGAATTTTGGGCAATTTATGGTAAGTTACGATAAATTACCTGTAATATCATCATAAATTACCAAAATTGCATACATTTTCAGAAATGATAATTTACCATATTAACCTGTAAAATTACCATAAATGACCAATAATTTCCATACATTTTTGGCAATTTATAGACATTTTTAAACTGAATTTTTGGCAATTTATGATAAGTTACGACATATTACCTGAAATTTGATAAATGTCTGGAAATTTATTAAAATGTTAAAAATTGCAGTTTGGGTAATTTACAATATGTTATTGTATTTACCTTTAAAGTTACCATACATGGTCGGAAATGTCGATCAATTTCCTGAAATTTATAAACATTTTTAAATTGAATGTTGGGTGATTTATGTTAAGTTACTATAAATTTCCTGTAATATGATAATAAATTACGAATAATTTCATAATTTGCGGAATTTCATCAAAATGTTTAAAATCTGTTTTGGGTAGTTTATGATAAATTACAACATTTATCTATAAAATTACCATAAATCAACGAAAATGTTTAACAATATCCGGTAATTTATAGACATTTTTAAATAGAATTTTTGGCAATTTTATTTCAAGTGACCATAAATTACATAAATTACCAAAAAATTCTTAAATTTTCGGATATTTATGAAAATTTCTGAAGTTAAATTGTGGGTGGTTTATGATAAATTACCATAGTTACCTGTAAAATCACCATAAATGGTATAAACTTTCCATAAATTTCAATAAATTTATCAATATTTTAAAAATTAATTTTAGGAAGTTTATGGTAAGTTACCATGATTTCCCAGTAGGCACAAAGTTTGGCGAAGTCTTTACGACATCGTTACGACATCTGTACGACAACTTTACGACATTCTATGTCCATGTCGTTTCGGTGTCTTTACGATATCGTAAATAAATCTTATGATCTGACGATGTCTTTACGATATCGCAAAGACACCGAAACGACATGGACATAGAATGTCGTAAAGTTGTCGTAACGATGTCGTCAAGACGTCGCCAAATTCTGTGCCCACTGAATTACCTCAAAAATTATCGTAAATCATGCTTCCTTTATTTGAAATCTATAGGCTAAATTCATGACTGTCCAAAAATATCAGAAATGTTAAATTTTTTATAAAAAATATCGTATCGTATACTATTTTCATTAGTCTTTTACGACGAACACAGCGGATGTAGAAGAAAAGATGGTAAAATCAATATTGCCAGTAAATAATGTCTATATTTAAAAATAATATTAACTCAAATACATCATTTGAAAACACAAATGCACATATGAATATACCTAAAGAGTTCCTAACATTAGTTCAAATGGAAGGTTTTTTCGAAGCATCATTTTGCAACACCAGATCAAAGACCTCCGGAATCCCATCCAGGAACTCCTTAATCAGCCGATTGATGTAAATGAAATGAATGATCAGCATGCCCATGCGTTCCAGAACCTACAGATTAATTTCTAGGATTTGGAGGATAAGGACGACTAGCTGGCCCCTGACTTCCATATTCAAATGGACGATCCGCAGAATTTGCAGGGAAATCATGAGCACTAAACCCCGGAATTTCACCTGCTACAAAGCCATATTGTCCAGGAATTCCATAATAAGTGTGAGGAGAGTTAAGAATTTCAGCAGCGGGCAAAGAAGGTGGCACATGTACAGGATGACCCTGATAAACTGGAGGAGGAGGAACCCTGAAATTATACTTTTCATAAAGTTCTAAAGCTTTGTCGGGATAAGTATGATCATGAGCAAAGCGATCTTGCGAGGAAGATCCTATGGTCTTATCGGACATTTTTTTATCCTTTTTCAAATCGGGATGTCCCGCTGGAAGTGAATTTAAATCAAATTTAGGTTTTTTTGGTTTTTCCTCTGTAGCTTTGTTTTTAGACTTGCCTTTGAATCGATTGATCATACCTGATACATCTTCTGTAAAAAAGATAAATATACAAAAATAAAGATAATATTGTCCAAAGATATGAATGTGCTAAGTATTAAAAAAAGGAATATTAATATGTTACTAACCAATTTTATTGAAGGAAATGACGAAGAGAAGTACAAGAAAACCGAAGAAGGGCCTCATCTTCTGGAAAAGTTGATAAAACTGACACGTTATGAATCTTATTGAGCGGAATTGATGATTTTTATGGACGTACACTTGTAGGAAGCCAAAGAAAAATAACTAGGCCGATGCATACTTATTAACTCTTTGTTTAATTTTTGCGACATTTTTCTTAATTTTCCAACATTGTGCTATGACACCTGCTCTAAAAAAATCTATACCTAAACGAGAGATATTTATTTTAGATTAAAAAAAATTATTATACGTATATAGCTGAGTCAATAGTGTTGGCACTCAAAATGCGCCTATAATGAAATAAAATTGACTTTGATAGAGGCTTAAAATTAATTATGGATTTAACAGTTTTTCCATTTTACCATTTAGTATTTTCCTGTTTGAGCTAAAAAATGTTTTCTCGGCTATTTTGCAATGCTTCATAACTTCCTCATAGTTTGTATATCAACGCAAAATTGGAATAATTATTTGTATAATAAGTACTATATTTAATAGTGTGCGTTATTAGCGAAAAATGAAAAATTTGACGAAATCACGTCCCTAAAATATTGTACGCTTTTTTCAAAAGACTAATTTTAGGATTTTATGTACACTGTTGAAAATTTCTGTTGGAAACTTTCACTACATGTATTAAAATTTCATTTCCGATACTTAATATAACGCTAAAATAAATAATGTTGCAGTTTCGAAATACGTGTATCGTACCTCACATGCATTGAAATTTCAAAATACAAATCAAGTCGCCGCTAACACTTTTTTATCATACTTGCGGATGGATATTTCGAAAAATTTTGAAGCGAAAAAATTTTAAAAAATGTGAACCGTTTCTCAGGACATCTTTTCCAGGCAAAAAAGAAAAGCGAATTTTCTGTTCAAGGCAAAACTTTTGTTAATGTATTACTATGCATACTGAAAAGTTTTATATATAATATTGTATGGATTAACAATTTTTATATAAAACAAATGAAAATTATATATAATATTCCACAATATGTATAAAATATATATAATTTTTCCGCCTACGCGGAATTCAAGGAATTCATGAAATTAGAGGAATTCGCGGAATTCATGGAATTATAGGAATTTACAAAATGCACAAAATTCAAGGTTTTCACAATATTAAAAGACTTCATTGATTCATGGATTCGAGAAATTCCCAGAATTCATGGAATTCACAGGATTCAAGAAATGTATAGAACTCACGCAATTAATTGAATCAACAAAGTTTTCAGTATTTATTAATTCAAGAAATTTATGAAATTCATGCAATCCACTAAGTTTAACGCATTCAGGAAATATACGGAATTCGTCGAATTGATGAAATTCCTTCATTCAATTCTAAGAATTACTTTAATTTCATGAATTGTTTCAATTCCAAGGATTTCGTAAATTTCAATGCAAAGGAATGAAGCGATTTCGTAAATTCCATAAATTCAGCGAATTCAATGAACTCCTTGAACTACATTGATTCCGTAAATGCCGTTAATTCGAATATTTCAATAAATTACGTGAATTCCATTAATTCTATGAATACTGCGAATTTCATAAACTCTATGAAATTTCGTTAATTCCGTGAATTCCATGAATTTGATTAATTCCCTGAGTTCCGAAAATCCAGTCAATTTCTCGAATTCTATTAATTCCGTGAATTCAATGTTTTGTATAAATTCCATAATTTCTTTGATTTCCATGAATTCATTAACTCCATGAATTCCGCGAATTCCATTAATTCCATGAGTTTCGAAAATTTATTTAATTTCATGAATTCCTCTTATTTTTCGGTTTTCTTGAACTCCTTAAATTTCGTGAATTTTATGAATTCGGTGAATTCGTTAAATTCTATTAATTACGTGAGTCTCTTTAATTCTATTAATTCCGTGAATTCCGTGAATTTCATGAATTGCATAGACTTTGTGAAGTCTTTGATTTACGTGATTTTCGCGAATTACGTGAATTCCATAAATTCGACTAATTTCGTGAAAATCACGTAAGTCAAGTGAGATTCTTGAATTCTATGAATTCCTAGATTCTTATTAATTTCTAGAATCGTACAAATTCCTTGAATTTCATGAATTCCTAGAATTCTATGAATTTCTTGAATTGCATACATTCCTAGAATTCTTTTAATTCGTTGAATTGCACAAATTCCTTGAATTGTATGAATTCCTTTAATTCTGTGAAATTCTCGAATTCCATGAATTCCACAAATTCCTTGATTCTTATGATTTGCTTAAATCTCATCAATTCCATGAATTTCATGAATTCCATAAATTTCTTGATGTTAATGAATTATTTGAATTCCATTTATTCAGAGAATTCTATGAATTCCATAAATACCGTGAATTTCATTAACTCCATAAATACCATGAATTCCATTAACTCAATAATTTCCGTGAATTACTTAAATTTCATGATTTTTTCCAATTCCTGTAATTGCATAAGTCCCGCGAATTGCATAAGTCCCGCGAATTGCATGAATTCCACGAATGCAGTGAATTCTTTGGTTTCTATCATTTTCGTAAATCCCTTCAATTCTATGACATTCGCGAATTCCGTTACATCCGTGAATTTCATGAATCGTATACATTTCATGAATTTCTTTATTTCAAGGAATTTTTCGAATTCCATAACTTACTTGAATTCCTTGAATTCCATTATTTCCGTGAACACCTTGTCTACAATTTTCGTCTTATAAGGACTCTAATATATGTATTAAAACAGTTTACTGGACAAAAAAATTTCTCTTAAGTTTGATCCGCCAATCTTATAAAATCAATTTGATTCTTTGATCAAAATAGGCTTGAATCGATATACATCTATCAACAACTAAATCTGATAAAACAAAATCCATTTTATCTTAATGCGCAAATCTTAATGTTAAACATTTTTAGAATTTTATATCTCATTAAGTTCTTAAAATTCCTTCAATTCTTCGAGTTCCTTAAATTTTTCGAATAGCTTTTAAAGTCTTCAAAAACTAAATTCTTGGAATCACTTAAATTTTTCGAATACCTTAAATTCTTCGAATTCCTGAATTTTTAGGGTTCCTCAAAGTTTTGCGTAAAACTAAATTCTTAGAATTCCTTTAATTCTTCGAATTCCTTGAATTTTTAGAATTCCTTAAATTCTTGAAATTCTTTAAATTCTTCGAATACCTCAAATTCTTCTGATAAATACAATCTTCGAATTCCTTATATTTTTTTAACTTCCTAAATTCATTAAATTCCTGAAATTCTGTAAATTCTTCGAGTTCCTTAAATTCTTCGATTTCCTTAAATTATTGCAATTCCTTAAATTTTGCGAATTCCTTAAATGCTCTGAATTCTTTCAATTATTGGGATTTCTTAAATTATTCAAATTCCTTTAATTTTTATTATTATTATACCATTAAGCCATTTCCCTTTCGGGGTAGGCGTGACTCACTCGGCAGGGGAAAGGAGTAGTGTGTGGAAGGGATAGAGATTTTTCAGTTTATAATTTCTCAAATTCTTTGATTTCCTTCAATTCTTGAAATTCCTTCAATTTTGCGAATTTCTCTAATTTTGCGAATGTCTTAAATTCTACGAATTCTTTTAATATCAGTCCTTTCAGTTTGAGTTTCTTATTACTTTCATTCTTTTAATAAGGCTGAAGCTTCAAGATAATGCATTTGCTTATTCATTTTTTTTCAAAAATATAAAATTCATCAACTCATTATGAATTTTGCTGAAATGATTATGAATTTACAATTCAAAAGACTGAAATCAAAAAGAAAAGAATTTTTTCGTTCCAACATGCCCAAATAATGTATTTGTTTATTGAATTCGTTTAAAAAAGAATAAAATTTATCAACTAATCATGAATGTTCCTGAATTTATTATGAAAATCCCGATTAAAAAGTCTGGTATTTGTTTATTAAATTTGTTTCAAAAAACATAAGATTAATAAAAAAATTATTGTTTATACTATTGTCTATACTATTGTTTATAGTATTAACAATAATAATCTCAAGAAGAAATTTGTAGATCATTATGTTGTTTTCATCCAGTTTTCTCGCAATATAACTTTAAAACGTAAAATGATGAAAAATGGTAAAAAATATTCTTATAAAAAATATTTTGTTTAGAAAATTTTTGGTTGTTTATTATATAATATCAGTATAGCTTTAATTAATGTAACTTTATGAAACTTAAATGATTTTTACAATTTTCATGTTATTGACGTTCACTGGGAACGTGAAATAGAAAAAATGGCAATTTTTTCGTCATATATGTTCATTTATAAAAAATTGAAAATATATTTTAAAAATGTAAATTATTTAAAAAATGATTTATTTTCCAAACATGTAAAATATAATCGTATTTTCTAGATGAAATGCAATATTTTGTTATTGCTGGGGGTAATAAAATTTTTCTGAAAAACTTATGTAATTATTTTAACAATTAATTATATTTTTTATTTTAAAAATTTCAAAAAGTTGAGCCAGAGATGTCCACTTTTGTCAAATTGGTATCCAATGCTATTTTTCGTTAAATAATTACAGAATTTTGATAGATTTCTTTTAATTCTTAACAAATTTCTATTTGTTTAAACAATTTTTATTTGCTCAAGCAGTTAGTTTGCGATAACTGAAAAAAATAAAGTAAAATAGAAAACAAACAATTAATTGCGATTTTCAAAGTATTGTTAGAAAAGTGATTATTTAAACAAATTATATTTCTTTTAACTATTAAAAAGTGGTAAATGTATTCTTTCTATACACTATAGAGCCAGAAAAATAATTACATATGTTCTATTTTATTTTATTTTTTTGGTTATCGAAAAAAATTTCTTAAGCAAATAAAGATTGTTTAAATAAATAGAGATTTAATAAACATTAAAATAAATGTATCAAAATTATGCAATTATTCAACAAAACGTAGCATAGGATACTAATTTTAAAATAAAATTGATATCTCTGGCACAATTTTGATAAATTGTGAAAATAGACAATAAATGTTTAAATAATTACCTCATTTTAAAAAAAATTTACTTCTACAAACAATGGCAAAAAATTATATTTCAGTCAGAAAATATGATCATATCTTTACATTTTCTGGAATAAATACTTGTTGAAATAATTTATATTTGTTGACGCATTTGAAAATTGTTTAAAAAGTCATGGTTAATATTGGAATTATGCATTAGGAATTATTTGCATATAAAAGTCGATGGAAATCGATGAAAATGAAATTTATTAGTATGGTTTTTTATTTCGTGGCCACTTCTCTTAAATCCCTACAAAACTTGGCACATTTCCATGAAACCCTGGAAGTTCAATTTTTTTGAAATTCAAAATTTCCCTATGTTAATTAAATAAGATTTTAAAGTGCCCGGTGGCACGTATATTATTCGAATGTTGAAAAAAATTACGGAAATTTTTGTAAATTTCAGTTAAATTAGTATCTTAAGATATTTGTCGTGCCAAAAAGCAGATATGTGAAAAAAGTTTTTTCTATAATTTTAAGAATAAAAATATTATAACTGATGTCATTCCAAATATTTTCGACAACTCTACTATTTCAAATTTCGAAAGTAACTTTCACGATTGCTTCTATGCCTTCTTCCGCTACTCTAAATCGTCGTAACCATTTTTCAAAAGAAAGTTGTTCTTAAGCAAAAAATTATTTTTCAAGATTATTTAGTTATTTTTAAAATTAGAATCAATAGAGTGGTAGAGAATGTTTTCCGGGAAATTATGAGCCATCATTAATTAAAATGCAAATAATTTTTCAAAAATTTGTAAGAAGCGACAGACAGGAAAAAGATGACATCAGTTATAATATTTTGATTATTGAAGTTATAGAAAAACTATTTTTTTTAGATGTCTTTTTTTTTGTAAATGGGGCATAGCTTCTAGTAGTAAAATTATAGACAAAAGCACATTAGATCTTACTAAATTAAAAAATATGACTTATTGACTTTCAAATAAAATTATTTCAACATTACAGTAGAGTTAATTATTCGAAATTTCAATAAAAAGTTCATTTGATTAGTTACAATGCTCAAAATCAGTTTTTCTCATTTCAAAATTTATTACCTTTCATATCTAGACATATAAATTTTTATTTGTGTTACGCATTGTGCGAAATACAGTGAGACCTTTCAATAGCCCTCCCTTCTATAGCCCTTTCGAGAATTGACGCCGCGCCGCAGGCAGGTTAAATGGGAGTTGCGCGGGGTCGCCGATTGTCAATCAGGCGAGCACTCAGGCATGAACAAATAAAAGCGGAGCGGGATAGAATGAGTTAGTTCCCACCCACCGTCAGCCCCAAAATCGGCGCTATAGAAGAGTTTCACTGTATTAGGTTAAAATTTTCAAATTCAATTTTTTTGTGCCTATCGCCAAATTTAAATGACCCTTTCTTGAAAGTGACTAAACTGGGATACAAATAATGTTTTCTTCGCTCTATTACGATAAGCAACAGTGACAGTAAAAGAAACACCGGTAATCAAATTTGAGGATTTCTTGATTTGATGTTTTAGTCTTTTTCTGTTTGAATTAAAAAATATTTTTTGGCAGGTTTTTTGGGTTTTTTGGGCGTTCTGATATCATCTCATAAATAGTCCATTTTAGTACCAGTTTTCATCTTGGTTAGTTTGCTAACATCAGATTTATAAATAATCCTGGACAGCGAACTAAAATGATTCAAAGGGCACATTGTTTCAATTGATTGAAAATTCAATCTTAAAAAAAAACTAGATGCAGTGACCAGTGATCGGAATCGTTTAGGTTAGAATGTAGTTTAAAAACATTAACTATTACCCAGTCATGCAAAAAAACGGTTTGATTTTCGAAAATTACTATTTAAATAGCATTAAATATCTCTTTTTTATATCTACCTAAGACATTTCTGCTTGACCACATCACCGATTTAACTGGTAGTTGCCAAAAAAAAGTCTTAAGTTTTTTGAGGATCATCATGAACCTTAAAAATGAAATTATGATATAAAAATATAATAGTTTAATACATTCATTGACAAATATGTCCAGAAAACGTGTTGATAGGAGTCTTATAGAAAATTCGAATCAAATCATGATTCTAAATCTTTAATTTTAATCAGCCCTATGCATCTGAAAAAAAATGGTGATCCCTTAGTGTCCTAAGTTGGTTAGTTCCGAATATCTTCAGCGTGGCGCTAGTTGCCCCATCACTCCCAGTTTTTGCATTGTAAGCAATGGGAGTAGACCACTTTATTTTTATTTTGTAATAAATAAAATGTTATTTTTGTTAAAAAAATATTGAAATAAAAAGAATGTTACTTATTTTATATTTCAAAATAATATTCCAAACAATGTATATAAATGCTAATGGAAAATATGAATTAAAACTTCACCCAATAAACTTGGTAAAGTAGAATATTAGATTTTAATTTGAATAAAAAGTTAAATGTAATCCTTCTTATATCTGAAAACACAGTAAATAATATTTATATAAATAAAATATGTAAATAGTTTTGTGAAAAAAGTTTTAATAATATACAAGTTCAAACTTCATATTTAAGGGTTTAGCGAGTACTTACGCTATTTAATATAATTAGAAAAATGTAATTGAAATTGAATTAAATTTTTATTCAAGAACATATAACATAACAATATTTAAAACAAATCAAAAATAGTTCATTCAATAATTCAAATTGTTGCAAAAGAAACTATTTTTCAGAGGAACAAGTAGAAATTATAATTTGCTAAAACGTCTAAGATGGAAATATAATCAATGTTTTAACATCTTTGTTTTAAATACTTAAAAGGATATATTGATAAAAGAGAGCAATTAAAAAAATTTATTATTTTATTTTTCACTGATTATTAAATAAAATGTTTTCAAATGTAAATTTAGTTGAATTCAATAAGAAATACATTATATCTAATATACGAGGGTGGATTGATAAGTTTCCGGCCTGACCAAGAGATGGCGCCACTAGGCCTACCTTGAGGTGGCGTTCTATAGTACCATCCTTAGATA
>NC_046663.1:33287455-33289337 GCF_010883055.1 Belonocnema kinseyi | reverse complement strand
TTTAATAAATTATTTATGAAAATAAAATTTAATTATTTGGTTAAATATAAGCATTTAATAATTAAATAAAATTTATAATAAATATAAAAATTATATTTAATGAATTTTAATAAATTTTAGAATAAACTAGGAATAGATACCCTATTATTAAAAAGTAAATATTTTAATAATAATAAAGTAAATTTTAACAATTAAATCAATAAATTGACGGTATTTTAATTTATTCAGAGGAACTTATTATTCAATTTGATAATACACGATAAGACAAACTTATAATTTAATATTAGTATATATTCGTTTAAAATTAATTTTTTTATTATTTTTAATAAATAATAATTCAGATAAATATGTTATTGGTTTATAAGAAACTCCAAAATAAGTTTCAATAAATTTGAATTTATTAAGAAATTAATTTTAATAAAATAATTTATTTAAAGAATTTGATTGTAAAATTAATTAATTAATTAATTTGATTCAAAGTAGGATTTTCTTGTTTAAAACTTATATTTTAAGGTTAAAATAAAACTTTTCTTTAAAAATTGTCTTTTTGACTTGAAAATTGAACAATTTAGTTAAAAATAAAAATATTTGTTTCAAAATGCAACTTTTGTTGAGAGTTAATTTTATGGTTGGACATTTAACTATCTTCTAAGCAAAATAAACTATTTGCTCAAAAATTAAGTTATTCATTCCAAAATTCCTTTATTTTCATTAAAAAATATTTTTTTCATCAGGGAATTCGACTGTTTCATTTTTAGTTGAAAATTTATTCTTGATAAGTTAAAAATTGAACTATTAGGTAGAAAATGCATGTCATTGCTTGATAATTCGTGTACACAGGTAAACGATTCAACAATTTACTAATAAGGTTCCTCATTGAGACTCTAAATATTGTCTTATTTAAACCTTGACATTTTATAAATGATCCAAAGTTATTAATTTTTTCACGCCGCATCTTTTTTAACGCTAAATTGTTAAAAGATGCATTTATTTAATAACTCGGTTAGGTACACGACAAAATTTTCACACGGGTAGATTTAGTAGTAAGAGTTAAAAATTGATTGAAGTATGTTAACATTTTTTATTTAAAAAATTACTGTGAAACGTAAAATCTCGAAATTTGTTATCCAATAAAAGTATTTTTTTAAGTAAAATAAAATGTCTTCTACAATCAATTAAAAACCTTTCTGAAGGCCTCAGCACCATGTATAACTTTGGTCTGATTAAAAAAATATAATGTCAAAAAAAAGGCAGGGGTAGAAATTATCTCTAATCCGAATCATCTAAATTAAAATCAGACCTGTGCATCTCTCCGTATTTCAGATTTTAACTTGACCCCGCAACTGTCCTAAGTTGATTAGTTCCTAATATCTCCAGCGCGGCGCTAGTTGTCCCATCACTCCCTGTTTTCACATAGAAAGCAATAGGACTAAATCACTTTTTTAATTTTTTAGTTAAAAAAATGTTATTTCCATGCAAAAAATTCTTGAAATCAAAAGAATGTTACTCATTTAACATTTCCAAATACTTTTCCAATCATTTTTTATGAATACTAAAGACAAAATATGATTTATATGGTCGTACAATAATCCTGGAAAAGTGTAATATATCTTAGATACGAATTTGAATGAAAAGTAAAATATGATTCTTAAAGTTTAGTTTCAAAAACAAATTAACAATATTATTAATGGAATGTAAAAAAGTCCTGGAGAAAAATTTGAATAGTACTAAGTTTAAACTTACCATGTGAATACTCTCGCTTATGAATATACGAGGGTGGATTGATAAGTTTCCGGCCTGACCAAGAAAAACAACGTTTTTAAGAATTTTTTTTTTATTTCTTAACATAATCTCCTCCAAGGCTGATACATTTCTCATAGCG
>NC_046663.1:33237864-33287355 GCF_010883055.1 Belonocnema kinseyi | reverse complement strand
TTATTAATTAAATTAATTTTTCTAAAAAGTTTAACCGCTATTTCTGGCACATTTTTCATTTATAATTAAAAATTTCTTTTATAATTATTAAATTTAATTATTAAATTTAATTATTAAATAAAATATATTATGAATTAAATATATATTTAAGTTATATTTTATATATTATTTTAAACTTAAAAATTAATTGAAAATATAAATTAAATTTTTATTTAAAATAAAAAATAATTTTAAATAAAATTAATTTTATTTTAGTTATTTTAAATGAATTTGTTTTAATAATTAAAATAAATTTAAACATAAAATTTAAACATTATATGGTTTAGTTTCATTTATCAGCAAACTAATATTCAAAAGCAACATATAAATGTTCACAACATTTTTAAAGAAGGAAATAATTAATTAAAGACAAATGATTAAATTAAAGATAATTAAATAAGATTTATTTAAGATATCTAGAATTTTATGAAAAATTCGTTATTTTTAATAGAAAGTTAAACTTCTTGGTTGAAAATTTAACAATTAGGTTTTAAAATTAAAGAGCTTTCTCAAATATTAACAAGAAATCGTTTTCTTTTTGAAAAATTGAATTTTTGGTTGAGAATTCTTGAATTTTGTCAAAAATTCAGTTTTTGCGGGTCAATTTCAATCCTTTTGTTTACAAAAGTAACTAAACAGTTACCTTCACATGATTCACATATCATGTGAAGCTCAAATTTTCTTTCACTATAGCATATTTGAACAAATATTTCATTGATATCAATGGTACGTGATAATGAAATCTCATTGAAAAAAATTTTAAACGTTTCCAAATCTTAAATTTCTATTTTTAATCCGATTGCAAGTAAATTTTTGTCTTCTTTTTTAAAATTTGTCTTTTCGGCTTTATCTAGTTGTCCATCTTAGTACCTTACATTCTACTAAAACCTGATTGTTTTCTGAATTGGTCATCGCTTCTATTAGAAAAAATATAGACAAAAGAGCATTAGAGCATGAATATTGAAAAATATCACGTATTAGCCATTAAATAAAATTATTTTAGTTTATTTGACCTTTTTTAAAAAATGACTAAATGGGAATAAAAATAATTTTTTTATCAGGTACCGTACTGAAATTATGTAAAGAAAAAGAATTTGTAACGACTAACTTTTCCAACTCATCCATTTTTTTCAGGGCGACTAGAGAGGGTCTAAAAGAATGAAATTTCTACTAAAACAAATTAATTTTTAAGTGAAAAAGATAAATTTTCAAAAAAGTAGTGGAATTTTTGAAATTCCATTTTAAACCAGAAATAAATTTCTACGGAAACAAATGAATTTTCAATCTAACAAAACGAATTTTAAATAAAAAACAATGATATTTTAACAAAATATTTGAATTGTTTATCAAAAAGCTCCATTTTTATCTAAATAAGAAGAAATTTCTTTTGAAAGAGATGAATTTTGATTTTAAAACATGTTAAAAAAATAGTTGACTTTTTAACCAAAAATAAGTTTCTACCAAAAATTAAATTTTAAATACTAAACAGTACTAAAACTGTTGAATTTTCATCCAGAAAATATTTTAGTTCTCTTTTTACCACAAAATACGAAATTTAAACAAAATGTAAGTTTTCTACGAAATATTTAAATTTTCAACAGGTCAGCAGAATTTGTAACCAAATGTATGAATTTTTAACCAAAGCGTGGCGTTTATATCCAAGAAAGATGTAATTCCTGCTAAAGCAAGAGAATTTTAAAATCAAAAAGAGTAGAAATTAAAAAAAAAAGAACTTAAAAAAAAGTTTATTTTTTATCCAAAGAAGATTCAATTTCACTTTCTAGCAATTAAGTTTTCGACAAAAAAATTTGAATTTTCAGCCAAAAAGATTTTAATTGACTTTCATACAAAAATGCGAATCTCAAGCAGCAAGTAAATTTTCTAGGCAATAGTTGAATTTTTAACCGAACAGTTGCATTTTCATCTAAGAAAAATTAAATTTCTCTTAAAACAGATGAATTTTCAATTAAACAAAAAAAAAAAATTTCAAAATATTTTAATTTTTATCGAGAAAAGATTTTAGTTCTCTTTTTAACACAAAATACGAAATTTAAACAAAAAGTAAGTTTTCTACGAAATAAGTAAATTTTCAAAAAATCAGCAGAATTCTTAAGCAAAAAGTATACATTTTCAGCCAAACAGTTGCGTTTATATCCAAAAAACATGTAATTTCTGCTAAAGCAGATGAATGTAAAAATAAAAAAAAACGGAAAAATAAAAAAAAAACTTAAAAAATAGGTAATTTCTTATCTAACGAAGATTCAATTTCACTTTCTAGCAATAAAATAAGAATTGCAAATAATAGATTAATTTTCTGAGAAATAGTCGTATTTTTGACCAAAAGTATAACCTTTTAACAGATTGATAAATTTTCAACCAAACAGTTTTCGACAAAAAAAAATTTGAATTTCCAGCCAAAAAGATTTCAATTGACTTATTTATACAAAAACACGAATTTTAAACAGAAAATAAATTTTCTAGGAAATAGTCGAATTTTCAACCAAACAGTTGCATTTTCATCCAAGAAAGATGCAATATTTCTACTGAAAAGGGTGAACTTTCAAATCAAAAAGAAAAACTTCTAAAAAAAATACGTTTTAGACAAGAAAGATTTGAGTTGACTTATCAGCACCAAAAGATTAATTTTAACCAAGACGTTTAAAGGTTTGAAAGTTATATATGGTAAGAGTTTAATTTTTAATAAAAAATACGTATTTTTAAGAAAAAAGTTAAATTTTCAACCAAATAATAGAATTTATAACTAAAAAGATAATCTTTACAGGAAAGTTTATGCGAATTTTCAAAAATTACGTACAAAATCGAAGATCCCCTCCCACTCCCGTAACGAAGCCATTGCGAAGTACACGGGCGAAATGAAAGAAAACAACATAAATACAATATTTCCAGTAAATAACATCTTTATTTAAAAGAAAAATGTTACCTCAAATACATAATTTAAAAAAATACATGCACACTGAAATATACTTGAAGAGTTTCTGACATGATAAGTTCAAAAGTAACGTTTTTTTTTTCATCACTTTCCAACACCAGATCAAAGACCTCCCGAATCCCGTCCAGGAACTCCTTAATAACCCGATCCGTGTGAATAGGAAGAAGGATTAGAGTACCCATGCGTACCAGATCCACCAGATTGATTCTCATAATTTTGAGGGAAATGACCAGTGGACCCTTGACCCCCAGATTCTTGATGACCAAAACCAGCGGACCCCGGAATTCCATAACCTCCAGGATGACCTTCAGTGTGTTGAACGGGAGGAGCTGCAGCGTACCCATAATGTCCAGGAACTCCATAATAATTAGTAGGATGTTGAGGGACATGAGGAGCAGCGGACCCATCAGATGAATAATATGCAGCATGGCTCTCCGGAGTTGGAGGATGAGAGCGGCGGTTATTATACTTATCAAAAAGCGATAAAGAGTTTCCGAGATAAGTCTCGTCATGAGGAAACTGAGTTAAAGAAGAAGATTCTTTCTTCTTCTCGGTCTTTTTTTTCTTCTGCTTCAAGTCTGGATGTCCAGCTGGAAGTTGATTCAAATCCAGCTCAAGGTTTTTTGATGATTCCTCTACATTTTTTTGTTTAGACTTGCTTCGAAATAGATTCATAGCTGATGCTTCTTCTGTAACAAGAAAAATATACAAAAATATAGACAATATTCATCACACCAGAAATAAATTATCCAGATGATGTCCAAAGATATGCATGTGCTAAGTATTTGAAGAAAATGATGGTTAATATGTTACTTGCCAATTTTATTTAAGTAAAGCATGAAGAGAAGCACAGGAGCACCGATGAAGAGCCTCATTTTCTTGAAAAGTTGATGACACTGACTCGTTTCGAATCTTGATGAGCAGAAATGATGATTTTCATGGACGTACATTTAAAGGTAGTGGAAGCGGAACAAAGCAGGGCGATGTACACTTTTTTACTGTTTGTTTAATTTTCTCGAAATTTTTTTAATCTTCCAACATTGCGCTAAAATACCCACACGATAAAAAATGTACGCCTAAACGAGTGCAACGAGTCTCCGATTAAACAAAATAATCAAACATACATAGCGGAATTAAAAGCGTTGGCACTCTAAATATGCCGGTCATGAAATAAAATGGAATTTGAAAGAGGTGTAAAGTTTATTATTGATTTAACAGTCTGGATTTATTTCACCGTTTAGTCTTTTCCTGTTTGAATTAAAAAATGTTGCAATAAATAAAATTTCACTGGAGTTTAATCCGCTAATTTAATGAAATCAATCAGATTTTTAAGTTAAAATAGGCTCGAAATGATAGTGATCTATCATCAACTAAACCTGATGAAATAAAGTCTAAACTGTCAAGTTTAAAAAGCCGCGTGATTTAATTTTTGAATCGATCATAAACTTTCGCTAAAAAATTTGCGTGTCCCTCGAATCAAATCGTTTATCAAATTTTTCATTCTAATATAAGCAATTTGAAATAGTTCGAATACTTTAAATCGCCAAATTCACCCAGACCTCGTCAATATTTTGAGTCATTCGGAAGGATTTGCTTCAAGACAACGGAATAACAAATTGATGATGTACTCAAATTATAAAAAATATATTAATAAAATTAATTCAAGATCATTATTTTGGTTGTAGAAGTTATTTGGGGCAAATTCTAAAACCTAAATTTATTTAAAGACTGTATTATATGACCCCGATAGCAAGTGGTATGAAGTCAGCATTTAGATGGCTTAAAAATTCATTAGTGCCTCCTCTTATTAAATACAAAAATAAAAGAAAAATTTTTTGGAAAAACTCTTTATAGATTTTGAGACATTTATTCACAAAGTTTCAAGTATAAATAGTATTTTTTGGTAAAGCAAAAGTTGTGCTGGTCATATTAGTTTTTATGATTAGTAATTTCCAAGATGAATCGAAAATTCAGATTAACCAGTATAAAAATAATAATACAAATAGTAGTTTCCGATACAATTGAGAATATTCCGCTATTTAAGTCGATTTGATACATTATTGAAAAAAATCTCTTTCGGAGTGTTGCCCTGAAACGACCACCTCATGAATTTCTTAAATTACTTTAATTTTATGAATTCCTTAAATATGCTGAATTCTCCGAATTCTATAAAGACTGTGAAATTCTTGATGTAAAGAATTTCCGAATTCGCTGAATTCGCATTTGCTGAATGCCATACATACTTTTCTGACATTCTTACATTCTTTTTACATTCTTCTTTTACATTTCTTACATTCTTACATTCTTTTTCGAATTCCTTAAATTTTTAAATTCCTTTAATTCTTGGACTTCCTTAAATTCTTCGAAGACCTTAACTTCGTCTAATACCTATATATTTTGAATTCCTGAAATTCTTTGAATTACTTAAATTTTTGGAATATCTGAAATTTGTCAAATTCCTTAAACTTTTGAAATTCCTCACATTCTTCGAATACTTTAAATTATTAGAATTTCATTAATTCTTTTTATTCCTTAAATTCCTTGAATTGGCTTGAATGCCTTGAATTTTTCGAAGTACTTGAATGATTTCAATGTCTTGAATTATGTCAATGTCTTAGTTCTTGGAATTCCTTGAATAATTTAAATTTCTCAAATTATTTGGATTCCTTAGAATTCCCTTTGTTCTTTGAATTCCTTAAATTCTTTAAATTCGTTAAATCCTTTGAATTCCTTTAATTCTTCAAATTCCTTCAATTGTTTGGATTCCCTCATTGAGTGGAATTCCTTGAATTCTTGGAATTACAAGAATTCTTGGAATTTATGGAATTATTGAAATTCCCTTAATTCTTGGGATTTCCTAAAATCTTGGGATTCCCTAAATTCTTGGAATTACTTAAATTCTTCGAACACCTCAATTTTTTCAATTCCCTAAATTCTTCTAATTTTTAAATACTTCGAAATCCTTAAAGTCCTTAAATTCTTCTAATAGCTCTAATCTTCGAATTATTTGAATTACTTAAACTTATCAATTTCCTTAAATTCTTCGATTTCCTTACATTCTTCGAATTACTTAAAATCTTGAAATTCGTTACATTCTTCGAATACTTTAAATTATCAGAATTCCATGAGATCTTTTTATGCCTTGAATTCCTTAAATTGGTTTGAATGCCTTGAATTCTTCGAAGTACTTGAATGATTTAAATTCTTCCAATTCCTTCAATTGTTGAAATTCCCCCAATGCGTGGAATTCCTTGAATTCTTGGAATTATAAGAATACTTGGAATTTATTGAATTATTGAAATTCCCTTAATTCTTGGGATTCCCTAAATTCTTGGAATTACTTAAATTCTTCGAACACCTCAATTTTTCCAATTCCCTAAATTCTTCGAAATCCTTAAAGTCCTTAAATTCTTCTAATAGCTCTAATCTTCGAATTCTTTCAATTACTTAAATTTATCAAATTCCTTAAACTCTTCGATTTCCTTACATTCTTCGAATTACTTAGAATCTTGAAATTCGTTACATTCTTCGAATACTTTAAATTATCAGAATTCCATGAGATCTTTTTATGCCTTGAATTCCTTAAATTGGTTTGAATGCCTTGAATTCTTCGAAGTACTTGAATGATTTCAATGTTATGAATTATGACAATGCCTAGAGTTCTTGGAATTCCTGGAATAATTTAAATTTCTTAAATTATTTGGATTCCTTAGAATTCCTTTTGTTCTTTGAATTCCTTAAATTCTTTATATTCGTTGAATCCTTCGAATTCCTTAAATTCTTCAAAATCCTTCAATTCTTTGAATTCCTTTAATGCGTGGAATTCCTTGAATTCCTCAAATTCGTGGAATTCCTTGAATTCTTGGAATTTATTGAATTCTTGGAGTTACAAGAATACTTGGAATTTCTTGAATTATTGGAATTTCCTTAATTATTGGAATTCCTTAAATTCTTCGAATATAAAATTTTTCCAATTCCCTAAACTCTTCTAATATAATCTTCGAATTCTTTAAATTCTTTTATTTACTTAAATTTATCGAATTCCTTAATTTCTTCGAATACTTTAAATTATTAGAATTCCTGTATTCTTTGAATTTATTTAATTCTTAGAATTCCTTAAATTCCTCGAACATCTTCAATTCTTCTAACATTTATAATTTTTGAATTCCTTAAATACTTTGAATTACTCAAATTTTTTGAATACCTTAAATTCTTTCAATACCTATAGTCTTAGAATTTCTTAAATGTTTGGAATTTGTTAAATTATATGAATACCTCAATTTTTCGGATTCCATCAATCTTTTGAATTCCCTAAATTGTTCTAATTCCTTAAATTCTTCGATTTCCTTACACTCTTCGAATTTCTTACATTCTTCGAATTACTTAAATTATTGAAATTCGTTACATTCTTCGAATTCCTTCAATTTTGATAATTCCTTAAATTCTTCGAATTCGTTAAATTTTTTGAATTACTTAAATTCCTGGTATCTGCTACATTATTGGAATTTATTAAAATCTTTGAATACCTATAATCTTCGAATTCCTTAAATTCTATGAAAACGTAAATTTTTCTAATAACTTCAATTTTTCGAATTTCCTAAATTCTTGGAATTCATTAAGTGCTTAGAATTCGTTACATTCATAGAATTCCTTCATTTTCGCTAATTCCTTAAATTCTTCGAATTCGTTAAATTTTTGAAATTACTTAAATTTCTGGTATCTGCTACATTTTTGGAATTTATTAAAATCTTTGAATACCTATAATCTTCGAATTCCTTAAATTCTATGAAAACGTAAATTTTTCTAAGAACTTCAATTTTTCGAATTTCCTAAATTCTTGGAATTCATTAAATGCTTCGAATTCGTTACATTCATAGAATCCCTTCATTTTCGCTAATTCCTTAAATTCTTCGAATTCGTTAAATTTTTTGAATTACTTAAATTCCTGGTATCTGCTACATTTTTGAAATTTATTAAATTCTTTGAATACCTATAATCTTCGAATTCCTTAAATCATGAAGCTGCAATTAAAAAGACTGACATAAAAAAAGTTCTTTACACAGATGCCCATTTAATGTATTTATTTATTAAATTGGATTTAAAAAAGTCATAAAATTTATCAACCAATCTTTAATGTTGCTGAATTTACTATGAAGATCCCAATTAAAAAGTGTGACATTGAAAAAAAGAATATTTCTGTCGATGGATGCCTCAATAATGCATTTCTTTATTAAGATTGTTTAAAAAGTCATAACATTGATCGATCAATTATTAATTTTTTCTGAAATTATCATAAAGTTCATACTTAAAAAATTGTCATCCAAGTGAACTATTTTTTCTTCCGACAAATGTCTGTTCAATACATTTGTTTATACTATTGAAAATAATAATCTCAAGAAGAAATTTGTAGATCATTATATTGTTCTTATTCAAACTTTTGCAATATAACTTTAAAAAACATAAAATTATACAAAATCGCAAAAGCCATTCTTTCAACAAATAACATGTTTATAACATTTTTTTGCATAGTATATGGATGTAGGTTGGAATTAAATTCTGAGAATTTAAAACAAGAAAATAAATATTATTAGTTTTTTTGTTAAATGTATACAAATATAATTTTCATACAATTCTTGAGAAAATAAAAAATATATTTTTTGAATATTTCAGATGTGTTAGATAAAGCAATTTTTATATTTGAAAAGATTTTACAAAATATAATAAAAAATTCTAGTCTTTTTAAAAGATGTTTAGGACTTTTAGAAATTAGTAAAGAATGAAGAAATATTTGATAAATTTTCGAAACTGTTTCCCAGTTTTTAAATATTTATAATCAATTTGAAACGACTTAAACTTCTGAAAATATATTTAACTGAATTAAATATTTTTCAAAATGTTTAAATGTTATTCAAAATTAAAAAAAAAAACTTTATAGTCTTCTAAATGTTTCCAGAAATGTTAAGAAAATTTCTTTATTCTCTTCTAAGCTTTCGAAATTATTTTGTAGCTCCGAAAGTTTAGTTTTGAAATATTTAAAAATCTACATCTCTAAAAATCTTTTACAGTTGAAAATTCATTTTAAATTTCTATAATTGTAATAAATATTTCTTAAATTTACTAGATTTTTGATTTTCTTATAATTTGTGATTTTACCAAATTAAAACTTATTGCTTTTAAATCTTCTAGAAAAATTTTAAAAGTTTTAATTATTTTTGAATCGTTTTAAAACTCCTGAATGTATATTAAACTTACTCAAATTTTTTCTTAAATTGTTTAATTTGGCAAAGTTGCTAAGGTTTTTTTTTCTTTTACACAGTTTTACCACTTCGAAATTATTGCCATGAATTTTTAGAACTATGTTTTATTTCCGTCTGACAAAATTCAGTTTACCTAAATAAATTTGTAAATCCTAAAATATAAAAAAACGGTCTCAAAGTCTTCCATATTCTTTTATCGCATATTTTGGAATCTTCCAAATTTTAAATTATTCATCTAAAATAAAACCTAAATCATTTACGCTCAAATCTTGAATAACTTTTAAAAAGCTTCTAATTTTTTAATATGCGATTTTCGGGTTATCTGAGATATTTTGTTAAAAGTTTGTTTTAGTCTTGAAAATTAATTTTTTTAATTGAAAATTTAAAGGGTTCATTTTTAGTTCAAAATGTACCTTTTTTCACCTAACATTCATGAATTTGGTTAAAATGAGTGTTTTTTGTTCGAAAATAATTCTTATCGTTAAAAATATTTTTTTGAAAACTCGTTCTTTGCTTCATTGCAATTTTTTTATTGTCAATATAATTATTCGACATTTATTTGAAAAGTAATCATTTACCGTTAAAACTATTAATTATTTGGTCAAACATTAATATTCTCAATTAAAAATGTATTTATTTTCATGAAAATTTAACTATTTCGTAGGAAATTAATTTTTTGCAAAAACATTTTTTTGTTCGTTAAAAACTGGACATTAATTTTCTGCAAAATACATGAATTTTTAAACAAATAGTTGAATTTTCAACGAAAAAAGAATTCCGTTTCAACCAAAAATAGATCATGTGAATTTTTAATTATGGGAATTATTTTCAACCAACAACAAAATAATTTGTAACAAAATAGTTCAGTTTTTGACAAACAAATTTCTATCCAAAAAATGAATTTTCGAGAAAATAGTTGAATTTTCAACCGAAGAAGTAAATTTTTATTTAAGAATATTAACGTTTCGCCAAAAAAGACGCATTTTCCACTAAATATGTAGATGGATTTTCAAAAAAATAGTCGAATTTTCAAAATGTAAATTTTAAATAAAACATAAAGTAGTGAAATATTCAGTTGAAAAAATGTTTACAAATAATCAAGATGAATTTAAAAAAAATAAATCAATTTCTAACCAAAGAAGTAGATTTTAAAACAAAATTATGTATCTTTCACTCAAGAAAATGAATGTTCAAACTACGAACATTAATCTTTTACCAAAAACATTAACCTTGGATAAAATACGTCAATTTTTAACCAAATAATTGAATTTCAGACTATTAAAGATAATCTTTGAACTAAATTTCGAATAGTTAAATTTACATTTAAAAAAATTAATTCTCAATCAAACAAAGAACGAGTTTTTAACAAAATATTCTTACCAAAATGAATAATTTGATACCAAAAAACACTAATTTGAACAAAATACAAGAATGATATAAATGCTATATAATTCGGCTTCTAATCGTGTACAAAACCACGGATTTTTTCCGACGTTTCTTGAAAATTTTCAATTGAAAAAATTAGTTATAACCCTAAAAACAAATTTTAAACCAAATAGTCAAATTTTCAACTAACAAAACTAACTTCTAAACATAAAATGGAATAGTTTTCTGCTCCATATTTATTTTTTCAAATATTTCATAAAGTTTTTATAGGTTTGAATATCTTGTTATCTTATTCCTCATTTTATTCTTCAAAATTAGAAATTTATTGTAAAATTTAGTTTAAAAATCGCGCGCTTTTCATCACTTCTGGTGCCGGTTTAATCTTGGCCAATCCAAACAGTAGGAAGTTGGGACCATTTTTTTAAGTAGCACAAAAATTTAAATGACCTTTTCTCAAAAAAGACTGAACGGGGATACAAAATAATTTTTTCCTCACTCTATTACGATGAGCAGAGGGACTGAAAAGAAAACACCGTAAATACAATATTGTCAGTAAATAATGTCTATATTTCAAAAAAATATAACCTCAAAAATATAATTACAAAAGACACATGTATACTGAAACATACCTGATATTTCTAACATAAGTTTAGAAGGAACGATTATTTTGAGAAATTACTTTCCAACACCCGATCTAGGACCTCCAGAACCCGATCCAGGATTTCCATAATTACCCACTTGATGTGAATGGAAAGAAGGATCAGCGTACTCATTCGCCTCAGATCCTCCAGATTGATTCTCAGAATTTGGAGGAAAATGAGGAGCAGCGGACCCATACATTCCAGAACCTCTAGGATGACCTTCAGAATGTGGACGGAGAGGGGGTGTAGCGTACCCATATTGGCCTGGAACTCCAAACTGATTGTAAGGTTGTGGAGATAAATGAGGAGCAGCGTGTCCATAAGATGTAGAACCCCCTGCATGAACCGCAAAGTATGAAGGATAAGAAGGGCGGCCATAATACTTTTCGAAAAGATCTAAAGCATCTTTTTGTCTTTTTTCTATATCTTTGTGCACTTCTTCTTTAACCGGTAAAGGATCTAACCAAATATTTTGGTTTTTGGCATAACTATTTCTACTGATAAAGTCAGCGGCGTCCAATTCTTTTGGTGTTCCATATGCTTTTTTATTTAAATTTCTAACTCCTCTTGTAGCTCTTTTTCCGCTTGAATCCGCAGCAGCTGGGGAAGAAGATACTTTCTTCTTTCTGGATTTTTTCTTAGGACTAGATGTTTCTATAAGAAGACAAATATACAGAAACATAGACAAAACGAATCATGTCTGGTGCGAATGATGTCATAGATTTTACCTTCCGCACTTTCTTGACGAAGATTTTCTTGATGGTCAGGTGCATATGTATTAGAATCAAGCGTCTCAAGTTCTAGTGCAGGGCCATTAGGGGTCGAAGCCGAAGGCTCTTGATCTATTTTTTTAGCATTACTTCCGGATGGTTTTGTACCTGATGCTTCTTCTGTGAAAAGATAAATATAAAAAAATGTAGACAACATTTATCACATCAGAAACAAATGATCCAGATGTTGATCAAATATATACGCATCACTGAAGAATTTGGATTTGAGCAATTAGAACAAATTACCATTTTACGAAATAAATTGACTGAAATCATCAAAAGTGTTATCTTTATTTTGAGTTCTTGCCACTCTCTTGATATTGCTATGCAAATCCTAAACCACGACCAAAACATAACAGAAAAACTATTTACGTTTTGCATTTTTTCCAGTTTTAAAATCACTATTCAAAACATAACTTTCGACCAATGAAATAGCTAAAAATACTATTTTCATGAACAGATAAAGTGTGTTTGGAAACATACACTATATTTCACAGTATTTTTCACAAAACGAAGTAGCAGAAATTGCCATTTACAAACATTGTAACTAGTGCAACAGTTTACCATCGTGGACATACTAAAAATTAGCAAAATTCGATAAATAATATTGTTTACCATTTTACACGCAATAACTGCAAGGTCGATTTATACACTGAAGCGTATAATTTAAAAATAGTAAAGTGTACTATTTAGAAATGGCAAACTTTACCAGATATAAGAACTGTGTTTTAACACGTGACCGGCGCTGAAACCGAATGCGCATCTCCTTCAACGCTAAAAACATACATGATTGCGAAGGAAAGATCCCTGGGATGATGGAACAACAAGTGTTCCCTATCTGTGTCCCCCCGCGTTTTCTATTGTTTCTAAAATTCCTTTTCTTTTACCCATTTTAAAAAAAACTTCCTTTTTTCCCCTATATCTTAGAGACGGTCTTCTAGTTTGGAGCCTATTTTTTCATTTATTGCAAAGAAACTACATAAGGACACAGGGATTATTAAAAATTTTTATATCTCTGAAATTACCGACTTCATTTACAAAAAAAAGTTTTACCCAACTTTTTGAGCATGTGGAAGCTCTAAAAATTAAAAAAAATGATATTTTCAAATAAGTTGTTTGCCCTACCTAGCGGCTTTTCGGAAAACGTGTTTAAACATAAATGATGGACTTTTTTGACTTTTTTTGGAGCGTATAAATCATGTAAAAATTAAATAAAAATATATATACAGTCCAGCTTTTCATACGTTTTATGATCATTTCAAATTTAGGCACTTTTTCCTTAAATTCAAAATTAGAATGGTTTTGAATATTCTGTTTCCAAGTTGCTTATTCCATATATTTATTATAATTTTCAAGTGCGCAGTTCTTTAATTTTACTTGTTTGAAGGCTAAATTTTTCATGTATTTCAACATAACTGTAGAATCGGAGAAACTTATGAGCATAGTTACTTTTGATAATGTAGGCTTCTTTTGCAGAATGCAAGACATTCTTTTTACAATAATGCTGAAAAATTGGTGTAATTCTATATAAATTTACATTTAACACGAGCCTAAGAATATTGAAACATGCTTATTATTTTAGATGATATTACAATTTTTTTAATAAAGCAATGCACCTAAAACTATTTTTGTAATAGCTTCCAAGAAAATTTTCTAAATGACTGAATGTATAAATATTATGTACTCTTCCCTCCTTGTTTTAATGTAGCTTAAATGAAGTTTTAATGATTTTTTTCATAAATCCAAAAATTTTATTCAAAATTTTCAGTAGATACCAATTATATATTTAAATTATTCCAGGCGAAATTTTCGATTAGCACACAATTAAAAAAATTAGAGCTTTTTCAACATTTTAGACAATTTTTATTTCACGTTTCAGAAAATGTAGTCAATTTCTCCGATACTTGACAAAATACTTGCAAATTATCTAAAGGACATTTTTAATTTGGATGAACATTAAAAACGTTAATGTAATATAATCGTCCAAATTTTCGATCTCTGGTTTTTAACGGATCTTTACGTTTCGGCGCGTACAGAATCCCAAAATCATAAAATTTTGTCGGTGTCTGCCTGTCTGTACGTCTGTCTGTATGTCTGTATGTATGGTTACCTGAATGTTGTAGCCACGCTAAATTTTGAAGAATTTGTCCAATCGAGTCCGCATTTGAAGGTCCCCAAAATAGATGCTAAGATCGTTAATCATATATTTCAAACAAAAATTAAAAAATTGAGTGTATTTTCAAAATTTTGAAATTTTTGTTATTGAAATTTTATACATTTTTGTCAAAGTTACTTATAGATGGGTAAAAGACGTGCAAATTATCCAAAGAAAATTTTTAATTTTGATAAAAATTAGAAAAGTTATATACTTTTCAAAAATTTGCAAATTTTCAAAAAATGGAAAAAATTATATTTTTCATAGATCCAAAAATTTTCACTCGATACCAAATATATTTTAAAACTATTTTAGCCGAATTTTTGGCTAAGCCCACATTTTAAAAAATTAGAGCCTGTATAATCTAACAGTAGAGCGCGATTATGGCAATGAAAGTGTAATTGTCTGAATAAGCAGTGACAAACCAAAGTACCCACAAAAAGAAATTGTAATAGGAATTTGATATAATAGTTTTTAACATAGAATGTAGAAAATTTCGCATTGTGGTCTAAACAGGTAATGTTAGGATCTCTTTTTAGTATCGTCGATATATGTTTAGGCAACAAAATAGTAGTCATAATTACCATTTAACATAGTATTCCCTTCTACTCGCATATTTAGAGAAATGTTAAACAATATAATGTGTCCTTTCAGAGTTCAAATCATTCATGCATTAGTGGCATTCTTCGCTCTGTTTTTAAGTGACAATGTACCATTCTCTTTTTCGTGCGTATGATAAGTATTAAAAAAAGAATTAATATTATGTTACTTACTAATTTCATCAAAGAAAGTGATTAAGGTAAGCACAAGGGTACCGAAGAAGAGCCTCATTTTCTTGCTAGGTTGATAAAACTGAATTGCTTCGAATCTCATTAGGGGGAACTTTTGATTGTTATGCAATCCGCACGCTAATATAGATACTAGACGTTTGCCGTAAATTAGTAGGTAGCAGCAGAGGTTTGAAATTTATTTTTGATTTGATGTTTGATTCTTTTCCTGTTTGAACTAAAAAATGTTTTCTTGGCAGGTTTTCAATGCTTCATGACTGCGTTATAGCTTGAGGGTCAACGCTCAATTTAAATGATTATTTGTATAACAATTGCTACATTTGGCTTTCTAAAAAAAATATACAACAATATAGGTGAAACTCATTACATAAAAAATAAATCATCCAGATGTTCACCAAAGAACTATACGGGTTTTTTTTTAAAACAAAAATATTTTTATTATAATACTTGCCAATTTTAGCAAAGAAGAACACGAAGGTCAGCGCAAGGACACAGAAGAAGAGGCCCATTTCTTTGCGATGTTGATCAAACTGACTAGTTTTGAATCTCGTTAGGGGGAACTTTTGATTTTTAAGGAATCTACTCGCTTAATACATATACTGGTCGGATGACGTACATTTGTAGATAGAAAAAAAACATAGGTAGAGAAATGTACAATTATTTAATCTTCGTTTAATTTGTTTGATAATTAAAAAAAATTCAACACTACGCTGAGATACCTATGCGAAGAAAAAATATATATCTGCGTGATTTTTATCACCGATTAAACAATATAATAATACATATAGCTAACTTAGAAGTTTTGGCGCTGTAAATATGTCGGCACTGAAATACAACTAATTTTGACAGTGGCTTAAAATTTATTATTAATTTAATAGTTTTTTTTATTTGGCGTTTCAGTCTTATCCTGTTTGAAATAAAAAAATGTTTTATCAGCAGGTTTCTAATACTTCATAACTGAGTCATAGTTTAAGGGTTAACGCACCATTTGAATAATTATTTGTATAACAAATACTACATCTGAGAGAGTGTGTATCAGTAAAAATGAATAAGTTGACAATATCAAGTCCCTTAAATATTATACGCGTGTGTTCTAGAGGCTAATTTTTTTTTTAATTGCGGGATCTTATTAAGTATATTTCCTGTAATAGCGTTGTATCTCCAAATTAAAGTAAGTTCACTCAGTTGAAAATTATTTTGATTTAATATGTCTAAATATCAGGCGCTTAATTTTTTCCGTAAAACTTCAAAACTTCATTCAAATAACATTAATTGAAATTACCAGTGTCTTTTTGTACAAAACCATACAAAATAATGCGAAATCGTGAATTCCATTTTATGGCCAAACTATGCAAAATACGACAAAATAGGATTTGACAAAAATTATCCACTCAAAAAGATGTAAAAATTTTTCATTAGTCACTTTTTGATTGGATTCGTAGTTCTTATTTTACATGTAAAAACATTAAAAATAAAAAATTAATTTTTTTGAACAAACCATAGAGGCTATGCAAATAAGCTAATTGATACAAGTTGTTCACCTACAAAGAATAAAAATGAACATACATATAGTGAGCATTCTTTTTAATTTTAAAAACAAGATAATGAAAATACGCATGTTTTAATAACAACACATGTTACGAATTGTAGTAATATACATTTAATGAAATGAAAGATTTTTCAGGGTAGCTGAGAATAAAAATTAGTGCAAAATTAGGAGCAAATGTTAAAGTAATCATGATAAATAAAATTTTTACATTATTTTGCAATATCTGAATGAGCAATCTTTGCGAGAGGTATAAAAATTAATATTATATACATTTGAAATAATAGTGTTGCACGAAGTGTGAAAAAGTTCACATTTTAGGTAAAATCGAATGGGAAGCATGAAACACGTGATGAAAATTTGTTCGTTAAAACCGGAAGAGCTTTAACAAAACATAATTAAAAATCACCAAATTACATTAGTTGATTCTTTAACCTTTAATTTTGAAAGGCATCTGCACAAATAGCTGCATCATTTTCTGATGAAACAGATGCTAAGTTAAAAAAAATTACCATATTTCAGACGAACAATCTAATAATTCTGTAAAACCCGGTTGTGATGAATGTATTAAAAACGTAGCAATTGCGCTGAAAAATGCATCATCAATATCAGGAAAAATTAAAATTTTAACTTTAGTTACAGAAAGTTATAGTAAAATTAGTGTTTTCTAATTTTTTACCTTTTGCTTTAGACTTTTATTTTAATGATGACGAAACTGTTAAAGACAAAGTCCGAATACAAGGATGTTATAATCTCTCGAAAAAGTAATGACAAAAATAAAAAAGCAAAACGTTTTCTTGAACTAAGCATAAAATAAATCTATCAAATGTTTAAGAAAGAGAATCCTGGAATAACGATGAGTATTTTTACTTTTTAAACTTTTGCGTCCTAAGCATGTATTAACTGGTCCAATCGATCAAGCTTGTCTATACATCTACTGTGCAAATTTTAACTTATACCTTGTGGGCCTTCAAAACTTTTTACACATTAGTAATTCAGAATTAAAATATATTCATTCTGATGCTTTATCTGTGCTAATGTGTAATCCTGCTTTAGAATCATGTCATTTGCAAGAATGTACGTTGTGTCTTGGCATCAAAGGAATTTCCTTAAAGTTATTTATTAAGCATATCAGATGAAAGTGCTAAAGAAGAATTTACATTTGCTGTCTAAAATTATGTTGAATTAATAAAAAAATAACCAGTATTAAGAATTTCACGTTAGAATTTTCTGAATGAGTTTTTAAAATGAATTTACGTATTTACGTAATGGACATTCAAAGAAATGCTATTAAAATAGAAGAAGAAATATCCGCATCTAATCCTCACCATCTTGTGATACAAATTGACTTTACCAAAAATTGGACTGTGAAAATAAAAAATGCTGTGCAAAACAATCATTGGGTCAATAAGTTAATTTTAGTAATTTCTGCTCTTTGCAAAGAAGGCGATGTTAAAATTTTTTTGCTGTTATAAGCGATGAATTTAAACATGGCTTAGTCCATGCTATATTGGCAATTCAAAAATGAAAGTTTTTAACAAAATATAAAAAAGCTGTTTTCGGGAACAGGTCACAGCAAAGGTCCTCTACACTGTTAAAAATTTCTGCTGGAAAATTCTACTACATGTATTGAAAGTTTATTTCCGAAACATTAGGTAACGCTACAATACAAAATGTTGTAGTTTCCAAATGCTGGCATTGGTATAGTACTTTATGTGCATTGGAAATTAACAATACAATTCCAATAGCCAGTAACTCGACACCACTTGTATTCACGCAATTTAAGGAATACATGACATTTTTGGGAATTCGTGGAATTCGCCAAAATTATGAATTTCAGGGAATTAACGGAATTCATATAACGCCCGGAATTCATGGATTTCATGCAATTCAAGTAATTTACGGAATTCAAGAATATTGAAGAATTCACGGAACTCACGCAATTCATTTAATTCGCGCAATTTAAGGAGTATACAAAATCCAAATAATTCACGGAATACATAAAAAGTATGAAATTCAAAGAAATCGCGGAATTTATATAACGCCCGAAATTTGCGGATTTCATGGAATTTATTGAATTAACAGAATTCATGAAATTATAGGAATTCAAGAAATTCAAAAAATTTAGGAAATCAAGGGTTTTGCAGAAATTTACGGAATTCATGGAATTAACGGAATTTACAGAATTAAAGAAATTCGCAGAATTAAAGAAATTCGCAGAATTCATGGAATTCAAATAATTCACGAAATGCAACCAATTCACGAAATTTAAGAAATTCATGGAGTTCAAGGAATTTACAGAATCCAAAGAATTTAAGGATTTCACACAAATTATGAAATCAGAGGAATTGATGGAATTCATATAACGCCCGAAATTCACGGATTTCACGGAATTGAAGGAATTCACGACACTCGAAGAATTAATGGAATAAAAGGAATTTACGGAATTCAAAGAATTTTCGGAACATGTAGAATAAAAGGAATTCAACGAATTCAAAGAATTTTCGGAATATGTAGAATAAAAGGAATTCAACGAATTCACGAAATTTAATAAATATATGGAATTCACAGAACTCTCGCAAGTTCATTGGATTCACGGAATTAAAAAAATTACATTACTTTAAGAATTCACTGAATGTACGAAATTCAAGGAATTAATGATATTACCGAAATTCACAGAATGTATGGACTTCACTAAATTTACGAAATTAATTGAATTTTTGAGATTCTTGGAATTCGCAAGATTCAAATTTCTCGTATAGCGCAACTTTTAGATCTTTTTATCGACTTTACCCTTAAAAAAATGTTAAAAAAAGCGAGGGGCTTTCGGTGAAAATCACACTTAAAAATTTAAAAAAAAAAACATCAAAAACTTTTTAAATTTTTAACTTTTTAAAAAAAACCTGAAGCGCAAAGGAAGAGCTTTAAAATCCACTTACAATTAGCAAAGCGGAATAAAAAAATTCAAATATTAAGAAAATACGAGACATTTAAAAATTGTTGTACGACGGCGTCAGATTTTGAGGTTATTTTTTATTTCGCCATACCTTCCGTAACTTTCATCTTAGAGAGAAATAAAAAATACGTGTTCGCTTATTTTTCTTACAGACCAACATATTTCAATTTGAAACCGATCGGTGAGAGGTGCTCTGCCACGTTGCCTGATTTCAGTTGTAATCGGTCATGGGAGAAAGTAGTTGTGAACAATAATAAATTAATTAAACTATTATGATTGTTAAATGTCATTAATTATTACCACACTCTATGTAAAAAATTAACAACAAGTGAAAAATTTCAGAAGGAAAATCTCAACTATTTAGCAATAATATAGAAAAAGATAGTTATAAACAATATTAATTAGTTTAAACAACTATGTTTGATGAATCGCTATAATTTTTACCTGTGTGTGAAAAGTAGACAAAAAGCACAAAATTTCAATAATAATCCGTGGCGTCCTAACATTATTCAAATAGATATTATTGAAAACAGTAATGAATGGTTTGAAAAATTAGGTTTTTAACTTCAATATTAGTTTATTTTCTTGTCGGATATTCTTTTTTCCCTTCTTCCCTAAGAATAGCACCTCGCCGAAATACGTATTATAATTTATAATTTAGATTCATAAAAATTGTTGAAAATTCACATTATTTGTCAGGGTGGATTTAAGAAACACAAAAATTAAATGTCTTACAATTTTTTTGTGTGTACTTTGGTCTGGTACTGCTTTTTCGTTGACAAAAAGTTTTATAATATTAAGAAAAAAAAATTTGAAAATTTTGAAAATGCTATAATTTTTTAAATTTTAGGCTAATCGAAAAAATCTGCTAGAAGTGTTTTGAAATATATTTGGTATCTAGTGAAAATTTTGAATGAGATTTTTGGATCTATGAAAAAAATAATTTTTTATATTTTTTGAAAATTTTCAAATTTTTGAAAAGTATATAACTTTTCTAATTTTCATCAAAATTAAAAATTTTATTTAGATAATTTGCAAGTCTTTCTCCCATCTGTAAGAAACTTTGACAACAATTTATAAAATTGCAAAACAAAAAAATTATTAAATTTTGAAAATGCTCTCAATTTTTTAAATTTGGTTCGAAATATCTGATTAACAAACTCGACCTTTATTTTGAGGAACCATATAAATGAACCATATAAATGAAAAAATTGTTTAAACAATTTATTATTGTTTTTAAATATTTTCTCCTAGTATATAATTAGAAAGTCGCTGTTGTTCAGCATTTCCCCAACTAATTTTTAAATTTTCGGTTAGAGCGAGACAGGGATTAATTAAATTATTATTTTTAATAATATTCTCTTTGTCTAATGCCACAAGGTAAAGGTTTCTTTTGAAATTTTTTACTTTACTTAGGCTCCTTTCTTATAAAAATATAATAAATAAACAGTCAGGAGAATAATTTATTAAAAACTCTCCTTTTTGTGAATACATTTTTCTGAAATAAAACAGATATTTGAAATATACTTAAAATTTTCTATATACATTATGTGAAATGTAAATTTTTTTTGAAGTAGTTACTCAGCGTCTTCTCTTTTAAACTAGTATTCATATTTATTACTTTTTTCTAACTAGAACGTAAAAGAAAAGCTGAAATTTTTAGGAAAACCTGTCACTTTCTAGGATTATAATCAGGTTTCTTAACTTTTATTAATTATTATCTCGCTAAGTAAAAAGTGAACAAAAAGTAACAAAATTTAAAAAATAATAATAATTTGCTTAAACAATAATGTTCATTAAATTTCAATAATTAGTACTGCAATGTACGTGAAACGTAGATAAAGAGTTAAAAAAAATTGCATTAAAACCGTAACTTCCTAACATTATTCAATTAGGATATAAAATAATATAAATAATAATATAACAATATATTAATATAGTAATAATAATATAATAATATTTTACGAAACAATATAACATTGTTTAAAGCATTAAGTTTGTGAAATTAAAAATTAGGTTATTTCATTTCGCGGATATTCTTTTTTGCCCCTCTTTCCTAAATTTAGCCTTCCTCCCAATCCGGAAAAGAATTCTTGGCTACGCCGCTAGCTCATATCACCATTAATTAGAGCATATTTGAACAACTGTTTCAGTGATCTCACTGGCACTTGAATCTGTTTAATTATGCCAACTGATTTAATATGAAGGAAACACGGAACTACAGAAATTTTATTGCCAAATATGTCAAATGCTTCCAAATTTTGAAAGCTTCTAATCTTCTTTTGAAACTTTCTATTTTTAATTCTGAAACGGAAAAGACTTTAATATAATTTATTGTAAATTATTAAGAATAGTAATTGACGCTGTGAGAAAATTTAAATGTTAATTTACCTGTATATTTCTGAAACGTTTTGATAAAATCGATTATTTTGTATGTATTAATATTTTTGATAAACAGTACCCAAATATGTTTCCTATCCTTTCTCATTTTTCTAACAGGTCATCTATTCTGATTGAAAAATTAGAGACAAACAAACATTCAATTATGCATCATAAAAAATATCACACATTTGCTGAAAAAAAAAAACATTTTAACAATAAACAGTACACTGTAAACAATTTTTGAAAATATACAACACTTTTACGACACTTCTACAGTATGAGAGTAAACTGTGCACAAGGAATTCACGGAATTCATGAAATTCAAGGAAATCACAGAACTAAAGAATTTCATCGAATTCAAGTAATTCATCGAAGTCAAGAAATTCATTGAAGTGAACAAATTAATTGAATTCAAGGAATTCATCAGCATTAAGGAATGCATCGAATTACTTGAATTCAAGAAATTCATAAAAATCAAGAAATTCATAGAATTAATCGAATTGGTCGAATTTAAGAAATCCACCAAATTCAAGCAATTCATCGAATTCATCAAAATGAAGGAATTCATCGAATTCATCGATATGATCGAATTCGAAAAATTCATGGAATTTATGGAATTCAAGGAATTCATCAAAATCAAGAAATTCACTTAATTCAAGCAATTCATCCAATTCAAGGAATTCATGGAATCCAATTAACTCATCAAAATTAAGGAATTCATCAGTATCAAGGAAGTCATAGGATCAATAGAATTGACGAAATTCAAAGAATTCATTGAAATCAAGAAATTCATGGAATTTAAGAAATTCATAAAAAATAAGGAATTTATTAAAATCAAGGAATCCATCAATATCAAGGAATTCATTGAATTGATCGAATTCAGGAAATTCATCGAATTCAAGTAATTTATTGAAGTGAAAGAATTCATTGAAATCAGGGAGGTCATGAAAGTCAATGAATTCACCAAATTCAAGCAATTTATCGAATTCAAGGTATCCATCAAAATCAAGGAATTCATAGAATTGAAGAAATTCACCGACTTTAAGTAATTCATGAAATTCTAGGAATTCATCAAAATCAAGGAATTCATCGAAGTAAAGGAGTTCATAGAATTCAAGAAATTCAAGCAATTCATCGAATTTAACGAATTTTATAAAATGAAGTATTTCATGGAATTGATCTAATTCGAGAAATTCAGCGAATTCAAGGAATTCATTAAAATGAAAAAATGTATCGAATTCAAGAAATTCATAAAAATCAAGGAAATCATCGAATTCATCAAATTGATCGAAATCAATCAATTCATCGTATTCAATGAATTAATATAAATCAAGGAATTCATCCAGTTCATCGAATTGATCGAATTCAAGAAATTTAATTGAATTCAAGGAATTATTTAAAATCAACTAATTCATCGAATTCATGAAATTGATCGAATTTAAGAAATTCATTAAATTCAAGGAATTTGTCGAAATCAAGGAATTCTCCGAATTCTAGCAATTATTCAAATTCAAGGAATTCCTCAAAATTAAAGATTTAATAAAATCTTAGGAACTCAGCGAATTCAAGAAATTTTCCGCATTCAAGGAATTCAAGGAATTCATCGAAATCAAGGAATTGACGAAATGAATGAAATTCATGGATCTTACGGAATTAATAAAATTCACGAAATGTATGAAATTTACAAATTGCAATGAAATCAAGAAATTCATCCAATTCATCAAATTGATCGAAATCAAGAAATTCATCGAATTCAAAGAATTAATCGAAATCAAGGAATTCATAAAATTCGCAGAACTCATCAAATTCAAGAAATTCGCCGAATTCAAGGATTTCATAAAAATCAAGTAATTCATATATTCAAGAAATTTACGAAATTCATGTAACTCACGGAATTCATGGAATTCATAACATTTATGGAATTTATGGAATTTACGGAATTCAGAAAAATCAATAAATTCATCGAATTCATCAAGTTGTACGAAATCAAGGAATTCATAGAATTCAAGCAATGCATCAAATTCAAGTAGTTTATCAAATTCAAGGAATTTATCAAAATCAAAGAATTCATAGAATTCAAGGAACTCAGCGAATTCAAGCAATTCCCCGACTTCAAGGAATTCATCAAAATCAAGGCATTGATAGAATTAAAGGAATTCACTGAATTTATGGAATTCCCGGACTTGATGAAATTCAGTGAATTCGTAAAATTTAAGGAATTAACGGAATTTACTGTTCTTTAAAGAATGTTTTTTACGATTTTTTATAATTTTACGTTTTTGAAAGTTATATTTCAAGACATTTTAATATAAACGATATAATGAAAAAGAAATTTTTTTGAGATTATTGTTGTTAATATTATAAACAAATGCGTGAATCAGGCATTTTCAGAAAGAAAACTTTATTTTTTTCGTGTTAATTGGTTTTTATTAGGAACTTTATGGTAATTTAAAAAAAAATGCATAGTTTTTTTAATAATCTTGTGATTTTTCTAAACAAATTTAATAAACAAATCCATTATTTGGGCATTTGTCGGAAAGAAAATTCTGTTTCTTCAATGCTAGTCATTAAAGTTGGGGAATTCATGACAATTTCAGTTACATTCATAACGAGTTGATAATTTGATGATTTTCAAACAAAGGTATAGATAAGGCATTTTTCAAAGAAAAATTTGTTTCCTTCGATGAAAACTTTTTTATTTAGGAACTTCATGAAAATTATAGAAAAAATTCATAATTTCTAGATCAAGTTTATAATTTTTCAAAAGAATTTTAATAAAAAATGCACTTTTGGGGCTTCTGTCGACAGAAAAATTCTTTTCTTTTTGATGTCAGACTTTTTAATTGGGAGCTTTATGTTAATTTTAGCAAAATTCAGGATCGGTTGATAAATTTTACGATTTTTTTAAACGAATTTAATAAACAAATGCATTAATCGGGAATCTGTAAACGGAAAATTTTTTTCTCGATATCAGTCTTTTTAATCGAAATCTTCTTGATAATCACAGAAAAATGCATAATTATCTAATAAATTTCATGATTCTTTAAAACTAATTTAACAAACAAATGTATTATTCGGGCACCTGTTGAGAGAAAAAATTTGTTTTTTGTATATCAGTTTTAGTAATTACGAACTGAGTGTTAATTTTATTAACATTATTGATTATTTTATAAATCCTATGATATTTCAAATCAATTTAATAGGCATATTCATTATTAATATTGCTGAAATTGTCATGAAGTTCCTATACGAAGTGTCTAGCATTGATAAAATCAAATTTTTCTGTCAACAAATGCCCGAATATTGCATTTGTTTATTAAATTTTTTTATAACAAATCATAAGATTGATAAAAAAATTATTATTTTTTTCTTAAATTATTATAAAGTTCCGAATTCAAAAAAATTACATAAAAAAAACGAAATTTTCTGTCAAAAATGCCTGATTTTTCTATTAAGAAATTCATTTTATTATAAAATTATGGAAAATTGTGAAATAAATTCTTCGTGTTTGTTTATTTATAAGAAAACAAGGAGCCTTTTTTATAAATCAACCTCCACAAATCTCTCAGAAATCTTATCAGCTTTTTAAAAAAAATGTTTGGCTCCAAAACGGTTAATATTCGAATCTTAATTTTTTCTCGCCTTTGAATTTTTTAAAGTTAAAGCTCATTAAATTCTAAATAGCTTTGGCTCCGAACTTTTGTCTTCTCTATTTGTTTAATAATAATTTTTCCAGTCAATGGATGGAAAAACATACATTTTGCACATTATAATTTGTTACGCTTAAATAACTGATTAAGTAAACTTTATATTGTCATAAATGAATGTTAAGGGACTCTTTGAATACAAATAATTTGTTTATTATTCCATTTATTTGTTATACACAAATTTTATGGACAATTTTACAAATAATCTTACTATACTTAAAAAATTGTTTGTTGCTAAAGTGCTTCATAATAATGAAGGAATGACATATAATTAAAAAAATAATTCAAAAGTTTATAATAAATATTGTTATAAAGAATTCTGGTGACCAAATGTGTATAAAAATTTAAATAGTTATATTTTTTCAAATATTAAAAAATATTAATTATTTAAGGAATACCGGAAGTCATTCTGGCGATTGAAGAAAATTTTAATTTGACAAAATCTCAAATTTTAATATTTTGCCACAAGAATTGCTTATACAATGGTTATTATAAACTTTACAATTAATGAACAAATTATTTGTATTCTATGATTCCTTACACAGTCATTTGAGACAATGTAAAGTTTACTTACTCAGTTATTTAACCGTAAAAATGTGTTATGCACAACATTTCATTTTTCTATACTTTGAGTGAAAAAATTATTATTAAAAAAATAGAGGAGACAAAACTTCCTAAGATTAATTTTAAAATTATGAATTTTTCTAAAATTACCGTAAAGTTCCTAATTAAAAAAAAATTTCATAGAAAACAACCAAGTTTTCTGTCACAACATAAATGATTAATGGATTTGTCTATTAAATTCGTTTATAATATTAGAAATAATAATCTCCAGAAAAAATTATTTTATCATTATATTGTTTTTTATTCAAATATCTTGCAATATGACTTAAAAAACGTCCAATTATGGAGAGTCGTAAAAAATATTCTTTCAACAAATAATTTGTTAATAAAAATTTCATTGTTTTTATATAATATTGGAATATCTTCAACTAATGTTTTTAATGAAATTTAATTGATTTCAATAATTTGCATGTTCTTGACAAACACCAGGAACGTCAAATAGAAAAAGATCACCATTTCTTTTTTCATATTTGTTTATTTATAAAAATTTAAAAAGCTATTTTAACAACCGGCCTCAAAAACTCTCTTAGAAAACTTACTAGCTTTTAAAGCATTTTCTAGAGATCAAAATCGATCAATTTTGGATTTTAAATGTCTCCAATTTGGATTTAAAAAAAAATTAAAGTTTATCAAATTAAAGTTTATCAAATTCTTAAGTTCTTATATTGTCTTGACTGAATTTTTAGGGATTCAAAGAATACAAATAATTTGTTTATTATTCCAATTATTTGTTATAAGCAAATTTTATGAATAATTTGTCAAATAGTCTTATTATTGAAAAAAAATTTTGTTTTGCTAAAAGTGCTGCATATTAAAGTAGGAAAGACATTTAATTTCAAATCTAATTAAAAAGTTTATAATAAACATTAATGTAAACAATTTTTGTGGCAAAATATTAAAATTTTAGATTTAAAAAATTATAATTTCCTTTAATCGCCAGGAGGACTTCAGGTATTCTTTGAAATAATAAATATTTAATAATATTTGATCAAATATAAAAATTTTAATTTTTATAAACAAATGACAAATTTTGGCCTCATTGCATGAAAAAATTTTTTTGCACTGTATGTTATAAGGTATTAAACGAATGACCTCTCATAAAAAATATCAGAAAAGCTGACAATAACTACTGTTATTAACAATTCTTGTGAGAAAATATTCAAATTTAAGGTTTTATGAAATTAAAATTTTCTTTGATGGCCAGAATGGGTGAAGATATTTCTGAAAATAATGTCTTTAATAATATTTGGTAAAATGTAACAATCTGAATATTTATAAACAAATTAGATAAAAATATTTAAATTTTGGCAGTTTCACGTAGCAAAAAATTTACGCGAAAGAGACAACATTTTGTACTAGTGTATAAAACTTTAAATTTGTATATTTTATCAAATTTTAATCAATATTTGTTATTTTAAGGAGTACCTAAAGTCATTCTGACGATTGAAGAAAATTACAATTCGAAAAAATCTTTAATTTAAATATTCTGCCTCAATAATTGTTTATAACAATGCTTGTTATAAAATTTTCAATAAGTTTTGTGTAAATGTCATTCCTACATTAACATGAAGCACTTTTATTAAAAAATAAGTATCACCGATAATAAGACTTTATTCAATTTGTTCATAAAAAGTATTTATAACAAATAAATTGAATAATAAACGAATTATTAGTATTCTAAGAGTCCCTAAACATTCATTCAAGACAATATAAAGTTTTTTCTGATCAGATATTAAAGCTTGAAAAAATTACCCGTACAAAATTTCAGTTGCAAAAATACCTGATAAACAAATTAATGTTTGGAAAACTACTGATTGCATCGTATTTGCATAACTAAGAACTTAGAATTTGCATGAATTTAAAAAATTTTTATGACATCCTGAAAAATGCCGGGTCCACTTCAGAAATTTTACCTCAGGTGATAGCAAAGAAAACACCATGAGTACAGTATTTCTAGTAAATATTTTCTGTATTCCAAACCAATGTCACCTTAAAAATATAATTTTAGAACACAAATTTACATAACATACACTCTAAAAAAGAGGTCCTAACATTATAGGCCCAAAAAGAACCCTCTTTTTTGAAGCACTAGTTTCCATAACCAGGTCCAGAATTCCATGGATGTTGAGGATAAGAAGGAGGGGAATTCCCATAACTTTCAGAACCTCTTAAATGACCTTCAGGAATTTGATTGGAAGGACGCACAGCGTACCTAGAAGTTTTAGAACCTCCAAATTGACCTTCAGCTTGTGGAGGAAAAGAAGGGTCCTTATTATTAGATGGCTTTGAGTTCAAATCCCTAATTTTCTTTTTTGATGCTTTTTTTTCTTTGATTGGAACATTTAAATCTGGAACAACATATTTCACTTTACCCTTCTTGGGCTTTACTTTTTTACGTGGTGTTTCTGCAAAAAGAGAAATATACAAAAATATAAACAAAACTCATCATATGTGATTTAAAGTATATTGACGTGTATATGTTACAGACAAAGTATATAATCCGGAAATATATATATAATCCCTAGGCATTATATATGATGCCCAATAGAGGCCAGGCAAATTGTATAATAAATATTCTCCATTATTTGGATTCAATTTTTCCTTTTTTTTAAATTTCCTTAGTTTGTCGGTTTCAAAGATATTAGGATAAATTGTAAGATGCAGGTAAAAAAATGTTGATAAACCTTTCAACACATTTTTGTATTTTTCAAAAACAAATAGTTAAATTCAATTTTTGAAAAAAATCCTCCTTTGATTTTAATTATTTTTCAAATATAGTTTACAATGTGCTCCAAAAGCCCTTTAAAGTGAGGATTTTCTTAATTTTTAAACTCATTTTTAAACTTACTTTAAAACTTTTTAATTAGTATGTGCTAATACTGTAAGTAGACAAACATAATTTTTTACTATTATTTTAAATAATATTGTCTTTAAATAATGGTAGAAAGTTGCGGTTTTCGTCTTGAATATTCAACATTTTGTCCACTTTTCAAGCAGTTTAAGCTAAGAGTTAACTTAAGTTTCAACTCGATTCACCTAATATTGACGATTCTGAATAAAAATTTAAAAAACGTGTTTTTTGTAAATAACATGTTAAATTTGAAGATTTGACTTGAAATTGTTAATTTCATAAATTGTCCAGACATTGTTTAAAAGCATGTAAAATCGCATCTATTCAGTATTAGCTTTAATCCAACATTAATTAAATCATCGGGAATCATAAGGGGCTAACCCATATTCAGAAAATTCTTTAGGAGAAAGAAGAAAAACTCTTCACCTGTAACGTATTGGGATAGACTTGAGGAAATTTGTTACTTTATTAGGAATGGTAAAATTCAATTTTTTTACTTTTTTCTTCAAAAAATTACTTTTGTTTATTAATTTGCTTATAACATACCACAATAAATTGTATTTTTGTGACCAAGTGGAAACTATTTTGATAAGACACACAAATTAACAAATTTCAAATGTTTCTTTCACGAACTATTATTTTTTAAACAATTACTGTTTGCTTAAACAGCATTTTGTGAAGCATCTTCGGGCACCATACAAGGGAGTTGGGGGGGGGGGGGGGGGGGGGGGGGGGGTTAACATTAAAAGTTATTAGGTGTGAATTTCCTCTAAAGCAACGAAATAATTTCAAAAGCCCGGAGCACTAGTTAATCGTAACTGATTTGAAAAAATGTGGAATTAATTTTTCCCTGAAACAAACAAATTTCGAAAGGGGGAGGGTGTTCGACCGCCAAAAATCGAAAGAGAATTTTTTACAGGTATAAATGTGGACACCCTATTCTAGCACTGATTCAAGACCTTTTTTATATATCTGAAAATTTAAAAAAAAGAATGCCTATCTCGTGTCAGGCATTACATATAATGCCTAGGGATTATATATAATGCCTGGATTATATAATTTGCCTGTAACATATACACATAAAAAAAACGTTCAAAAAATGGATAAAAAATTCTGAGACTTCTGTCTAGAATTTCGGAATTAAAACCAAAGTATCTTTCTGAAAGTTACCTGCTGCACCAGCACCGTGGAGATAATTTTTGATGAACCAATCGACATTTCCGTGCTCTGAGTATTCTTGTCCCTGGTGTTGAATCTGACCATTTTGGATTATCCTTGAAGATGAAGAACTTTGAGAAGGAGGCTTTTGGCGAAAATTTTCAATTAACCATTCGACATTGGATTGCCCTAATTTTGCTTGTCCTTGGTGTGGAATCTGATGATCTTGGATCATTTTCGCAAATGGAGTACCTTGAGGAAAATCCTCTTTGTGTTCAATTAACCAACCGGTATTTCCTTTTTTTAGCGGTTCTGGTTTTTGTTGTCGAATCTGATCATTTTGAATCATTTTTGCAGACCAAGCATCTTTCGAAGAAGACCCTCTACTCTTCTTGGATTTTTTTATTTCAGCTGGTGCCTCTGTAGAAATAAACAAAATAGGGCCCGTACTTAAATTACATAACAGCAAAAGGGGGGGGGGGGTTGACTCATTTCGTTACGATTTTTACAAAAGGAGGGAGACGGTCCTTCATTCATGTACGTAATTTTTGCACATGGGCCAATATTGGCCAATATTCAAATTGATGCAAACTTCTGTTTAAAAAACAGAGAAATAATCCAATGACCACAACGAAAAAAAAAGCTACTATTGTAATCTGGCAAAAATAAAATCTTTTTGGACAAAAATAAAAAAGAAGAAAGAAAAATGAATAAGCAAACAACCACATCCATTTCCTTCTTTTTATCGTTCTTTCGTATTTTTTATTTATATTGAAATCAAATTGAAATAAAATAAGATTTAAAATAAAAAATAAAAAATTAATCGAAAATAAAATTGCATTAACAAGAAGTCAACTGAAATCGATTTTGGCTAAAAAATATTTTTTTCTCCAAATTTTCCTTTTTGATTTAAGAATTTATCTGTTTTGTAGATATTTCGCATCTTCCTTTGATAAACAATGGTACTATTTTGTTTAAAATTCAAATAATTCCTAGAAAATTTACCTTTTGCTTTAAAATTAGTATTATTGTGCTATAAAGTCAATTCGAATCTTTTTGGATGAGACTTCAATTCTTTTTTCGAAAATTTATCTTTTTGATTTAAAAGTTAATTTAAGTTTTTTCCAGAATTCATCTGTTTCAAAAGAAATTTCATATATCTTAAATAAAATGCAACTGCTCGTTTAAAAATTTAATTCTTTTTCGAAAGTTTGCCTGTTTGACTTTGACATTCACCTGATTTAGTAGAAATTACATCTTCCTTGGATAAAAATGCAACTGTTTGGTTGAAAATTCGACAATTTTGTTGAAAAGTCATAGTTTTTGGTTGAAACTTATGATTTTTTTTTGAAAATTAAACAATTTTGTACAAAATTTATTTTTTGTTTTAACTTAATATTTTGGGATCAGTAAGATAACTAAAATCTCTTCTGGATGAAAATTCAACTATTTTTTGGAAATTTGTTTTTTTCTTTTTTAATAAAACTTCATCTGCTTTAAGAGAAATTCCATCTTCCATGAATAAAAATGCATCCATTTGATTCAAAATTCAACTTTTGAAAGAAAATTTGATCTTTTTTCATTAAAACTACAAATTAAATTTTTTGCTTAGCAATTTTTTAAATTCATATTTTGATCTTGAAAAGTCAAATGGAATATTTTTAAAATTAAAATTCCTCTATTTCAACAATTTTTTGAAATAAAAATTGATCTGTTTTTAGAAAAACAATCAACTGTTTCGTAAAAAATGAAACAATTTTGTTAAAAAGTCATCCTTTTTGATAACAAATTCGTTTTTTTGGCTTAAAAATTCAATTTCTTTCATAAAAACTTATTTCTGGTTTAAAAATTCATATTTCAATAGTACAAATTTTGCTATTGCATCTTGTTTAGATAAAAATGTAACTATTTCGTCCTTTTGGATTACCAATGAATTTTTTTCTTAGCAACTTTTTTTTAATTCATGTTTTGAACTAGAATAGTCAGCTGGAATCTTTTTTGAATGAAAGTTCAACTATTCCGAAACATTTTTTAAATAAAAATTTAACTGTATTAAGAGAAATGTTATCTGTTTTACAAATAAAATCAACTGTTTGGTAGATAATTAAAAAATTGTGTTAACAAGACATCCTTTTTGGTTAAAATTTTTTTTTTAATTTCAGATCCTTTCGTAGAAACTTATTTCTGGTTTAAAAATTGATCTTTTGATGGAGAAAAGTCAACTGAAATGTTTTCGTATAGAAAGCTTAATTATTTTTTTTCAGTTTATCTTTTCGATTTAAGAAATCATTTGTTTTAGTAGAAATGTCATTTTTTGTATAGAAATGCCACTTTTTGCTTGAAAATTATTCTTCTTTGCTTAAGTGTTCAACTATTTTGCTTGAAAGATTTGGTTAGATCAGTTTGCTATAAAGTCATTTTTTTCTTAAAGATTTATATTCTTAGTTGAAAATTCATCTCTTTAACTAAAATTTTTTTCTTTTTAGTGAAAAGCATATTTTAAGGTTGATATTTTGCAGTTGAAGATATGCCTTTCGGGTAATAAAAAATAATTTTCAGGGTTTGAACATTTATTTTTGTTGTGTAATATCGCATCAGTTTCGTGGAAAATTAATTTTTTGCTGAAAAGTCATATTTTATGTTTGAAAAATCAATTTTGATAAAGAAAATTTCTCTTTTGGATACAAAGGTACAACAATCTTGAGAAAATATTTTCCCTTTTTTGAGTGAAAAATCTTTATTTGTAAAAAAGTCGTCTTTTTGGGTTAAAACTTGTTTTTTTTTTTTAGAAATAAATTTCATCTTTTTCATCAAAATATGAACCATGATACTTTTTTGTTGTGAATTTACCATTTTAGTTAGAAAATTCAAGTATTTTTTGAAACGCCATTTTTTACAGTAGAAAATATATTCTTTTAAATAAATTCGTAAATTTGAAAATTTTTATTCGAAATAATTATTTTATTCCGTTTATAAAAGATACTATGTTAAGAGTATTACAAGATTAAAAGAACAATATAAACTTTTTTTCAATATTTGTCTTTTTTATTTAAAAGTTCACCTGTTTTAGTAGAAGTTTTATTTCTTTTTTGATAAAAATGAAACTGTTTGGTTAAAAATTTAACAAAGTTATTAAGAAGTCATAGTTTTTGTTTAAAAATTCGAATATTTAGCAGAAAATCAACTTATTATTTACAATTCTTATTTTAGTGTTGAAAAGTGAACAGGAATTTTCTTTCGAAGAAAATTGAATTATTTTCTTAAGGTTTTTCTTAATTCATCTGTTTCAGAAGAAATTTCATCTTTCTTAAATAAAATTGCAACTGCTCATTTGAAAATTAAACTCCTTTTAAAAGATTGTCTTTTTGGTTTTTTAAATTCATTTGCTGTAGCAAAAATTACATTTTTTTTTGGAAAGAAATTCAACTATTTGGTTGAAAATTCAACAATTTTATTGAAAAGCTATAGTTTTTTTATCAAATTTTCTGCTATTTTGTTGAAAATTTAACGATTTCGTAGGAAAATTACTGGTATAAATGTAACATTTCAGTATTAAAAAGAAATCTAAAATTATTTCTGGATGAAAATTCCACTATCTTAAAACAATTTTTTTTTTAATTAGAAAATTCAGCTGTTTTAAGAGCAATTCCATATTTTTTGGATAAAAATTCAACTATTTGGTTCAAAATTCAGCAATTTTGCTGAAAATAATACTTTTTTATTAAATTTTCTGCTATTTTGTTGAAAATTTGACTATTTTGTAGGAAAAATACTTGTTTAAATGTAATATTTTGGTATTAAAAAGAAAATTATATTCCTTTCTGGATGAAAATTCAACTTTCTTAAAAGAATTTTTTTTTAATTAAAAATTCATATGTTTTAGAAGTAACTTCATCTTTCTTAGTTAAAAATTTAACTGTTTGTTTGAAAAGTAACTATTTTGATAAAAGTCATAAATTTTAGTTGAAAATTCTTATTTTAAACTTGAAAAATTAACTGGAATTTTTTTCGTATGAAAATTAAACAATTTTTTGTTTTTATTTTTTTTGTCTCAGACAAAAATTCATCTATATTAAGAAAAATTTAATTATTTTTTGTATAGAAAGGTAACTATTTGGCAGAGAATTAAACAATTTTGTTAAAAAGTCATCCTTTCTGGTTAAAAATTATTCTTTCAAGATTTAAAATTTAATTTTTTTAGTATAAACTTATTTCTGGTTCGAAAATTAATATTTTGATCGGGAAAAGTGAACTGAAACCTTTCTTAACAGAAAATTCTACTTTTTTTAAATTTATCATTTTGATTTAAAAATTCATCTCCTTTAGTAGAATTTTTTTCATAAAAATCGCCACTTTTTGGTTAAAGCTAATTTTTTTTGTTATGTATTCAACTATCTTGTTTAAAAGATTTGGTTGAATAGTTTGTTCAGGAGCCATGTCTAAAGTTTTATTATTTTATTGCTAATTATTGTTTTTAATTTGAAATTCAACTACTCAGTTTAAAGTTATATAACTACAGTTAACTGAAAATGGTACTTTGCCATTTTTTAAGGATTTTTTAACGTCATTTTTGTTCGGCAAAAATGCATCACTTTCGTGGAAAATTAAGTTTTTGCTGAAATGTTATATTTTTTGGTTGAAACTTTAATTTTTGTAGAGAAAAGGTTTTTTTTAAGGTTCAACATTTTAGATTTTGAAGGGAAAATATTTATTTGTTGAAAATTGAGCCGCCGGCTGCAAGAACCAGCTTGGTGCTCGAGCATGCGTAAAACAATTGTCCGAACGTCTCAAAAAATGAAATTTTCAAAATCGAGAAATCAATTTTTTTAAAATGCCGAATTGTAGAGAAAAAGGAAATAAAACTTGTTTCTTTTCAAATTTTTTTCTGTCAAAAGTTTATTTAAAAAATAAAAAAGACGAATTGAGCCGCTAGGTGAAAGAACCAGCCCGAACTTCGAACATCCGTAAAAGAATTGTCCGAGCTAATGAAATCAGAGAGAAACTCCGATTCGATATTTCGCCTTTATTATTAAAAATAAACGTCTGGCAAAAAAATTCTAACAGGATAAAGTTTTATTTCCTTATTCTCTACAATTCTACATTCTCAAAAAATTGATTTCTCGATATAAAACATTTTCTTTTCTTAGACGTTCGGACAATTATTTTACGCATGTACGAGCTTTGTCCAGGTTCTTGCACTCGGCTGCTCAATTCTTCTTTTTGGTTTGAAAACTTTTTTTTCTTTTTATAAATAAATTATGACACTTTTTTACGAATTTATCCGCTTAGGATGAAAATTCAAATATTATGTTAAAAAATTAATTATTTTTTTGAAAATTTAAGTACTTTGTTAAAAAGCCATCTTTTATAGTGAAAAAAGACACTTCTTTCTTTGAGTACGAACTTGAGTACGAACCTTCTATTTGAGAAGATTCTAGAATATAAGGGGGATATTCATGCAAATCAAGAGCCTGTTGATTCATAGAAATCGGATTATGTGCCGGAGTTGAAGGCGCAATGAGTCTAGAGGTGGCAAGTGCTTCCAATCTGTCCTTTTCTTCTTTAGAAGATTTGTTTCCAATTGAAATTTTTCTGAACATACCTGATGCTTCTTCTGAAAAAATAAAATTATAGAAAAATATAGATGAAACTCATCCAATCAGAAACAAGAAATAAATGAACCAAATTATAATCAGCGATCTACTTGTGTTAATGACAGTGAAACTCTTCTATAGTGCCGATTTTGGGCCTGACGCACAGTGGGATAAATATGACTTTTTGGTTCAAAATAACAATAAGACGACAAATATCGACCGATTTGGAAAAAAATTAAAAAGCTAACAAGATTTCTAAGAAAGTTGTTGTGCCTGATTTTTAAATTAGGTTTTCAATTTTTTTTTTATAAATAAAGAAATATGACGAAAAAAATGACCATTTCCTATTTGACATTGACGGTGCTCGTCAATAACAGGAACATTTTTAAGATTATCTAAGTTTCATAGAGTAACATTAGTTAGAGATGTTCAAATATTAGACAATAAACAGAAAAATTTTCAATAAACAAATTATTCGTTGAAAAAATACTGTTTACGATTTTTCATGATTACACGTTTTTTCAAGTTATATTGCAAAAGATTTGAATGAAAACAGTATTATATTTTAAAAAATTGTCTTAAGATTTTATATGTTTATATTATTAACAAATTTAATTAACAAATGCAGTAATCAGACATTTTTCGACAAAAAATGTTTTTTTTTCAATGTCAATTTTTTTTAAATGATGAACTTTATGATTATTTCAGCATAATTTATCATTTGTCGATTATTCTAATGACTTTTCAAAACAAATTTAATAAACAAAGGCATTATTCACACATTTGTTGGCAGAAAAATTCGGGGTTTTCAATGCCATTCTTTCCAGTTGGAAACTTCATGATAACTTCATGAAAATTCATAATTTATGGATCAATTTTATGATTTTTTAAAACAAATTTAATAAACAAATGTATTAATCATTCATTTTTCTAGAGAAAAATTCGTTTTTTTCTATGTTTACTTTTTTCAGTAGAAAGTTCGTGATAACTTCAGCAAAATTCATAACTTTTTGATGAATTTTACGATTTTTTTAAACAAATTTAATGAACAAATTCTTTAATCAGGCATTTGTCGACAGAAATATTCTTTTGTTTCTATTTCAACTTTTTTTAATTAGGAACTTCATGAAAACTTCAGAAAAATTCACAATTGGTTGATAAATTTTATGTTTTTTTTGTTAAAAAAATTTAATACATTACTAACTTTCTTTGACGATAATACTTCGTATTTATTTTATAGTACCACAAAATGCAAATGATCTCTGCCTGACACGAATGCCAAAGATTCGAGAAAAATGAATTATTATGGTGCAGCTTAATAAAAACATTGAGATTTGAAAAAGACGAGCATTTCTGTATAGAATTTGCCAAATAAAGCATTGTTTATTGAATTTGTTTAAAGAAATGATCAAATTTATCAACTAATTTTAATACATTTGTTTATTAAATTTGTTTTGGAAATTTAAAAAATTAATCAAAAAGTTATGAACTTTGCTAATGTTATCATGAAGTTCCTAATTTAGAGAGTTAACATAAAGAACGAATTTCTCAGTAGACAAATGCCTTATTAATGCATTTGTTTATTGAATTGGTTTCCAAAATTCATAAATTTTATCAACTTATTATGAATTTTGCTGAAATAGTCATGAAGTTCGCAACTGAAAATAGTGATATTGAAAAAACCAAATTTCTCTGCCGAAAAATGCCCAAATAATGCATTTGTTAATTAAATTTGTTTAAAAAAGTCATAAGATTATTTAACAAATTTTGAATTTTTCTGAAATTATCATAAAATTCCCTATTAAAAAAAATTGACATCCAAAAAAACGAATTTTTCCATCGAAAAATGCCTGATTACCGCATTTATTACTTAAATTTGTTAATAATATAAACAATTATAATTTTAAGACAAATTTAAAAAAAATATAATATTGTTTCCATTTAAAGTTCTTGCAATGTAACTTGAAAAAACGTATACTTATGGAAAATCGTAGAAAATATCTTTTCAATAAATAATTTATTGATACAAATTTAGTTTGTTTTTTGTATAATTTTTAAACAACTTTAACTAATGTTAATCTATACAACTTAGACGATTTGAACAATTTTCCTGTTATTGACTGGCACCGGGGACGTGAAATAGAAAAATTGGTTATTTTGGTCATCATATTTGTTTATTTATAAAAAAATTGAAAAAATTATTCAAAAATCAAGTTTCACAACTCTCTTAGAAATCTGATCAGCTTTTTAAAAATTTTTTTTTGGTTTAAATTGGTCAATATTTGTAGGCTATACGTTATTTTGAACCAAAAAAGTTATTTTTTCTCACTGTGCGACAGTGGGTGGGAACTAACTCATTATAGCCGGCTCCACTTTTGTTTGTTCACGCCTGAGTGCTCGCCTAAGTGACAACCACAGACCTTGCGCACACCTGAACCTGTGGACCGATTTTGATGTTTTTTTTAAAGCTGATAAAATTTCAAAGAAAGTTGTTGAGCCTGATTTTTAATTTCGTTTTTCAATTTTTTTTTAAATAAATAAATATGATGAAAAAAATGTCAATTTTTTCCGTGCGACGTTCCCGGTGCTCGTCAATAATAGGAAAATTGTTGTAAACACCAAATTTTAATAGATTTACATTATATAAAGAGATTCCGTCATGATACTATAAACAAAAGGTTTGGTTATAAGCAAATTATTTATTGAAAATGTGGTTTCTATAATTTTCAATGATTTGACGTTTTTTAAAGTTTTATTGTAAGCAATTCGAATGGAAGCAATATTTTTATGACCAAAATTTCTCTTAAGACTATTCTTGTTAATATTATAAACAAATTTAATGAACAAATGCATTAATTAGGCATTTATCGTCAGAAAAAATCGTTTCTTTTTAAATTTTTTAAAATTAGGAACCTTGTGATAATTTCAGAAATATCCATAAGTTGTTGATAAATTTTATGATTTTTTAAACAAATTTAATAAACAAGTGCATTATTCGGGCATTTGTGGACGGAAACAGTCTTTTTTAACAATGTCAGTCCTTCGAATTGGGAACTTTAGGATAATTTCAGTAAAATTTGTAATTAATTAATTAATTTTATGTTTTTGTTAAACAAATTAAATTAAAAAATGAATTATACGGGCATTTGTGGAGGTAGAAACTCGTTTTTAAAGAGTAAGTTCTTTTAATTAAAAAAAATAGTTATTTTTTCATTGATAAATTACATAATGATTAAAGAATTTATTTATAACAAACATTAAATGTATTGTTCAATCATTCCTTGTATTCAAACCCTCCCGTGTGGGCCAACTGTAAGTACAGAATGAAAAAAGAACTTTTTTCTGAAATTAAAAGGACGGACTTTGAAAAAAACGAGTTTTTACGTCGACAAATGCCTGAGTAATGCATTTAAAATTAAATTTGTTTATCAAAAACATAAAATTAATCAACTGATTACGAATGTTAATGAAATTATCGTAAAGTTCCCAATTAAAAGGACTGACATTGAAAAAAACGTGTTTTTCGTTGACAAAATGCCCAAATAATGCATTTGTTCATTAAATGTTTTTATAATATTCACAAGAATAATCTTAAGAGCAATTTTGTTCAACAAAATCTTGTTTTAATTTAAATTTCTTGCAATATAACTTAAAAAAGGTTAAATTATTGAAAATGATAGAAAAAATGTTTGCAGTAAATAATTTGTTTATCAAATTTAGTTTTGTTTATTGTATCATGATGGCATATCTTTATATAATGTAAATCTATGAAACGTTGGCAATTATAACAACTTTTTTTGATATTTTATCAGCTTTAAAAAAACATCGGCGTCGATTCTCGGAAGGGGTACAGAAGGGAGTGCTATAGAAGGCAGGGCTACAGAAGGGAGTGCTATAGAAGGGAGGGCTATAAAAGGGAGGGCTATAGATGGGAGGGCTATTGCTGGGTTTCACTGTATATCAAAAATAAATTATCATTATGATACTCGCCAATTTTCATGAAGAAAAGCATAACGATGAGAACAAGTGCACCGAAAAAGGGCCTCATTTTCTCACTATGTATACAAAACTGACTCGTTTTGAAGCTCGTAAAAAAACAAATTATATTTTTTGAAGAATCCGGTCGTTGATATAGATTCTATCTGTTTGACCTACATATGTTGATAAGGAAGAGGAAAACAGGTAATGCTATGCGCACTTAATAATTTTTTATTTATTTACTTTGAAAATTTTCTCAATTTTTTAAGATGACACTTAGAGTCCCATTTTATCTAGTAGCAAATATTGTTGGAAACATGCCAAAGATATTGGTTAAATTATTCGAGCAGATATTTGAGGCAGGATTCATCGTATTAATAATAATAAACAAAATTCATGAATCAAAGGTTCTAAACAAATATATAACTGCATTAAAAATGTCGGAACTCTAAAAGTGGCGCTGATCAAATACGAATAATTTGGACAGATTTTTGAAATAAACTGGTTTGAAAGTTTGCCTCATATTGAAGCAAATTATAAGGGACTATTGGAAACAAAAATAAGTGGAATTATCAGCAGAAACAATTAAACAATTTTATAATTTTTCAAAACTTGGATTGAAAATTAGTCCTTATCTCCTATTTCTGACTGGGCAAAAATTTTTATTTACAGATTCGATTTTAAGATATGAAAATTCTTGAGTTAAGGTTATAGTTTTCTGTTTTGAGGAAGAACGATTACTTTGTTCAAATTTATTTTAGTTTTAATTTTTAGACAATGTATGTCAGTGGAAATAAGAAATTTCACAATTTGTTGCTCCTTGGAATATGATACCCTTGCGCTTGAAAAACTGAATTTAATTCTAAGAATAATTATTTTCTCAAATTTTATTAAAGATTTCGAAACAGACCAGTAGAACTCAAAAGAATACGAAAAGAAAGGAATATGCTTTTATTATTATGACTGTAGGAATTAAAGCTATAACGGTAACCTTTGTTTTTTAAAATTCTTTTTATAATACAATTAAAAATTGTAAAAAACCAAACTTCAATTTAAAATGTTAGTAAATACAATCTTTATTTTTAATTTTTTTATGTTAATTTATAGTGTATGACAAAACTGAAAAATCAAAACTCAAATCAACTTCAACTCTAAATCAAAAAATAATCAAAACTGATAAATGTCAACAAAACAGTTGCTCTTTTAACCAAAAAAGATACCAGTTTTATTCGAAATAGATGAATTTTCCACAGGAAAGTTTCTCATTCGACTAATAAAACCATATTTTTAACTGAAAACTTAAAATTCGTACCATACAAGATCAATTTTTTAACAAAAGATACAAAAAATCATCTTCGATATCCCCACTACTGCCACGCTAACCAAAAGCTGTATTGCGCTATCTCTCTCTTTCTCTATCTCTGAAGTTTTTTACTGTGCGATTTCTTCAAAAGTCATTATGATTCCTCACTAAAAACTTTCAAGTTAATCCATCAAATTTTCATTTCTGTTACGTGGCCCTACTGCCACCCTCTGGTTTAAGATCTAAAGTCAAATTTTTTAGGAAACCTTAGACTATTAATCCCGAAAAGATCAATTTTAAATAAAAAAGGTAATTTTCAAACAATTTGTCTATATTTTTCACCACATAGTTGCACTTTCGACCAAAGAAAGTACATGTTATACCCAATGATCTTAACTGTAGAGAAAAAATAAGATCATTTTTCTTTCAAAACGAACAAACTTTTTCTCCTAAAGCACGAATTTTCTCTCTGAGAGAAGAAATTTCCAATTTAAAAAGACGAATTTTCAACAAAACACTCGGATTTTTGAAGAAAAGATTAATTTTTAACAAAGAAGATAAATTATCAACCAAATTGTAGAATTTTGAACAAAAAAATAAACTAAAAATATTTTCTGAACCAAAAATATAATAGTAAACTTTCCAATAATTAAAAATCAAATTTAATCGTAATTAAATAATATCTTAACACGAAAATATCACTTTTCAATAAAGTAATTAAGTTGGACTTTATGATGTCTTCTAATAAATTCAGTTCGCGTTTATTTAAAAAAAATAGGGCTTTATTTTTTGCGAATTAAAAAAAACTACAAGATCGATGAAAAATGATTAACAATCTCAAGCTATTTCCGGGATGAAAAGCTTTTATATCATTTATTTTTTCATTGTCATTTCATCGCGCGCATATCATTTTATTAATTTATTATTAACATTTGAGAATTATTGTAATTTTTGCACCTCACACTATACGGAGATTTTCGTGGTATAAGAACGTAAGTTTTAAATTTCAGAAATGTTTCTAATTGGCTCAAACAAATTGTTTTATCTAACTTACTCCACTGTAGAGGATTATGGTCCAGCAGTTCAATTTACAAGTGGGTAAAAGTCCATATTTCATATTTTTGTATGGATTAATTTTTTTGTTGCTTTTTTGGTACATTGATTAAGCTCAATAATATTCTGAAGGTACTTTATTGTTAATTTTTTAACGAAAAAATAAAAAATGTATGCAACTCTTTCTGTGTCGATATTTTTATTTTTGGAGATAAACTGGACCATTGACAAGGGTTTTTCTCAAAGATTGTTCCTTCATTCAATATATTTCTTTGATGTTTTGAAAGAGTAAATGATATTTAAAAAAATTAAAATATGTTAGAGCTAGAAATATACGTAAAATATTACTGTATTTTTCAATAACAATTTTCATTTCTATTATAAGTTATTTGTTACTAATTAATGTTCAACTTATCGGTTATTTGTCAAAAAATGTGCTTAAGGAAGTTTTTATATTCCCTAGGATTTTCTTGAAAGTCTCTACGATTTTAGATTCTAGTAACACTTTTTGTTTCTTCTATAGAATTTTATTTTTCGTCCAATCATTTAAAAATAAAGAAATAAAAAATTAGAAAAAGAAATTAAAAAGATGCGTATTTGAATCATAAGCCTCTATACAACAGCATTCTAGAAAAATAAAATTGCTGATGTTGTCAGTATGAAATTACGTATACGGACATATACCAAAATAGTTTCCTGAAAATAGAATCCCAAAGAAGCCCTTTTTAAAGCATTAGCTTCCTATGCTATAAAAAGTATCTCAAAAAGGACTCACAAAAAAGTGACGATAATAATGATCATCAGGGAAGCCAAAACGTTTGTGATAGGTTTAAAAAATCATACTGTTACAGCTGCTCTAGAGTGATTACTAGATTATCCTGGAATCTTAGCAACTTTAAAGTTCTGATTCTGAAGCATAATTCAATCATTACCGATTCATTTTTAAGAATGAAATTGTCGGAATGATCACCAGAACTTCAAAGATGAGGAAGATTAACACAGTAGCCGTAACGACTTTGATGAAATTGGAAAACTTCGTAATCTTCTGATTCTCGTTGAAAATTGAGTGGCTTATTATCCTCGAAAGGTCTAAGTGAAAGTTAAGAATGCTAAGTAAAATTTTCTTCATGGAAATCGTAAGCATCCCCAATTGAAAATGACAAATGGGAGCGTTTTTCATTCAGAGTTAAATTTATTTTATTTTTTACTATCAGGCGCTGCTAAATCTACTGGGAAGTTCTTACTTTGAATATTAGGGTGATGATGGCAAACATACAAACAAAAAGTTGCAATTCTAGACAAAGTTGGAGGATGATTGCGTTGGCTAAAATTTTTTGTTTCGTGCCATGGTAAACCTATATGGAATGCATTATCTAAAAGACAAGGGTATCATGAGCTTGATACCCTGCTCAAGATGGAAGTTAAAATTTTTTGCTTATTTCTTTAAAATTGAATATCTCCTAACACTGGTAGCTCTAGGTTGTATTGTAAATATACGGATGTCATGCTATGACTAAATTATTATGGAGTCTATTATAAAAAAATTTCCAAATTTTATTTTCGTTGTCCAAAGGATTATTTAACTTCACCACAACTGTCCGTCTAAACGCTTTCTTGTTCTTAGACGGTGAGTTTTAATAATTTTGCCTAAAAAGTTACTAAACAGTGACTGATAGTGCCCTAAGTTATTGTGTAGCATTTCTGATTATTGGCGTTGATATTTATTTTGAGCGAATATTGTTCAATTTATATGTTATCTGCGAAAAGATATGTTAAAAGGATTTTACAGACTACCTTCACACGATTCATACGATATATGAAGCTGACAATTTTTATCATAACATATTTTAAAACACGTTTTAATAACGGAAAAATGAAACAACAGAAATGTTATTGACAAATATTTGAAATGCTTCAAAATCTTCAAAGCTTTTATGATCCTCTCGAAACTTTTATTCTTCATCCTATAAGAGAAATTACCTTCATTTGTCTCATGTCAATATCTCGCACATTTAGAGGAAACTATGTAATAGTAGATCTTAACCAATTTTAAAATCTTGTAAACAATTCATTTTAAATTATCGCTCATGTTCAAAAACTTTAATAAAATCTATTATTTTGTTTATAATCATGTATGTAAGAATAAATCTAAAGATACTTTTCCCACCCTTTCTTATTTTCTGCACAGGAAAATTCTTCTACAAAATTACAGACAAAAGCACATTTACTAATGCACATTTAAAAAATTTTGTAATGCTCAAAATCAGTTTTTCTTATCTTCTACACTCGTTGCTTTTCATATTTAGATACGATTTTATGCAGTTGTGTAAAATATTGTGCAAAAGATTAAGTTGAAACGTTCAGAATGAATTTGTATGCATAGTGCGATAAATTCAAATAGCCACTTCTCAAAAATTGACCTAGTTTTTTATAGTTTTCCCTAATGCTTTTGGAAATGCATTGCAGTAATTCAAACAATCCGAAATTGGATAACAAAATAAAATTTTAAATATTCTAATAGGATAAACGCAGGGAAGTGAAAAGAAAAAAAAATAACCACAATAATTCCAGTAAATTATGTCTGTATTTCAAAAAAATATAATCTAAAAATATAATTTGAAACATACATGTACACAAACATATTCTCAAAATAGTTCCTCAAATTATAAGCTCAAAAAAAAGCTTTTTTTAAAGCACTATTCGCCACATTCAAATCTAAGAGCTCTCTGATTATTCAATGGATGTGGAAGAAAATAAGGAGAAGTGTAAGCGTAAGTTCTAAATTTTCGAGAATGTTCTTTAGGATTTTAAGAAAAAAGAGGAACAGGCTGCCCATCAGAATCAGTACTTCCAAAATGAATGTTAGGATTTGGTTCAAAAGTAGGAGCAGCTTTCATAAAAGATCCAGAACCTCCATAATAATTTCATGAATGTGGTGAAAAATGGGCAACATCTTACTGATGAGTTCCAGAACTTTCAGAAGAACTCACCGCTTGTGCAGACTCAGAAGAACGATCCTGTTTGAAAAAGGCTTGAAAATGTTCGTAGGATTTTCGATCAGCTTTTAGTTTCTTTTCAGTGAGTGGTTGTTTGTCCTGAAAAGGGCCAATTTCATCAGGTTCACCTACACCCCTAGGTTCCTGATAAATCATGTAAGCATTTCGCATTGCTGGTCAAAAATTACCATATGGTTCAGTATTTAAATCTCTAATTCTTGTTGTTGCTGTTGTCTCTTCTTGTTTTTGTGCATCGATTGGGACATTCAAATCTAAAGCAACATTTTTTGAAGGAGAACCTTCAAACTTCCTGGATCTAACTTTTTTAACTGGTGCTTCTATAAAAAAAATACAAACATATAGACCGAAACATATCATTTCTGATCCTAATGATCTTACCTGCTGCACCTAGTCGGAGAGAAGTATCGACAAGATTAGGGTCTGGACGAAGGCATCTATGCGCACGAGTTTTAAACCTAACATTGTGGGTTCTGTCGATATTTCCTGTCCCTGAGTGTTCTTGTCCTTCGTCTTGAATCTGATTATCGATCATCTTTGAAGACGAAGCACCTTGAGGAGACTGCTCATGCATCATCTTAAATCTGTTAGAAAAATCTGATACTTCTGTAAAGACAAATATACAAAAATAGAGACAAAACTTATCATATCTGGTCTGAATGAATTTATAAATGTTGACCTTTCGAGCGTGTTTGCTGAGAAGATTCTCGAATATCAGGTTGACAACGATGCAAATCAAGAGCCTTGTTCTCTCTTGAAGTTAGGTTATGTTCCAGAGTCAAAGGCGCAGTAGGTCTAGAAGTGGCAAGTGGATCCACTCTGTTTCTATCTTTATTAGTTCTCATTCTTCCAAGAAGGAGGTTCAGCTTAAAAGTATCTGATGCTTCTGCAAAAAGAAAAATATAAAAGAGTATAGATAAAACTGATCATATCAGAAACAAATTAACCACACTGTCATAAACGTTCGAAAAATTCGGACTGGTTAGGGACAAGTTATTATTATTATTATTACACCATTAAGCTATTTCCCTTTCAGGGTAGGCGTGACTCACTCGGTAGGGGAAAGGAGTAGTGTGTGGAAGGGATAGAGATTTTTCAGATTGATCCAGAATTCTCGTGCTATTTAAGTAAATAACACGTTCGTTTCGAAACACTGCACCGAACCAGGTTGTTGATCAATCTCTCTAGCAATCACCCCAAGTGAAGAATCTCACGAAGTCGTTATGTAAGGTTCCCCACTTGGGTCCATTAGTGGCAAAGGTCTTTTGTTTCAGGCTTCATTCACTCTACTGACATTCTTTGTATTAACTATTTGCCGGCATACTTTCCTGTCCTGGCATGCTTCTATAGCTTCTTTTATGTTCATGCATTTTTTTATGCAGGCTCTCGTGTTTCTGTGACTTCTTATGTCTCTCCTAACTAGGGTCTCATTCACACATTCTAACCATTCTTTCCGCGGTCTGCCTCTGGGCACGCAGCCATTTACTTTACCTTGATACACTTGTTTCGTTAGTCGTTCATTTGGCATTCTCTCAACATGTCCGAACCATCTTAACGGATTTCTTTCCCAAGTGTCTACTAGCGCCTCTTCTGCACCACATTCTTTTAGAATTGTCTCGTTACTTATTTTGTCCATCAGGGTTTTCCTGCATATTATGCGCATGAATCTCATGTCAATTGCGTTAATTTTACTCTTATCTTTTTCTTGATAAGTCCATGTCTCGCTACCGTATAGTTCTGTCGATACAAATATGGAATTATGTATTGCAATTTTAGCTTTATTTGATATATTCTTACTTCTGATAAGGGGACCTGCTCTACCAATAACCTTCTTACCTTCATTTATTCGTCTATCTAATTCCTCATCTATCTTCCTGTCCCTAGTAAATAAGCTACCAAGGTATACGAACTTATCAACTTGTTCGATTCTCTCATGATTTAATGAAATATTGCATAGTGTTTTCTCACTCTTTCCTTCGAACACCATAGTTTTTGTTTTATTTGCGTTAATTTTGAGGCCCATGCTCTTCATGCCTGCTTACTTCTGTCTACCTTGTCAAAAGCTTTTTCTAGGTCAACAAATGCACAGAAAACTTTTTTTCCTGCTCTCAAACTTTTTTCTGTTATTTGCCTTAAGCTAAATATTTCATCCGTACATGACCTTCTTGGCATAAACCCACTTTGGACTTCCCAAATCTTTGCTTCTGTTATTTTCGTTACCCTACAAATAAGTATTTTTGAATATATTTTACTTACGGTGCCTAATAAGCTAATCCCTCTATAATTATTGCACTCGCTTTTATCTGCCTTTCTCTTGTATATTGGTACGATAATCGCTTTTTTCCAATCTTCTGGGACGTCTCCCATCTCGAAACATAAATTTATCAATTAGCACAGTCTATGTGGTATGCACGTGCCACCGTGTTTAAGCATTTCAGCGTTAATACCGTCTACCCCGGCAACCTTATCGTTTTTCAAGTTCTTAATTATGTCCCTAACCTCAGTGACACAGACTTTCTCAATTGAGTTTTCAATCGCATCGTGTTCAACATCGCAGTTGTGGTGTCCTATAGCTTCATTTCCGAATTGTCTTCTGAAATAGTCTCTGAAAGCCCCTAGTATTCCGTCTGTATTATATACCATTTTCCCCTACTATTTCTCATGTTGACAATTTCTGTACGTTTGTTTCCTTTCATTTTTTTAGGAAGTAGTTTCCTGCTTCCTTTAAAGTCGTTTTGTATTTTTATCTCTTTTTGTGCTCTAATTGTATCTTTACTTTCTTTAACTAATCGTTTAAGTATCTTGTGTTCGCGTCTATAATCACTTCTACGTCTATTTCTTTCTTCATTGCTAAGACCTGCGATGTTCAAAGTTCTCTTGCACGCTTCTCTTTTTGCTTTTTGGGCAGCCTGAATTTCATCATTCCACCACGCATCACCAGACATTCTTCTTACAACTGCGGTACCATATACTTCGATTGTGCATCTAACAAGGATATCCCGTAAAATTGTCCAGGCGCCCTCTATATCTTTGTTTTTTATACGGTCCTCCAATGTTGCCCTATCTCTCCTTTCGATTATCTTATTTTGGAAATCTATTCGCACATCCAGTTTCTGTATGTTCTCAATTTTGATTCGCGTTTGTTTTGCTTTTTTGGTTCTCTTTTTTATCCATCCCCGACCTAAGTTAATTTTTGAGATCACAAGGTAATGATCAGTATTGCATTCAGGACCCCTCATGACTCTTGTATCTTTGACTAACTCTCTTAGTCTTTCATCCGCAACAACAAAGTCAATTTTACTGCGGCTATTTCCTTTAGACCAGGTGTACATGTGGATCATTTTATGCCTAAACCAAGTATTTGTAATAAACAGACCCCTTTCTGAGCATATACCAACTAATTTATCTCCGTTATAGTTTGTTCTTGGACCCCCGAAATTACCTAATACTCTTTTTGTATCCTGATTTTGGATGCCCACCCAAACGTTCATGTCTCCTAGTAGAATTACTCCTTCACAATGTTCGCAAATGTTTATTGTCTCATTTAAAGTGTCCCAGAAGGCGTCTTTTACTTCTCTAGGATCACTATCAACTGGCGCGTAGCATGCTATGATAAATCTTCTGATTCCTACTTTCATTCTAGCCCACAGCAGTCTGGGAGACACGAAACCATGGTCTCGGAGATGCTGCTTTGCTTTTTCATTCAAAATCAGACCTACTCCTTGTTTACCATGTGATTCACAGTCTACTCCTGATAATATTTCAAATCCGCCTTTCAACATGCCGATTTTTATGTCTTTGGTTTCGCATCCCTTTTTCTTTGTTTCAGACACACATAAAATGTCTAGTTTCTTCACGTCCATAGTTTCACGCAACTTTTTTACCTTTAGATCATTTACTCCCTTAGCATTCCAAACACCCAGTCTCCATTCGTCGCCTGAAACATGACCTTTAGATTTTCCGCGTGCATGCCTTTTGTCATTAAAAAAGACAAATTTTCAGGGAATATTTAAATTTGAAACAAAGCCAAAAACAGATATTTTCGATAAAACACTCAATCAAAAGAATTGATTTGCCACCGAAAGACAAGAATTTTTAAACGAAAAGGATGAATGTGACAAAATTGCCGAATTTTGAAGCAAATAATTCAGTTTTCAGCCAAGTAATACAATTTTTGACAAAAAAAAGAACCATTAACAACAAATTTCATTGTAAGCGTTTCGACTAAAAAGAATGAATAAACACACATAAACATACATACACATACGCACACATATATGAATCTCCTTTTTTCGTGTGTGTTTATTTTAGGCCTACATCTTTGAATTTACAATAAAAA
>NC_046663.1:33227753-33237854 GCF_010883055.1 Belonocnema kinseyi | reverse complement strand
CCCGGTTCAAAATCTCAGCGTTATTTTTAGTTTGTAGGTTTAAAATTTTTTTTTTTTTTTATCTTAAAATTATAATGAATTGCTATGAATTACTTATCTTTGATTAAGTTTATGGATTTCCTAGTAACTGCATGTCGAAGAACAATTTTAAGAAAGTGCATTTATACAAAATTAAAAATTTTCTGTTTGGCTTTTTCCCCAACCGAGTATATGTACGACTGGCCTCTTCAAGAGATACCACGAAACTGTTACAGAAAACACAAGAGAATTTAAGGGTCGATTGACAACTACGTCATATCCGACAATCGTTAAAATATATACATATACATACATATACATACATGCACATACATACACACACACATATATATATTGGAAGTCAAGAAATTTCAATTCCAAATGTGAAAAATTGAAGAAATATAATATGTAAAACCAGAAAAAAGTAAATAAAAAACCAAAAAAAAAGACAAGTTTTCAAGAAATATTTAAATCTGAAACAGAGCCAAAAACAGATATTTTCGATAAAACCCTCAATCAAAAGAATTTTAGGCCTACATCTTTGAATTTACAATAAAAAGAGAGTTACCCCCCCCCTGGTTCAAAATCTCAGCGTTATTTTTAGTTTGCAGGTTTAAAATTTCTTTTTTTTTTATCGTAAAATTATAATGAATTGATATGAATTACTTATCTTTGAGTACGTTTCTGGATTTCCTAGTAACTGCATATCGAAGCACAATTTTAAGAAAGTGCATTTATATAAAATTTAAAGAGATTTAACAAGCAAAAATCGTGTGAAAGTTAAAGATTTTTTATAGCTTATATCAGAATTCCGGTCTTTGAATACAGTAAAGTGCGGTAATGTGAATCATGTTCTTAAGAGCCATATTCTTTAAAGAGAGTTGCATAGCACGTTTTTATGTAGTAATAAATGGAAATATGACCATAAAACCATTTATATTTTTATATACAATGAATAAAAGGAATAAAATCAAATCCTATACATTTGTGGTATGTTGTCTGAACAAATTAAAAACTGTAATGAAAATCAATAAATACAGGCATACAAAAAATAATGAAAGATAAAATAGCATCAGTTGAGTGGTTCACATCGCTCCACTGTCGTACTTCTATTCCGAAGGACACCACGTAAACACAGTGTAATTGAATCACTAAATCTCTTCGGATTATAAAAGCCATCAACAAAAAAAAAGACTTAGACAACTAGTTACTTAGAAAAAACTACGAAAATTAAACTAAAAACACGTATTTTTTTAGCACATGTCAAAACTTTCATGTCAACACTTTTCTGCCCTGTCTGGTATAAAGACTTGAAAAGCTGTGCACACTTGAACTATTTATGGAAAAAAAGATAAAAAAAAAACAGCAAATGGTACTAATATGTGTACCAGATGTACATTTTAAATAGGAAAAATCAGCATGGTGCACGTTACACCACGGTTCACATCAATCCACTTTATCCAATCAATGTGGGCAGGGAAAATTAAAAATTTATCAATGGGTCAGTGCCTTGTATATATTTATTTTTTGTTTTAATTACTTCCTTCACAGAATTATCTTTTTAGTTATAAATTTTATTATTTGTTTGAAAGTTTAACAATTTTGCCGAAATTTCATTTTGGGTTAAAAATTCGTTGTTTTTTTTGTTAGAAATTCAACTAGTTTCATAGAAAATCGAATTATTTTTTAAAACTCATATTTTAATGCTAACAAGTCAAACTAAAATCTTTTTCGGTTGAAATTCCAGTATGTTTCGAAAATTTTTGATAAAAAGACAGCGGTTTGGTTTAAAATTCAAGAATATAGCTATATGTCTGTATGTTTGTCTGTCTGTGAGCACGATAACTTTTGGAGAAACGAATCTATCAGATTGACCTTTGGTACACTCATTGAGTGTCAATAAGTGAAGGTAAAGTTGGTAAGTCAGACACTTAAAAAAAAATAATTTCCATAGTTAAAGGTCTTAAAAAATTTTAAAAAAAACGCAAATGAAAATTTAAAACTAAATAACGCAGAATATGATTAGAGGAAAAAAAACGACTATAATTTTTGAAGGCCCTGCCAGATTACCACAGCAGCTTTTTGACTCTTTTTCGAAAAATTAAAAATTCTTATTTTCACGGCACAACAAATAATAAAAAATAAAAAATTCGATTTTGCGGTCAAATTATGCAAGATACGACAAAGGATGATTATATAAAAATATTGCAACCAAAGAAGATCTATAAATTGTTTATTATTTAACTTTTTTTAAAGGACGCCTAGTTTTTGTTTTACTCGTAAAAAACAGCATTAAGAACAGGAAAATAAAATTCTTAGAGAAACAACAAAACCTGTGAAAAAAATTAAGAGGCAAAATTTGTTCGCCATATAGACGAAGTCGCCTCTGAAGCACGAAATAGGTAATAATAATGTGTTCGTTAAAGCCCAAGGAGCATTCACAAAAGAGAATTCACAATCACCAAATTAGAGTGGTCGATTTGTTGACCATTAATTTTAAAACCCTGTGCACAAAGGTGGGGAAAACTCAAAGTCAGACCGCGAAGCGTAGGGTAATTGTATTATCGAACGCAAAGCGCGAGACCCAACAGTCTTTTTTGTTAAAAACTCTACTGTTTTGTTGAAAATTTGTATTTTTGGGGAGAACTCGCAACTATTCTCATAGAAAATTTCTCTCTAATTAAAAACTTATATTTTCATGCTGAAAAGTTAAACTGAAATCTTTTTTGGATGAAAATTCAACTAAAAAAAAATTTTCCTTTTTATTTAAAAATTCACCTATTTTCATAGAAATTGCATCTATCTTGAATAAGAATGCAACTGTTTGTATAAAAACTCAACAATTGTTTCAAAAAAGTTATTTTTTTTATTCAAAATTTAACTGTATGGTTGAAAAGTTGTCTCTTTGATTTGAAAGTTCAAGTATAATTTTTGCAGAACATTTACTTCTTGTTTAAAACTTATATTTTGATTTGTAAATTCAAAAATAAAGCCTTTTTGCATGGTAATTCACTTTTTTTAATTCGTATTTTTCATTTCAAAACTCACCTGTTTTAGTAGAAATTTCATTTTTATGGGATAAAAAATAAACGGATTGGTTTTACATTCAAGAATTTGGTTGAAAAGCCTGTTATTTTATTTTTTTTGTTAAAAGTGCAAAATTCATATTTTTTGATGGAGAATGCAACTATTCTCAGATAAAATTTCTTTCTCATTTAAAACTTATATTTTTATGCTGACAAGTCAAACTGAAATATTTTTTGGATAAAAATTCAACTATTTTTGAAAATTTGTATTTTTATATTAAAAATTTCACTATTTTAGTAGAAATTTCTTGTTTTAAATAAAAATGCAACTGTTTGTATGAAAATTCAACAATTTTTTCAAACAACTTATTCTTTTTATTAAAAATTCAACTGTCTCATTGCAACAACGTCTTTTTGGGTTGATAAATCAATTAAAATCTTCGAGGGAAATTTTATTCTTTTTCAAAACTTATATTTAAAAATTTTTAAAGTCAAAATGAAATCTTTTTCAGATGAAAATTAAAATTTTTTGAAATTTTAATTTTTACTTTAACAGTTCATCTGATCAGTAGAAATTTCCTCTTTTTTCGATAAAATTGCAACGGTTTGGTTTACAATTCAAGAATTTCATTGAATTTTTTTTTTTTTTTGATAAAAATTTTGATTTTTTTGTTCAAAATTTATATTTTAGGTTGAGAATGCAACTATTCTTATAGAAAATTTCTTTCCACTTTAAAACTCACATTTTTATGCTAAAAAATCAAAACGGAATATTTTTTGGATAAGAATTCAACTATTTTTTGAAAATTTGTCTTTTTAATTTAAAAACTCATCTGTTTAAGTAGAAATGGCATATTTCTTGGATAAAATTGCAACTATTCGTATAAAAATTCAACAATTTTTTCAACAAAGTTATCATTTTTTATTGAAAATTAAACTGTTTCTTTCACATATGGTCTACTTGGAATGATGATTCAAGTATAATCTTCCCAGAAATTTTCCTATTTTTTCAAATTTTATATTTAAATGTTTGAAATTGAAAATAAAATATTTCTCGGATGAAAATTCATTTTTTTAGATGAAAATGCTAGTGCTTACATAAATTTCAATCTTCTCTCTAAGCATTCAACTTTTTGTTGAAATTTTGTTCAAACCACTTTGTTAAGAAATTTTATTTTTGCAACATTCATATTTTAGATGAAATTTAATTTCTTCGGCTGAAGGTTTAACTGTTTTCCTTAAAATTATATTTTTTTGCTGAAAATTTATATTATCGTGATGAATATTCAATTTGATTACGAAAAAACTACATGCGAATATTATTAATAAAAAATAAAATGAAATTTTGTAAAATTTTTTCAAGTAAATTTCTCCAAACGTGTAATGTATAGAGGCAATCTTATTGGGTTCATTAATTTTAATATCAAATTGCGGCATATATTTGCCAGAAAAAAAATTATAGTTAGACTATACAAACGAAGATTATATGTAAATAAATATGTTATACAATATACTCAATAAATGAAATTAAAAAAACTTCTTATCATAAAAGGTAGGCTTTGAATATACAGGGTGTCTGAAAAGTTTGGAAACACATGAATAACTATCCAGATAAAATATTATTTAAATGAGTCAACGTCATTCTTAGAATAACTTTCAACGATAAATTCAATAGTGAACATATTTTTGAGCTTGAACCTGACTTTCAAGGTAATTTCAAGGTCCACTTTTTGTTTTTAAATGGGAACCCCTATTTTTGACTCGGCAGTACGGTACAACGCAGTATTATCAGCGGCCAAGATCATTCTTGTAGTAACTGTTAACAAGAAATCCAATGTTGACTTTCAATTTGTCCTTGAACTTGACCTTTAAGACTATTCCAGAACAACTTGAATTGCTTGAGTCTGAATGACCTTTAGCAGACCTGCAAAGTCAAACCTGACCAATGACCTGAGTACATTTTTAAATGTATAATTTCCCACTCTTTGGATTGCTGATTTCAAAAATAGGGATTTCAATTTAAAAACACAAAATTGATCTTAAAATGACCTAGAAGGTTAAACTCAAGGTCAAATTGAATGTCAAAATTATTTAAAAATACAGAACTGTCCGGTTAACCCAAGCCAGACCTTGTTTAAGTTTGAATGAACTTGAGCTGACCTGAAAATCCATATTTGACCTTTGACCTGAGTGCTTGTTTAAACGTAAAATTTCTCGCCCTGTCGATTGTTGATGACAAAAATAGGGGTCCCTATTTAAAAAAACAAAAAAAACAAAAAAAACAAAGACCTTCAAATGACCTTGAAGGTCAACTTGAAGATTAAATTGAACGTCAAAATAAGATTTTATGTTAGAAGTCACTTTAAGAATGACCTTAACATGAGGAAATAAAAACTGTCCCACTAACTACAGCCGTACCTTGTTTAAGTTTGAATGAACTTGAGCTGACCTGCAAAGTCACACTTGACCTTTGAAGTGAGTACATGTTTAAACGTAAAATTTCCCGCTCTTTTGATTATCAATGTCAAAAATCGGGCGCCCCACTTAAAAACACGAAGTTGACCCAGAAATTACATTGAAGTTCAACTTCAAGGTCAAATTTAATAGCAAAATGAGATTTTTTGTTATAAGTTACTCTAGGAATGACCTTGACCTTTAAAAATACAGAGCCATCCCATTAACCAAAGCCGGGTCTTCCTAAATTTTGAATGACCTTCAGCTGACCTGCAAAGTCACAACTGACCTATGACCTGAGTACATATTTAAACGTAAAGTTTCCCGCTCTTTTACTACATGCTCTTAATTAGATGCTTACATGAATTGTTTAAACAATGTATTATTATTGTCAATAATATTGAATTTGAATAATGCGAGAAAGCTGCGGCTTATTCTGAAATTTTCAATTTTTCGTCTAATAACTGATTAGAGTGAGATGGATAATTGATAAAACTTGAAAAATCAATTGCGTTAATTATTTATTATTATTGTTATTGATACTTAATTGAAAGAATGATAGAAAGGTTTAGTTTTTTCTGAGATTTTCACCTTTTTTTCACTTTGTACTCAGGGTGAGGGAATAATTAAAATAAATCTCAGCAACCGAATTGCTTAAACAAATAATTATTGTTCATAACTATGTTCTCTTATATTGATGTTAGGTAGCTGCTGTTTTTTTGTGAAATGTTCAATTTTTTGTTCACTTTTCACTTTGTACGGTAATAATGAATGCAAGTTAATCAAAAACAGTTTTTGGATTAATTTATTATTGATTATAATTATCTTTTCTTAGATAAGTGAAATAAATTTGCTGTTTTTCTAAAAGTTTTAACTTTTCTCTGCCTTTTTCAGTTAAATAAGAATTTAGTTTTTATATTCATTTGTTTTTAAGTTTGAATGAATATTCTTAAAACAATTAAAAACAAATTTAATTATTCAAATTAAGCATAAATTTTCATTTAAGAAACGTAAAAAATTATAATTAGAGCCAAAAACTCGCAAAAGTCATGCTTCATTCACATTCTATAACTCACTGCGAAAAGAAATGTCAACTTTTAATAATTTCAGCTGATAGTAACCCTCTTTCTGTATTTTTTCTTGAGATAAAAAATTCACAAATTTGAAATGACCAATTGTCACTTAATTTATATATTGTTGCTCTGTGACAAAAATTTAAAAATTGTAAACCAAAATTCTTTTGAAAATTTAATGCTGTGAATTTCTAAAAAGAGATAATCATAAAATAGCACAGTGGGGAAAAAGTAAATTTTTTGGTTTGAAATACGATTCCGGCTGAATTTGTGAACTGATTTCGATGTTTTTTTCAAAGCTAATGAAATTTTAAAGTTTGTTTATTAGGTTTGCTTATGATATTAACAAAAATTGTCTTCAAAGAGATTTTTTAATTTAAATATTGTTTCCATTCAAATTTCTGGCAATATAACTTAAAAGACGTTAAATTATTGAAAAAGATAGGAAACACATTTTCAACATATAATTTTTTTATAAAATTTTTTGTTGTTTATTGTATTATGATGAAACATCTTTATATAATGTAAATCTATGAAATTTTGGCGATTAGAATCATTTTTATATTAATGACGAGCACCGGGAACGTGAAATAGAAAATGTTACCATTTTTTTCGTCATATTTATTTATAAAAAAATTGAAAAAATAAATTAAAAATCAGGCTCGAAAACTTTGAGTGAAATTTTATCAGCTTTGAAAAAAAACATCCAAGACGGTGGACAGGTTCAGCCGGAATCGTATTTTGAACCAAAAATTCAATGCTTATTTTTCTCAAACATCCTCAAACTTTTAAACATTTCAAACATTCCTCAAACTTTGCCACTGGAAGTTTTCCGTCCACGAAACTTCCCTGCAGACTTTTTTCGTTAAGTCTGAAAAAACGACTCTGGAATGTAACCCTTTGCAATAATTTTCATGTTTGAAGCATCAGAAAAGTATCTATTCTTAAAAATTAATTGGCATCGGTAGAGCTTTCACTAGTTGGAAAAAAACCGAGATCATTTCCTCGAGCAGAAGCCGAGTTTTCGCGAGTTTATTTTTAAATGCCCTTGATTTCGGTACAATGAAAATTTCCAGTTTTTAATTAAAAAAAAAAAAACTATCAATTTAATTTAAAAAAATTCAAAGCCAAAGTTAAGCGGCTCTTCGAGTCGCACTTTTAAATATTTTTTGCATAGTAATTTTCCCAAGTTGGTCATTTTCGGAAATTTTTCTGTGTTTCGGCAACGCACGGGGTACTGGGAGAGCGAGTTCGAACGCTAAGGACATTATGGAAACCACACGCTCAATTATGATACTTACCGATTCCGTTAAAGAAAAGCATTAAGTTAAGCACAAGAGCACTAAAGAAGAACCTCATTTTCTTCTGTCGTAAATTAAACTGACTATTTTTGAATTTCCTACGGTGTGACTTAAGATTTTTCGAGAATCCCTTGGCTAATATATGTATGTCACCCGTTTGTAGATAGCGGAGATGAAAACTAGTAAGGCTATGCGCAATTGGCAACTTTTTATATATCGTCCTTGAAATTTTTCTAATCCTCCAATAATAGGTCGTTGAGATACTCACAAGGAAAAATTTATAGCTAAATGAGTAATATTTATCTTTGATCTAGCAGCAAATATTGTTAAAAACGGCACCCTGAATATGGCACTAATGAAATAGGATTAATTTTCACTGAGGTTTGATGTTGTTGATTTACCATTTTAAATTACAATCAAACAAATTATAAAGGACTGCTTGAAATTTAAATAAGTAGAATTATTAGCAGAACTAGTTTTTAAGTGTTTTAAATTGTTGAAAAATCGGATTAAAAATTGTTTCATATCTCCTATTTTTTGTTAAGAAAAAATTGTATTTGAAGTTTCTATTTTGTATCACATTTAAAACTTATAGCACAAAGTAGCTAATTCAAAGAAACATTGCTTTGTTTAAAGATATTTTTGTTTTATAGATTTGATATTTCAGTCTTTTTCTGTTTGAATTAAAAAATGTTTTTTTGACAGGTTTTCAATGTTTCATGGCTGCGTATTAGTTTGAGGAGCAACGAGTAATTGAAAAAAATATTTGTTTAACGAATATTAAATTTCAGAGCGTGCGTATCGGCATTTTTGTTTGTTTGACAATTTCATTATTATAAATTTATGTTTGAAAGACAATTTATTTTTAAAATAAAATTGCTAAAGATAAAAATCTTTGTTGTTACATACAGAATACAAAATCTTAAACCTAATTTTAAAAACTCAGCAGCTGTATTTATGTTTCAATGCTTAACAATAGGAACTAGAAACTTATAAATTTATTAGTTGAAATAATTTAGATTTTAATATTGCAGACTGAAGAAATAGGTGTATTTTTCATTAAAAAGAATTATCTTAAATGAAATTAATGTATGTGCCACATTCAATTCATTATGCTACGATTTAAATTCCTACACTATCTAGTGGAAATATTGCCAAAATATTAAACCAGTTAATTTTTATATTTTTATATTTATAAATAATTATTCTTGTTTTAATTTTGTAATTTGTGTATTATTATTGAAATTAGAAAAAAATGTTCACTATAAAAGATGAATAATCGACCAAAATGGAATTTTTTAATTTTTAGTAAGGACGATTATATAGATTAAAATTTTTTTACAAATTAGTTCAACTTTCGACCAAGTAATTAAATCTTTAACTATAACAGATGAATGCTTAACATAAAATATAATAGTTAATATGAAAAAACGAATGGTAAACAAAGTAGTTAAATTTCGATCTAAAAAATATTATTAATTTTCATAGAGTTTTTTCAACTAAAGAGATAAACCATTTTCACCACAAAAGACGCGCTTTTAAAAAAGTGCAAGAATTTCAAAACAAAAGTGAGAATAATACACCAAGAAGATTATTCTTGACAAAACAGTTTAATTCTGGATTTTTTAGCTAAAGCGATTTTTATTTAAAGACATTAAACATTTTTCTGTTCTCAATTTTTCTTATTTCCAAAGCTTCAAATTAGAATTCACTGAAATTGAAGACTTTTAATTTAAAATTGTTAGAAAATAAAAAGTTTAATTATATTTTGATTATTATTAATTATTGATATTTTAAACATTTCACACTCGGCTTTAATAATAAAATTTTTTGATTTATCTTGTGTTAAATAAGAATGCAGAAAAAATTTAATAATAGGTTGACAGTTCTTTATTTCATTTATTTTTTAGGTATATTTCCATCCATTAAAAATTTAACTCATAGAAAGGATAGATGTTATGTTAACAGATATTCTAGTAAGCTCAATTGTATGTAATTATAATAAATTTTTCTGGGACGCTGAAGACAGCTCCAATTGCAGATAACGTTGTTTGACATGGTCTTAATTACTTAAGATACTTAAAAAATTTCCACAAGAGATAAATCTTCGGTATGATTTTTTTTATAAGAAATTTTTTTATTACCAACAACAAAATTTAATTTTTAATTTTGTAACTTAATTATTGACACACCTGTGTCAATGATAAATTTCCAATTGCGGATATGAAC
>NC_046663.1:33223178-33227653 GCF_010883055.1 Belonocnema kinseyi | reverse complement strand
AATTAAAAACTGCAAAGAATAAACTTTAATTTAACTTATTAGTAAGAAAAATCTTTATTGCAATATAGAAATAGAAAATCCTAAATCTGAATGGTCTTTATTCAAAAATACGCAAAATCACGAAACCAAAAATAATTCTTTTGACTCTTTTAGTGATTAAAAAAATAATCTGTAAACTATACTGTATGAGAAAACTAAAAAATAACTTTAAATAAAAAGAAAATGAAATGTACTTTCTGCATTTTTCACCTAAAAAGTGTAAAAATTATTGTTTTTCAAACTTATAACGATATATAATTAGATAAGATGATTAGGCCTACAAAAAAGTATTTATAACAAAATACCTGATTTTTCAAGAAAAAAGTTAAATTTTTGAGTAAAAATATTATTTATAACGAAATAGTTGAATCCTAAACCAAAACAGATGAACAATTTTCAACCAAAAAATGTTTTTTACTTCAAGCAAAAAATGTCAAAATCTTATAAGAAAATAGATAAATTTTCAAAAAAGTACATTTTAGACCTGAAAAATAAAATTTTCCACAAAAATGGATTAAGTTTAAATAGAAAACAGGATCAATTTTCTATCTGAAAGGACGACTTTCCTTCCTCAAAGGACAAATTTTCTATCGAAAACGACATATTGACAAAATTGTTAAATTTTCAACCAAACAGTAAAATTAAAAAAATAAAAGATGGATCCTATTCCAAAAATATAATAGCGGAGTTTCCTTAAAAAAATGTTCATTAAAAAGAATCAAAAATAAATGATTACTTTCTGATTTAAAAACATGTTTAATAAAAAACAATTTAGATTTTTGTATTGGGTTCTACTTATTCAGTTCACATTTAGGAAAAAAAAATCAAAGCTGGCACCGAGTGCCTAAAAAAGTGTTTCGTAGCCTATTGAGAAGTTAACTAGTTTTGAATAGAATAGTCATAATTTTTTTCAAATTTTCAGACAACAAATTCAATAAAAATAATCGAATTTTTTTTGAATCGAAAAATAAATAAAAAATGTTTGATTGAAACTATAAGGGTATCTGTTTGGGACTAAGAAGCCCTTAAGTAAGTTTTCAAGATAAAATGTTGAACTTTTAACCAAAAATATTATAATTTTTATTAAAATATTTAAATTTGTTCTTAGCACATAAAATCATTTAATTTTGTTCACTGAAGAATAAGTTGTTCACACCAGCTTTGGTAGCTTCCACTTAAAAATTATATTCTTTTAAAGTTTGCCGAATTATGATAAAGTTATTTAGGACGCTAAAAAAAGCTCTGATGATTAAGATTCTTGAAATAATTATACAAAAAAAATCTTTCACAATTTTTTGTTGCCATTAAAACTGGTTCTCTTTTTAACAAAACAGTTTAATTTTATAACTCAATTATTAAAACACACGTACAAAATAAGAATAATTATTTGTACGCAATAAGGTATTGACAAGACTGATAAATGGGTTATCATAATAACCTAGTGTTAAAATTTCATTGAGGTTATGGACAGGAGATGCTTGGATTTTCTTTTTAAATTTTCTATTTTGTATCCCTTTACAGATAAAATTTTTTGATTCTTCTGCAAAATTTAATTTTTTGTCTTCAGCTAGATGTCATTCTCAGAATCTAATATGTCTACTTCCATTGCAAATAAATTTATTCGTATCAATCAATCTAAAATTAGAACAGGGGAAAATAATTTAAAAGTAAGCGACCATTTACCTAAAAGTCAGCCCATAATGACTAATATTTGGTCGTTATAAATTACCAAGTTTTCAGACAAAATGTTTATGATATCAAGTTAGAGTTTACAATCGTCTCTAATTAGGACAAAAGCAAGACTAGAACAATATAATTTTGTTGGTATATAATGTCTATATTTCAAAAATTATATTGCATCAAGACATAAGTTAAAAAAATACATCTTGAAACCAGAAAGCTGTTTGCAACAGCATGTTATAAAAAGAAAATAGCCTATTTTGTCGGTGTGAGGTTATGTATACGGCCATATAAAAAAATAGCTTTTTGAGATTTTAAGCCCTAATAAACCCTCTTTTCGGAAACATTAGCTTCCTGCGCTAGAACAAGTACTTCCAAAAGGAGCTAAAAAAAGTTTTGATAATAAGGATCATCAAAGCCAAAATATTTATGATAAGTTTGGAGAGATCATACTGTTGCTCTAGTTGCTCAGAAATAATTTCTGGATTATCCCGGAATCCTAGCACCATATCATTTTTGATTGTAAAACTAAATTGAACCACCATTAGTTCATTTTGAAGAATAAAAACATTTTTCTAGAAAAATTAGTTTTGATATTTAGATTTAGAACCGACAGAATAATCACAAGAAGTTGGAGGTTAAGGAAGATTAACATAGCAGCCATAACGACTTTGATAAAATTAGTAAACTACATAGTCTTTTGATTTTTTTTCAAAAGTGAGTGGTTTCTCATTCTGGTGTGGCCTTAGTGAAAGTTAAGAATGCTGGCTAAAATTTTGTTCAGGAAAATCGTTAACATCCCCAATCGCAAATAGCAAAGTCTTTTGTTGAAGGGTATGTTTTTTTTTAATTTGTACTTTCACGAAATGTTGAATCTAATAGGAGATTCCTATTAGAATATTTGGGTGTTGTTGATAACCATAAAAATAAAAATTTGCAATTTTTGATAAAGTTAGAGGATGACAGCTTTGGCAACTGAAGTTTTTTCTTTGATTTAGTGAACCTAGTTAGATTGTAGCATCTGAAAGATTAGGTTCTTAGTGAAAAGATTTCTGTAAATCAATAGTTTGATGTCCTGCTAAAGTTGGAGATTGAGCGCTTCAGATTGTTTTTTAAACAAATCGAGAAATCCTTATCCTGATGGATCTTGGTTGAGCTGAAGGCGTCTCAGATTGTCGTGAGGATTTCTTGTCCTCGCACATTCATCATGTTTTGTAGAAGACTGCATTTTCATCTTTAGTTTTTTTCAGAAACTAGATGCTTCTATAAAAAGCCTGCTGTTATACAAACCTCATCATATCTGATTCAAACGATATAAACGGGTTTAAATGAAGCGCTAGGTTTGAGTAAATTAATTTTGCATCATTTATCATTCTAAGATGTGCCAAGCTAGTTCACATGAACATCCAGGTGAAAAATAAAGTCAATGCACCCAAATTAATTAATTTCAAATACCCCTATGAACCTATAGGTTGTGCCATATGACCGATCATTGATTATTTCTTTGAACTACATTTGCTATTGCTTCTGATTTTATTTTCTGGACGGATATTGGTTAGATAGGTAATTTTTTGATCGAGAAATGAGATGGGATTTATTTTCTGATCGAGAATATTTTCTAATGACAATTTTAAAAGATCCAGTTATTTGATCACCTTAAATTAAAAATTATATCATATTGCATAATACGATATTCAACGAGATTAGCTTGAGTCTTGAACGTGGCTTTGATTGCAATAAAGATTTTAGAGATCAAGCGCTTCTAATTTTGAACATTGTTTAATTGTAAAGACTAATGCCTATTCGAAGAAACATGCTTAAGAAAAAGAAATTAAAAATTACATTTTTAAAAATTTTTTAACAATGTATTTCATGTTATACAAAAAATAAAAATGTTTGTAATCACACATTAAATGAATATAAAAATTGAGAATGCAAATAGAAAGCAAAAAAATATTAGATATATTGCCAAAACCTAAAACTTCTTCCACTTGACTTTTCTCTATATGTCTTTTTGCTTCTGATTTGGAAGTATTTTATTTTTAAAATGAAAATAAAATATCGAGCACTTTTCTAAATACATAATATTCGAACTAAGGATTAATTTTGCTTACATATTTCCAGTTATTGTTTAGGAATTTTTATTTAATATTTAAAGTAGGATTAAAAAATGTTATATATTATATTTTTGAAAATATTATGATAGGAAAGTTATTCCTTATTTAACGCTGACATGCGTGAAAAAGTATAATAAAATAATTGGATTGTATGTGATTGTATAGAAAAGCCCTTTTTGAATTAGCTGAAATTTAATTTTTTAATTTATTTATTATCAATGATTGTTTGAGAAGTCTTATTTCGCATTATATAGTATAGTTAATAAAGTTCTTAAATATTTAAAGAAAAAAAAATATCGAGCCTTTTTGGAAATAAGTCAAATTCAATAATTTTGAAAATATTAAATTTGTCTTCGAATTACTCATTAATTATTAGAAGTATGTTTTCTTCCAGAAAAGTCGAGGTCGACAACTTATAGTTTAAAGGTAATCGAGGCCTTGTAATGCTTGGTCAAGATTTTGTCACAAGAACCAAGTGCTTCGATAGCGAAGTGAGTTATTAATAAAAACTACGCATCCTATCAAAGAGTAAATGCGTTGGGGGCCGTTCATTTTTCGGAACGGTAAAAATTAAGAAAGGTAAAATTTCAGAATGGGTTATAATACATAATGGTAAAACTTAGGAATAGCAAAAAGTAG
>NC_046663.1:33221042-33223078 GCF_010883055.1 Belonocnema kinseyi | reverse complement strand
ATATACCTATTAGCAGGTGTATAATTGTTTATTTATGGTAGCAAACAAATGCTTATCGCAGTGAATTTAAATTTGATATAATAAATTTATGTTGTACGTTGAGAATTGTTTTTAAATGATATAATGATAGAAAATAATTTTTTTTTCGTGAAAAATTTAAAATGATGGATATCCTAAATTTATTATGATATGCTATTTAAGTTTACTGTGATAAATATTTGTATTCTACCATAAATAAAAAAAACTATTCACCTGCTAATAGCAACATTTATTTACTATTCCGAATTTTTCCTCTCCGTATTTTTACTTATTCCTAATTGTTCACCCTCCTAATTTTAACGTTTCCGAATTTTTACCCATTCCGCTTCTTTGGTTTCCGAATAAATACTATTCAGAGTTTTGGATTTCTGATTTATTCCTTTTTCCGAATTTTTGGTATTCCTAAGTTTTACCATTATGTATTATAACCCATTCTGAAATTTTACCTTTCTTAAATTTTATCAGTTCCGAAAAATGAACGGGCCCCAATGCGTTAGACTGGAAAATGAAAGTATTGACTGTTTATTTATTTGTGCGATCAAAATATGAAATTTTCATTTTTCGAAAAAATTCAAAAAGTTTTAATGACAATACTGCAGGGTGTTTAAAAAGGAACGTTCTTCTCTTTTGACTTTATTCACATCGTGCGTTGTTTGGCTTACAATTTTCATTTTCGTTTGTTTTTTAATTTAGTAAATTCTATAACTCTGGTGATTCTTTTTTAAACCTTAAGTGCTACAAAGGGTCCCAGGGATCCGGATGTTTTTTTTAGCCGAGTGTGTTTTTGAAAAAGTAGTCTTATTTTTTGCAAAATATACATTTGCGAAAACCTATTTTTTGGGTTCAGAAGGTATCAACACATGGACATTTGACAAAAGGCGGGGGGTTTCTTACACTAATATATGTTTTGTTATGAAAATGTAAAAAATGAAAATTATATAACCGTACGTTTAGAAGTAATTTTATTTTCGTTGAGAAATCGGGATTTGAGTTTTTATAAATTTCACCTTGGAATTCAGAGTACTTGACTACGAGAATGGAAAACGCCATAAAGACAATATCGTGAGCAATTAATGTTTGTACTTTAAAAAAGTATAAAATAAATAACTTTATTTTAAAACATACATGTATACTCAAATATACCAGAAAGATTTCCTGAATAATAGGTCTAAAAGGAATGCTCTTTTTGGAAGCATCACTTTCCGTAACCAGATCCAGGACTTCTATAGTTATCCCATTCATATTTAGCGTATTCATGAGAACCAGAATCACCATATTGACTCTCAGAATGTGGAGGGAAAGAAGGAGCGGCATACCCATGAAATCCAAAACTTCCAGAATAATCCACATGACGTAGCGGGGGAGGAGGAGGATGTTGGTTGTAAAAAAATTCAAAATGTTTGAAAGCTTCCCAATCATTTTTTAGTTTTTCTTCAGTAAGTGGTTGTTTGTCGTGGAAAGGTCCTAATTTATCAGGTTCATGAACATTATGCAAAGGGGAAGAAGGAGGAGACTGCTTGTAAAAAAGTTGATAATGTTTAAAAGCTTCTCTATCTTTTATTAGTTTTTCTTCAGTGAGTTCTTGATTATCCTGAAAAGGACGTATTTCGTGATGTTGACCCATGATAAAAGATGTGTTTTTGTTCTGGTAAACTCCATTCATTTCTGGTGTTTCACTATAATATCGTTCGATTTGCAATTTTCCATCTTTTTTTTTCGAAACTTTTTTTCCTTGTTTTTTTGCATTCATTGTGACATTTGAATCTGGAACAGCATCTTTCGCAGGAGATTCTTTATTTTTGCTGGATTTTTTCCTACGACGTGATGTTTCTGTTAACAGACAAATATACAAAAATGAAGGCGAAACCCATCACATATGATGAAAACGATCTTATAGATACGAGGGTAGTTCAATAAGTCCTTAGAATGACCAACAGATGGCGCGCGAATCACTCCAAATCATCTGTTTTCAGTCAGCACCACTCCCGACTAGATAT
>NC_046663.1:33217409-33220942 GCF_010883055.1 Belonocnema kinseyi | reverse complement strand
GTGGATGAAACATGGATACACCATTACACTCCTGAGACAAAGGAACAATCCAAACTGTGGATTTCCACAGGCGAACCAGCTCCAAAGAAGGCAAAGACCGTATAGTCAGCTGGTAAGGTTATGGCTACAGTTTTTTCCAGACAACGAAGACGTCATTGCCTCTGTAAGTGCTTATTTTGAGGAACTTCCGAAAACGCACTTTTCTGAAGGATTAAAAAAACTTGAAAAGCGATTGACCAAGTGTATAGAGCTCCAAGGAGATTATGTTGAAAAATAAAAAAAAATTTACCCAAAAAAAATTGTTTTTATACTTCATTCTAAGGACTTATTGAACTACCCTCGTATTTACCTGCTACATCTAGTTGGATAGAACTATCTGAAAAATGAGGGCCTTGGCGTTGAAAATGATCATTTTGCATCATTCTTGAAGAAGAAGCACCTTGCAAATAATACCCATGTAAATCAAGAGCTTCATGTTTTACTGAAGTTGGATTACGTGTCACAGCCAAAGGCGTAGTGAGTCTAGGGGTGAAGAGGGTATGCCTTCTGTCTTCTTCTTCTTTTTTAGAAAATTTTATTTTAGGGAGAATTTTTCTAAGACCTGATGCTTCTGTAAAAAGAAAAAAGAAACATGGACGAAGTTTATCATATTATAATCAAATAATCAAGATGCTGACCAAAAAGAAACATAAGCCAAGTATTAAAAAAGAATGATGATTATGATACTTACCAATTTCGTCGAAGAAAATAATTAAGAGAAGCAAGAGATCACCGAAGTAGAACTTCATTTTCTATCGACCTAGATAAAACTGAAACTGTTTAAATATATTTTTTTCTTTCTAGTATATATAATAGCCGTTTGACGTACTAATGCAGATAACCAAGATGAAAATAGATAGCGCTATTCGCATTTCATAACTTTTGATTTATTTTCTCGGACATTTTTCTAATCCTCCAAGATGACGCTACGATGCTAACATGGAAAAATGTATAGTTAAGCGAGTGATATTTATCAATGATCGAGAAGCAAATATTGTTAGAAATGAACGCAAGATTTTGGTGAAATTATCAACGCAGATATTAAAAGCAGAATTCATTGTTATAATTATAATAAATAAACCACATGAACACAAAGCAAAAAACAAAGTTGATATATAGCTGAATGAAGAATGTTAGCAGACTGAAGATTGCGCTAATAAAATAAGATAAATATCGATTGTGGTTCAAAGTTATTGATTTATCAGCTTACCTTACAATCAGGCAAATGATAAGAGCCTATTCAAAATAATAATAATAATAAGTGGGATTATTAGCAGAACGAGTTTTAACACTTCTATGATTATTAAAAATTTTGATTGAAGATTATTTCATGTTTCCTATTTCTTATTAAGTAAATATTTGTACTTGCAATTTCGATTTTTTATCACATCTGAAACTCTTTATGTAATAAAGCTAATTGAAAGATATATCAATCCCTGAATCAAGGCTACAATAAAACTTTTAAATGACAAATGTTACTTTATTCAAACATAATTGATTTTGATTAAATTAATAACGGTATGTTTGGAGTAGAAAATGATTCCTCGGCCAGGTTTCAATGTTTTATAACTGCGTATTAGTCTGAAGGTCTACTAAATTTATAAAGTATGTATTGGTGAAAATAAATTTTTTTTAACAATATCATGTTTCTCAAATATTATACCACCACTGTTCTGTAGCCACTACCATGTTTTTCCCTATCGATCGTTCTAAAAATAGGATATGACACACAAGATGAATTCGAAATCCGTAAAGTCGTTTTTGAGAAAACTAATTTTTCGCTTTATCCTCAATATCCCACAACTCCCATAAATTAACTCCTTTTGAATTATTCTACATTACAGTATTTTATTTCAATCGTTCAATTAATAAAAACCTAATTATATTGTGCCTCTTGTTAATAATCGATAATTGAAATAAGTTGAAATGGGCTTTAATATAGAAATTAATATTTGTTATTTCTTTCTTCCGTGGCTCAATAGAGTAGAAAACCACAGTTTGATTAAAATAATAGCCAATGAATGAAAGCCAAAACTAATTGAAATTGAAATCGTACGTTATCCGCTTCTCGAAATATCTAAAAATTGCGTTTTACAATCAATCAGAGAAATATTACCTTATATCAAATGGATGTTTTTTTGACTTAAATGAAGTGTCTGGATAAATTTAAGGCTGATAAAGGATCGGAATTTTATTATAAAGATCCCTATTGAAGTTATAGCTGATGCTCACCAACGCTTTCTCAAAATATTCATCTCCATATTTCCAGAAGACTATTCATCTGAACTGAACAATGACAATGGTTTTAATTCAGTCTACAAGCGGACTTTGATGTTCCAAATATAAAAAAACTATTATATTCTGTTAGTTGAAATTTTGAAAAAAAAATAACTTGACTAGTGGACGCTGATTGTTAATATTGGCCATTGAGCCAGAAGGAAAGGAAACCAATGAAATCACTGAGCTTTTGTTCAATCTGGTTAATCCTGACAATATTCCTTTCAAATTTGTGTCAGATTTCAAACTTTTACTAATGAAAAGTGGGCTAAAAATGGTCATATTAGCTTTCGCCGCTTCTATTATTTTGTTACATTAGCCGGCATAAAAAATTGTGCTGAATCAGCTAAAAATAAGGTAACTGATAAAGTTTATAATACTAATGTACTGTATTATGTTAAGGATATGTAACTTAAAACGTATGAATATATAATAAATAGATTGTGAGGAAAATTTGGTTGTACAGGAAAAAACTAGAAGTATGCTAACTAGTGTTAAAATATTATAAATCCTCAGAATTTCAATGAAGATGCTGAAATTTACGTTCTTCAAAACAGCTACAAAGCTGAATTAAACATTCAACAAGGATTTGTAAATCATTTATTTTGGAATGGTATAGCTCCTCTTGCGTGTAAAGAAAAGGCATTAATGTCACCAATAAAGTTTAAAGGTATCCCGACAAGCTATTAGGGAGAAATTTTTCAGGAAAAAATGAATATAAAAATTAATTTAACTTTTACCTAACAAATTTATATTACATTTCTTATTTCTATTGTTGGTAATTTATAAGAAATTAGTGCTTGATTGATTGGTTATTTGTCAAAAAATGTTTTCATACTCATTTTTCTGTTACCTTCCCAAGAAATCATATAAATCTAACATATGTTTTGCATAGTGGTTATGTTAATAAATGCTCTGATGAGGTCAGTGGTATGTCATCTTGGCTAATAGAGGCAGTCATAATTGCAGGTTTTCAGCATAGTTTTCAATGTTGAAGATACTTAAAATAATTAGGCAAGAAAAAAATTGTATGTAATATTCTTTCTAATTAAAATTTGTTTCTTTCCAAGAAAAATTTAATCTTACGACTGAATTATTAAAACATACTTGTCAAATCAGAATAATTATGTGTACACAATAAGATATTGACAATGCTGATAAGCCGGTTCTTACAATATCTGAATAACAGCATAATGTTAAATTTCCAATTAGGATGT
>NC_046663.1:33215644-33217309 GCF_010883055.1 Belonocnema kinseyi | reverse complement strand
AAAAAACAATTTTTTTATGGTGTTGAAAAGTTGAAAGAACATATAAAAACAAAAATTTTTACGCCTATTAGATCCCTTAATATTGGTATTAAGGTTGGCCTCCATTAATTTCTAATTTTCTATTTAAATAACACGGAAAATTACATTTTTTATTTTTTTATTTTAATTACTTTGGAATGGTTTGTTTGTGCAACATCCCAGAGAGGGGATTTATAGGAAATTTTACGCTCTACAAAAAACGTGTGAAGGTGAAAGTTCCCCACATCAACCGTTTTAAAGATATCTGCGATCAAAAATAACACTAATCAAAAATTTCAAATGTTTTCTAATAAAAATGCAAAAAAAATATCATACTCAATATTTATACATATACTTGTTTTTTGTAAAATCACTTGAATTCCGTTAACCCGAGATTGTAAATTTTTTTTTGTTGATTTACTCAATACGTACCACACAAAAAGCACAAATATATAAATATAAAAGTTAAAAATATTAAATAAATGATTTTTGGGTCTTTTTTATAACAAATTTATTTTATTTTCCACATAATACTAATAAAATTTATTCAACAATTAATTATTTATAACAAAAAACAAGTGATTTTACAAAAAAGAAATAAATATAGAGTATGATATTTTTTTGCAGTTTTATTGGAAAATATTTGAAATTTTTTATTATTGTTATTTTTGATCGCAGATATCTTTGAAATGGTTGATCTGAAAAAATTTGACCCTCAGAAATTTTTTGTAGAGCGTAAAATTTCCTAAAAATTTTATCTCTGGGATGTTGTGTAAACAAGCCATTCCGAAGTAATCGAAATTCAAAAATAAAAAAATAAATTTTCCGTGTTCTTTAAATAGAAAAATTACAAATAAATAGAAGTAAACATTAGTATTAATATTAAGGGCTCTAATAGGCGCCAAAATGTTTATTTTCACATGTAATTTAAACTTTTCAACACCATTAAAAAAATTGTTATTTTTTTAAACCCTAATGTATAATCTCTAGGCATTATATAAAAGCCTAGCAGTGTTCAGGCAAAGTGTGCGATACTCTCTATTATACACATTGCCTAGGCATTATCTATAATCCCCAGAAGAGAATAAGCAAAGTGTGTGATAAATATTAAACATTTAAAAAATTTCGGCTCTTTTAAAAACTTACATTATTCTGGCGATTTTTAAGATATGAAGATGTATTTTTTTATTATTTATAATGACACGCATTAAAAGAGTATTAGGGAATTTTTGTCAATTTTTAGATTTAAAAAAAGTCAAAATTTATTTTTTGAAAGAATCGACGTTTGTTTGTCTTAAAAATTCTGATAAAAGATAGTTTACAATGAACCCTAAAAATCCTTTAAATATAAAAATAAGATCTGTCTTGGTATTTGAGACATTATTAAAAATATAATACTGCATTTGAAATTTTTTTCTTCTATTTTTAATTTGTTTGAATTCAAATCAAAACTGATTTTATAAATATCACAGAAGTACGTTTTTAGGGTCCCAAAAAATTCAATACGTGAAAATTGGGTTTTACGAGTTTTTGGCGCTAATTCTGAGTAAAAAATGTAAATAAATTATTTCTGTGTTTTGAAAATTTATACTTGTTTATAAATATCCTTTCTAAGATAAGTGCTAGAAAATTGTGATTTTTTAAAAA
>NC_046663.1:33214477-33215544 GCF_010883055.1 Belonocnema kinseyi | reverse complement strand
GTAAAAAATGTAAATAAATTATTTCTGTGTTTTGAAAATTTATACTTGTTTATAAATATCCTTTCTAAGATAAGTGCTAGAAAATTGTGATTTTTTAAAAATTTTTGAACCTTGCTTAGGCTTTAACTTAGGAACAAATAATCAATGAACGTTAGAGATATTCATTTTTTAGACCTACTGTTTTTTGTAATATATTTTTCTGAAATAAAATAAATGTTTTTAAAACTGATATCTGACTTTACTCCCTTTTAATACCAGCGACGAAAACATAAATATTCTGTGAACCATTTAAAATGTTAGTAAATTTTTTTAAATCCATGAAAATAATACTAATGTCTTAAAAACCGATTACATTTTTAAAAATTAGTTTAATATTTAGGAAACCTGTAAAATCCTCTAAAAAAGCTTTAAAATTGCGTGCAATTTTTATAAAATTAAAAAAAATCGCTTAATAATATTAATCATGGAGATTTTAAAAATACTTTCAAATTCTTAAAATTCCGGATAGTTTTAGACATATTTAAAATCCTCTAAACTGACTTAAAAACTTTCTAAGTTCCTTGAAATGTATACAAATATTTTTTTATCACTGAAAAATATATTAAATCTTTTGAAATTAGTTAAAATAGTAAAACCTTTAAATCCTTTTAAAAGCCTTAAAATCCATGGAAATCTCCCAGAAATTATTCAAGTACTTTAGACTTCTTTGATGCCTCCTAGTAGTTTCTAAAAATCATTTTCTCTATTTAATTTTTAATAATAAAATTAATTTTTTTTTTAATTACAGAAGGGACATTTTTTTAAACTTTAAGATTTGTATCAAAAGTTCTTTTATCAGTGCAAGAATAGAGTAGTCAAAATGTATACCTACGCGTCTTCACAAAGTTTTTGAAACTAATTTTGATTAAATTAAAATTCAACTAAATTGGCATTAGAATAATATATATTCATTGCCTGAGTTAGGTTTAAAATTTTTTTAAATGTTTGGAAAATTTCTTAAATGAGCCAATTTATGTCAAATCGTGAAATTTAACACGGATTTCTTATAAGAAAAAAGCCATTTTTGC
>NC_046663.1:33212962-33214377 GCF_010883055.1 Belonocnema kinseyi | reverse complement strand
TTTTTAAAAAATCACAATTTTCTAGCACTTATCTTAGAAAGGATATTTATAAACAAGTATAAATTTTCAAAACACAGAAATAATTTATTTACATTTTTTACTAAATTGAATTACTTATTAACTCAGCTCAAGTGAAGACTAGATAAATAGTTGTAAATTTAATAAAAAATCCGTAAATTTCTAGCAATATTTAAATTAAATATTAGTATTATTAATATTAAACAGTTTTAAAGATTTATTTGAAAATCTAATGATCAGTATGCAACAGTATTTTACGCAAAGGAAACAATTCGTATCTAAAAAAAACGCAAAAAAAATAAAATTAGCGCCAAAAACTTGTAAACCCCATTATTTAAGAAAGGGTTTTTTGGAACCATATAAAAAAGACTAATGGGAAGATATTTAAAAAGTAATATATTAGTCGATATTTTATGACTATTCGTGAAGAAGAATATTTAGATTAAACTCGATTAAACTATTTTTGACTACTCTGCATAAAATTTACAAAAACATCTTTTTTCTGCATGGGAAATAAAAATCAGAGATTGCAAATTAAAGTAGAAATTTGATTTCTAATAATTACTTCAATATTTGCTTCTTATTTTGTATTACATTTAATTTTAACTACCTTGAAAAATGTTTATGATTTTAATAAATTTATATTACTACAATTCATAATATTTATTTTTATTCAAACAAAAGTATTTTCATTGCATTATTTTTATAAATAAAAGAAATGCGCATCTTATTAAAACAAATTGCTAATAAAGATTTTATTGCAACTTGAATCCTTCTTCTATAAATTTAATTTATTTGTTTTTAATGTTATTGCAGCCCGTGCGGTTTCACAAAAAAGTTAATTTTTTTATTTTTAATGTATATTTAAAACAAGAGCTGATAGCAAATTTGTAGATAGTTTAAGTTGAGACTCTTTAGTCTATTACGAGGGTAGTTCAATAAGTCCTTAGAATGGCCAACAGATGGCGCGAATCGCTCCCAATCATCTGTTTTCAGTCAGTACCACTGCCGACTGGATATATGGTGCAGTCACAGTCCACATCTTCTGAGTTTACGTGTTTTTATAACCAATTGAAAAAAAAATTGTTCGTTAAGAAAAATGAAAAAAAAAACGAGTTCAGAGCGGTAATCAAACATTTTCATTTAAAGGGTTTAACTCCATATGAGATAAAAAATTAATTGGACTCAGTTCGTGGCACATATGCCCCTGCCTTAGCAACGGTTTATAACTGGGTAAATGAATTTAAGCGTGGTCGTACATCAATAAGTGACGAAACACGTTCAGGAAGGCCCGAAGAAGCAAGCACTCCCGAAATCATCAATAAAATCCACGATATGGTGTTGAAGGATAGAAGATTAAAAGTGCGTGAGTTAGCTGAGGCCACAAGGATATCTAT
>NC_046663.1:33205822-33212862 GCF_010883055.1 Belonocnema kinseyi | reverse complement strand
CGCACTTTTCTGAAGGATTAAAAAAACTTGAAAAGCGATTGACCAAGTGTATAGAGCTCCAAGGAGATTATGTTGAAAAATAAAAAAAATTCACCCAAAAAATTGTTTTTATACTTCATTCTAAGGACTTATGGAACTACACTCGTAATTTTGTCCATGGTTTGTGACTATTAACCATAAATATAATTCTTTTAATATTAATTTTATATTGTGCGAATAAAACAAAAACTACGAATACTTTTGTTTTTTCAATTTTCAATGGTTTCTAGCGAATAAAACAAAAAATACGCATTCTATCAGAAATTGCTAAATACAAAATTTTAAAATCTTTTTTATATATATAGTGGTGCTTGTGGTCACTTGATGAGAATTCAGAAAATGAAAATTATATAACAACCATTTTTGTTGAGAAATAAAGTTTTGAATTTTTTTATTTTATTTTGCAAATTGAAAAAAACTTTCACCTCGAGATTATCTTTTTAATTATAAATTTTAATTTTTTGTTGAAAATTTAGCAATTTTCTTAAATAGACAACCTTTCTGGTTGCAAATTGAACTTTTTTCTAAAAATTCGTCTTTTTGGTTTAAAAAATCAACTATTTTCGTAGGACATTAACTTTTGTTCAAAATGTATATTTTGTTGCTGATAAGTCAACTGAAATCTATTTTGGGTGAAAAATATTTTTTTATTAAATTCGTCTTGTTGATTTCAAAGTCTTTTTTTTAGTAGATATATTGCATTTTTCATGACTAAAAATGTAACTATTTTGCTTAAAACTCAACTATTTCCTAGAATATTTATTTTTTTACTAAAATTTTTATTTTGTGTTGGAAAGTCAATTCAGATCTTTTTGGATGAAATTTAAAATTATTTTCGAGAATTTTTATTTTTGATTTAAAAGTTCATCTTTTTTTGTAGAATTTTTCTTTTTCTTGGACAAAAATACAAGTGTTTAGCTGAAAATGTAACAAAGTTGTTAATAAGTCATAATTTTTTGTTGAAAATTCGACAATTTAATGGAAAATGAACTCATTGTTTACAATTCTTTTTCTGGTTTTCGAAAGTGAACTTGAAGCTTCTTCGGATGAAAAACTATGTTTCAAGGTTTTTTTACCCAAAAATTCACATTTAAAAAAAAATCACCTTTTTTACAGAAAATGCAACTGTTCGTTTGAAAATTCTACTCTTTTTCGAAAATTGGTCTCTTTGACTTTAAAATACACTTGCTTTAGCAGAAATTCAATCTTTCCTGGATAAAAATGCAATTACTGGGTTGAAAATTCAACAATTAAGTAGAAAACTCATCATTTTTAGCTGAAAATTCTGATGGTTTTTTAAAAATTGAACTCTGTTTTAGAAAATTTACTTTTTGGTAAAATTTAATATTTTGGGGTTAAAAAGGGAACTGCAATCCGTTTTGGATGAAAATTCCACTATTTTTTTGGAAATTAGTTTTTTTTCTTTTTTATTAAAAACTCATCTATTTAAAGATATGTTCATTTTATATGCAAAAAAATGCAACTATTAAATTTAAAATTCAAGTTAAAAAAGAAAATTTGTCTTTTTTTTTTAAACCTTTCTCTGTTTTAGCACAAATTTCAAGTTTTATGGATAGAAATGCATCTATTTGGTGGAGCATCATACTATTTTGTTAAAAATTCTTCTAGGTTGCAAAAATTCGTCTTTTCAAATTAAATATGTATTTTTTTGCTTATGAATTTTTTTGTTATTAAATAATTTATATTTTGAACTTGAAGAGTCAACTGGAATCTTTTTTGAATAAAACCTCAACTATTTCAAAAAATGTTTTAATACAAATTTATCTGTTTTCAGAAAAATGTTATCTGTTTTGGAAGAAAATACAACTATTTGGTAGAGAATCCGAAACATTTTGTAAAAAGTCATCCTTTCTAATTAAAAAACTGATATCTGTTTTGAAAATTCATATTTCAAAAGTTAAAAGTCCACTGAAATCTTTTTAAATAGAAAGCTCATCTATTTGTTTTTCAACATTTTTTTTATTTAAAAAAACATCTTTTTTAGTAGAAATGTCATTTTTGATCAAATATTCACTTTTTTATCAAAAATTAATTTTCTTTGCTTGAGTGTTTATCTATTTTCTTTGCAACAATTGGTTGGATGATTTTGTAAATTAATAATTTTTTGTTAAATATTTATATTTTTAGTTAAAAATCCATCTCACTAATTAATTTTTAACTGTTTAGTGAAAAATCTTATTTTAAGATTGACCTTTCTGGGTGAAAAAATAATTTCCCGGGTTTTAAACTTAATTTTTGATGTGTAAAATTGAATCAGTTTCGTGGAAAATAAATTTCTTGCTAAAAATTTATATTTATTTTTAAAACTTAATTTTCATAAAGAAAATTCGTCTTATAGTTTAAAGGTTCAATTTTGATGAAATGTTATCTCTTTCTTGAGTGAAAAAAACTTTAATTCGAAAATTCGTGTTTTTGGGTATGAAACTATTTTTTTGTGGTGAATAAGTTTAATTTTTATGATTATAAGATAAACTATGCTACTTTTTTTAAGAATTTATATTTTTAGTTTAAAAATTCAAGTATTTTCAAGAAAGCCATCTTTTACAGTAGAAAGGGTTTTTGTTAAAAATAAATAAATAAATTTCTATTCGAAAGAACTATTTTATTCCGTTGATAGAAGATTCTATGTTAAAAGTATAACAAGATTAGAACAACAATATTTGAATGTTAATGATAAACGAAAATGAAGAATTAGTGAAGGAAAAGTAAGGGAATTTTGAAAATGAAGTTCTCGGACACGCTGCCTAATTCTACTAGCAATAAATAGCAAAAAATTCTGAAAACCAAAAACTTCATACAGTAAGAGGGTTGGGGGGTTAAAATATTTTGTTGCGGTTTGTTACAGAAGGAGGTTTCTTAGAGAGGATCTATAATCCGTTACGTAATTTAAGTAGGCTACCTATCCAGAACCAGAACTTCTATAATTACCCAAATAATTTTTAGCGTGCTCATGATTTCCAGAACCTTCAGATTGACCCACATGACGTGGAGGGATAGGAGGAGGATACTGGTTGTAAAAAAATTGATAATGTTCGAAAGCTTCCCTATCATTTTTTAGTTTTTCTTCCGTGAGTTTTTGATTGTCTTGAAAAGGCCCTATTCCACCAAGTTCATCGATCATAAAAGGTGCATGCTTTTTTTTGTATACTTCTTTCATTTCTGGTGTTGACTTATAATACGGTTCCAAGTTCAAATCTCCAATTTTTTTTTTGAAGCTTTTCTTCCTTGTTTTTTTTTGTATTCATTGGGCTTTGGTACTGAAAATGGTAATTTTGCATCGTTGCAGACGAAGCACCTTGAGAAGAATGCCCATGTGAATCACGCGTCGGATAATCCACTGAACTTGGATTATGTATCAACCCTGAATAGATAGTGGGCCCAGGAGTGAAAAGTGTATTTGTTCTGCTTTCTTCTCCGTTTTTAGAAAATTTTAATCCAGGGAGAATTTTTCTAAAACCTGATGCTTCTATAAAAAGAAAAATATACAAAAAATTAGATAAAGCTTATCATATTAGAAAAAATGCTTCAGATCTTGAGCGATAAGCAGCGTATACTAAGTATTAAGAAAAGAAAAGGATGATGACACTTACCAATTTCGTGTAAGAAAATTGTGAAGATAAGCAAAAGAGCGCCGAACAAGAGCCTCATTTTCTTTTTCGGTAGATTAAACTGATACGTTTTAGGTTTCGTGAGGGACAGCTTATGATTTTTTCAGAATCCGCTTTTCAGTATATATACTAGCCCTTTGATGTACATGCGTGGAAAACAAAAATAAAATAAGGTAGAGTTATGCACATTTGATAAGTTTTGATTTATTTACCTTTACATTTTTCCCACTGCTTCAAGATAACGCTAAATGCTGACACGGAAAGAAATTTAAAAATTATTTCATCACTTTCATTTTTCGTCAACCAAATATTTTCACTTGGATTCTCGATTTTATGTCACATCACGTCTGTTTCGAAAAAAAACTTGATTTCAACATCATTCATTTCCATTAAATTGATATTTTTCGGTTTGAACTAAAAAATGTTTCACAAATTTTTTCATAAAAAATGGTTTATTTATAAAAGGCGTTCTTTTTAAATTATAATAACAAGACAGTAAAAATATGTCTGTTTCAATACCCATGCATTTAATGAATTTTAATAATGTGAAGTGATTGAAACAATACATTTTTCAGGGTAGCTGAGAATAAAATTTAGAGCAAAATAAGGAACAAAAATATTAAATTATACATTGAAAATAAAATTTTTGCTTAATTTTGCAATAACTAAATAAGCAATCCCGGGCCGAGTTACAAAAATAAATTAAATATACATTTGATATAATAGTGTTGAACGTAATGTAGAAAAGTTCGCCTTTTGGAAAAAATCAAGGATGAGGCACAAATTACGTGATGACTTTAATTTTAAAATGTTTATGGACAAATGTTGGAAAGTACAAAGACCGACATGACATGTTTTCAAGTATTTTTGCCGCAAAAATGTAAGCCTTGGTTTGAATAAGTAATTTATAATAACAACATTGAAAATTAATGAGCAGAATTCCTAAAAGTGAAATCCAGAATCAAACAACCAAATTTGGAAAATCAGCATAAAATTTTCCTATTGAAATATGCAAAAAAATGTTTGTTTTCCTTTCTTCCCTAAAAAGAAAAAGAAAAAAGAAACCTTCCCTTTAAACAAGAACAAAAAAGAGGAAATAAAAATGAGAAGGCAACTAACCAAATCCCCTTCCTTCTCGCTATTTATTTTTTTTTCCATTTATGAATAATTTATTTTCTATTTATTTCGTCTTTTTGTTTTTATTATCAAACCACAACAACAGAAAAATTCAAAGTATAATCACCAACGTTTCAGCAAACATACAGCACCCTTATTAAGACAATATAAAAAATTAAAATGCATGCCAACAAGAAAAAAACAAGAAAAACAAAAAAAAATAGCGAGAAGGAAGGGGATTTGGTTGTTTGCCTTCTTATTTTCTTTCCACTTTTTTGTTTTTGTTTAAAGGGAAGGGTTTTTCTAATGAAGAAAGGAAAACAACAATTTTTTTGCAGATTTCAAAGGGAAAATTTTATGCTGATTGTCCAGATTTGGTCGTTGGATTCTTGATTTCACTTTCAGGAATTCTGCTCATTAACATGAGTATTGAACGTTAATTAGGATTTTATATCTAATTTTAATCTGATTTAAATTTCTTCAATTTCAACATGAAAAATTATAAAAAAATGCTAAAATTATAATAAAATAACAATTATTATAGTGAAGTATAGCAAAAATCAGTAATATTTTACAATTTCCAAAATAATGAAATATATCCTTTGATTCGAACTCTTGAAATGTAAGCTAATAACTTGTTTGAGAGAAAATTTCGACTTATAAGTAATGCAAACTCCGGTTTAAAAAAAAAAGCAAGAATACAATGACTAAATTTGGACCACGAAAAATAAACAAAAACAAACAGTTCTATTGTAATCTGAAAAAAAAATCGCACAAAAATAAAAAAGAGGAAAGACAAATGAGAAGGCAGCCAATCACTTCCCCTTCCTTCACTTTTTCTTTCATTCGTCTTTTTCATTTTTATTTTAATCAAATTACAATAAAATAACATTCAAAATGAAAATAAATAAAATTGCATCACCAACGTTTCAGTTCTCGTACCCTTATCAAGGCGAGAAAAATTCAAATGGTAGAAATTGACAGCACCCACGTTGGTAATGCAATTTCATTAATTTTTTTATTTTCATTTTGAATGTTATTTTATTGTAATTTGATGATAATAAATATAAAAAAGATAGGAATTTGCATATATTTTATTATTGGACGTTAAATAGGATTTTGAATTTGGATTTTAATCTAATTTAAATTTCTTAATATTTGACTTATAAATAGTCATTTCAATATAAAAATTAAATTTAAGCTTAACAATTACGAAAATAATTAAATACAGTCGATAATTAGTCGAGATTTTGTACTAAATTGAATGAGTTGCCCCCTTTTATATTTGTAAGTGAAAATGGAGTCATACTTTTTACATGAATAAGCTGACCTGGAAATTTCCTCAAGGTACGTACAGGCGTCATCGAAAGTTAACATATGAAAAAATCAAGAAATTAGCGGGCGGCCATAAAAAATCCATTTAGGTGTCCTATACATTTTTAATAAATAAACATATAGTGAATTGCAACTTTTTCAATATTAAAAACTTACCATTCATTTTAAAAATATTTTCTTTAATAGAATCCAAACCATGCATCAGGGTCTTTCATAAGAATAATATGGGTGAAAAGAAATTGGAGGACACTTTTTAATTTACTGGTATTACTTATAGGAGTACAAGTGTAAATCGTGAATGTCATTAGATATTCTTTTCATTCTTCCCATTGCAATATAGCATATATTTATTCGTTTGAGTGATATAATAATTTGGGGCGCTTTGGCATGGCTTAGGGGGCGCCAACCAAAGAGGCGCAGCTGGGAACCCCCAGTTGCGCCCCCATGCCAGTCCGCCACTAGCTGCGTATTAGTCTGAAGGTAAAGGCGCAATTGAAATAACTATTTGTACCAGGTGTATACATATGAAACCGGTATTGCCATCTAGCGGCCAGTAGGCACACTTGTAGGCACTGTCGGAACTTACCATTTGTGCTAATTGGCGTATTGTCATCTGTCAACAATATCCAATACCAAACATTTCAAGTTTCATATGACATCGTGATTTTTTTTGCTCTTGAAAATGTCGAAATACGTGCCTTCAAACAACGATTTGCGGGGAGCATTAATTTTCTGTTTCCATTTGGGTAAATCGGCGATAGAAACTCATCGCATGCTTGTCGAAGCTTACGGAGAGCATGCTCTTGGTCGAACGCAGTATAATGAGTGGTTTAACAAGTTAAAAAGTGGCAATTTTGATGTGAGAAACGCTGACCGCGGCAAACCACCGAAATCGTTTGAGGACGTCGAATTGCAGGCTTT
>NC_046663.1:33182464-33205722 GCF_010883055.1 Belonocnema kinseyi | reverse complement strand
CGCATACTTTGAATAAAATATTTGTTATCATTCTCTTGAAATAAATGTGTTTTTTTCTTGAAAAAATACCGGTTTCATATGTATACACCTGGTATAAGAAATACTACATTTATAGAGTTTGTGTCAGAGAAAATAAAAAATTTGACAATATTTTGTCTCTGAAATATTATACCACGACTGTTCTGTAGCTACTACTATGTTTTATCCTTTTGATAGTTCTAAACATTGGATATTTTATATTAGATAAATTGAAGATTTTTTCAAAATAGCAGTGGTACACCAAGCACAATCCATAAAAATGGCAATAAAATTTAAAAAAAAAGTGATATAAGGGTTCTATTCGCGAAAATCATTTCATAACTTAGTTCTAACATTATACTATTTATGTCCATGACACATTTTTTATTTTTCGAAATCGGTAAAACCCTTATCGAGAAAAACTAATTTCTCGCTGTTTTTTCAAACCCCCATAACCCCCATAAAGTATCTCCCATAAAATTATTTCAAATTTAAGTCTTTTAATTTAAAGTCGTTAAAAAGTTAAAAGCCTAATTATATTGTGATTGTAGTTAAATACACAGCGACTTTGATAATATAGGATATGACCACTTTTCATTGAAAAAATGTATGTTTTAATTAAAATCACCAATTTTTTTACGTTTTTTTTAAATTAAAGATAAAGTGTGATGAAGTGTGTCTATCCTCGTTATAGGGACTGACAATTTATTTCTGTGGAGCTGTTTTATTAAGTCGAGTATTCGAAATACTTCCTTATTCAACAGGGGAAAGTTAATTGGTTATTAAAAAAATTGTTTATTAGACGAGCGACTGTCGGTTCTCGCACTTTGCGCTGGATAATTAAAAAATTGTCATAAGGTTAACCGCAGGATTTCGCCGGGAGCAGGTGCTAATCTGGAAAATTGCACCCGCTTCCAGCGAAATCGTGGTAAAATTTCAGCCACAACCACGTCTCACGACCGTGAGATAGGTGGTTACAGTCTGTAAAGAAATCAATACGATGATCCAGAAAAATCCTCGTGCACCCTAAGAACACGGAACGAACCAAGATCAACCGCCTTCTGCATTTTTCCCGCAAGTGTTCTAGCATATTGTTGACACGCAGGGATGCTTTTTAGGCCATTAGCAAGTGAAAGCTTAGCACCTCCAAGTGTGCCGATGATAAGGACGATCAATTTGACAGAATATTCCGGGTACAATCGTTGCAACTCCCTTATAAGGTCTCGATACCTCTCTTTCTTTTCATTCTCCTTAGTTATGATGTTTTTGTCAGTTGGTGCCGAAAATTCGATAACGAACATGGTTCGCTTCTCGAAGTCAAGAAGAATTATGTCAGGCCTCGAGTGAGCAACAGAAACAATTGTCGAGAATATAAAGTTTCAGTATATGCGGCACTTCCCATTCTCGACAATTGATTCAATTTCCCTAGGAGCATTTAAAGGAGCGATATTAAGGTTAATGCCGTAAGAGTAACAGAGATGGTAATAAAGCACTCTTAGTGCCGCATTGTGCCTTTGAATGTAGGTCGTTCCCGCGTGAGTTGGACAACTAGATAGTATGTACGCTAAATGCTCGGGATGTGCATGGCACGCCCTGCAGCTATCATCGGAAATGTCTTGGCTCAAAATGTGGCGACGATATGTTAAGGTGGAAATGACACAGTCTTGGCATGCAAAAATGAAACCCTCCGTACCAGACTTCAATCCGGGCGATTTAAGGAAAGCAAACGTTAGCTCACAAGACATTGACTGATCCTTCACATTTCTGTGAAAGATACCGTGCATCCTCTTATCGAGGAGCTGTTCACAAAAATTTTTCTCTTGTGCTTTCTTAATCCGGGCTTTCAGGAGTGAGTAATCGAGATAGATAAGACTTGATGCATTTTGTTCACCCCTTATACTGAAGTCAAGTCCGAGTGCTTCAGCAGCTTCCTCCGCTGCTTTGTACAAAAACGCTCTTTTGCCCACTTCTTCGTGATTCCTGACCATTTTAAGAAGAGGGTCTCTTCCATTCGCAACTTTATGTGCTGTACCCAGAATAATCCTGTTGTGAAGACATTCAAGACTCAATATTCCGCGACCCCCTTGGCGGCGTAAGAAGTACAGTCGCGGAACGAAACACTTAAGATGCATGCTTTTCTTCATGTGCATGACCTTTCTTGTTCCGATATCAAGAGATCTGAGCTCGTTTTTCATCCATGGAACTACTCGAAATGAATAGAGTAGTACCGGGACGGTAAGCATGTTCGTTTCAGATACTTTGTTCCTCGCCGACAGTTCGGAAGACCAAATCTGTCGGATGAGACGTTTGTATTTGCTGCGGAGGGTATCCTTTATAGATGTCACATCCTGAATGAGGCTCTGTGGCACGCCCAGGTATGTATAAGTCTCTTTAGCGCAAAGGTGTCGTATAGCGCTTCTATCAACGAGCTTAGGATCTTCAGGGATGCCAGTAAGTTTTCCTTGCTTCAAATAAACCTTGGCGCATTTTTCGAACCCAAAGTCCATTCCAATTTCCTTAGCATATCGTTCGACAATCCCCAGAGCTAGATGCAGTTGTTCTCTGTTTTTAGCATACATCTTAAGATCGTCCATGTAAAATACATGAGTGACCTTGTACTTTCGATCTGCAGGTTTGCCGCACAAGTACCCGTCGGAATGGCGAAGTGCTAGAGATAGTGGCAATAATGTAAGGCAAAAGAGGAGTGGGCTCATGGTGTCGCCCTGAAAGACACCTCTCTGAAAGGTGACCTTGTTAGTCGTCACACGATTTTTTCCAGATGAGATAGTAAATCCGGTTTTCCAAAGCGGCATTAATCTCTCTATGCACCCGAGTATTTGCGGATTCACCCTTAAGATTTCCAAGAGACAGATGATATGTCTATCGGATGTCGAATCGAATGCTTTCCGATAATCAATTTAGGCCATCGATAGGTCACGCTAGTAGAAAGCTGCATCTTTGCAGACACATCTATCGATGAGCAGTATCTCCCGACATCCGGCTACGCCTTTCTTTGAGCCTCGTTGTTCATACATCTCTTCCCACACAGGTTCAATTGCCCGAACAATCCTATCCTTGAGGGTAGCTGTGAATATCTTATAAAGCGTGTTCAGACAAGTTATTGGCATGTAATTCTTCGGGTCAGCTAAGTTGCCTAGTTTCGGCAGAAGTATTGTGCGGCCTTTCACCAACCACTCTGAAATCAGCTCTTCCGACTTCAAATATGAGGTGACAATACGGGCCAAATGCTGATGGTTTGAGGAAAACTTCTTCCACCAGAAGGTTTTGATATAATCTGGTTCCGGTGCCGAGTAGTTCTTCATCCCTCTTAATACTTTTTTCACCTCCTCGGTAGTGATGGGCGGGCATTCTTTATCAGCTGTTATGAGGGCAACACATAACTCCTTGAAGCTCTTTATATTTTCTGAGTCTTCGTCCAGTCTATGATGAACTTCGTAGACTTCTCTTCAAAATAGTTCGACCTCCTCTGGTTTGGGTGGGTGTTCGACAGTAACTGGAGGGTCTTGGAAGAGTCGAGATGGGTCAGAGAGAAACTGTTGATTTTCTCTGACCCACCTCTCCCTCTGCTCTAGACTTCTCTTAGCGTCAGATAGTATCCGTATTCTCTCAACAATATGCTGCCTGATGGTCAGCATCTTTGACTTGTTAAGTGTGTGATAACGGGTCCGGAGTCAATCACACATTGAATGCGGGACGCGTACTGTCTTGCTCAGCCTATCTTTGTAGCAAGTTGATGCATTCGTGTTTTGGTCTTATGATCAGCCGTTGGTTTTGTTTTACGGTTCGCATCAGCCAAAGCTCTCGCTGCATTATACACACAATAATTGATAGCCCAGAGGTCGGATTCTCAGGAAAAATGTCCACGAAGCTCGACATCCATTTCAGCCAGATCTTTAGGCTTGAGAGAAACCTTGGTGTTGATGTTTCTCCGGGTCGTAAAGCATCGCTGTTCTTCTATTGGATGCCTGCCTGCGGTTGGTCTTCGTGTCGCATTGTTGGCCGACCCATTGTCGGGAGCCCTGCGCGTTCTGTTGTTTTGAACGGCACTTACTACAACTATGTTTGGTTTTGTCATTGTTGTACCCACGAGAAGCTAGGGAAAGGGGTTCGTCCATCCTTGTAGAGCCCCGCATGCAAGGATAAGGTTGCTTACTCTGAGAGGTCGCCCGGTATCCCAGAGTCATCGTTCTAGACATCTCACCCAGGTGCCATTCAGCTTTCGGCACGGTTTTGACACCTTCGCTTGGGGGTTAATTCCTTCGGGACCACCCCTGGACAATTGTCCGCGACTGCCTATTTATTTTTGTAACCATATTCAGCAGAAACCCTTGGTACAGCGACCCTCTATCCGCAAACCGAGGACGCGTTCGATGGCTTTGTCATAGGCCCTTCGGTTTGATTCTAGAGGAATCAAACCAAATTATATATATCAAAAAATATATATATATCGCTTTTCGCCATCAATGATTCTCTCACATTCAGGGAATTTCAAGGACTTTAAAATAGTGCAAGGATTTAGGTAAATAAAATGCATTTTAGTTCTCGTAAATTCACAGAATTCAAGAGATTTAGAAAACTCACACAAATGAAGAAATTCATGAATCTTATGATCTTCAAGGATTTGAAGGATTTTGAGGAATTCATAAAATTCATGGAATTCAAGAGGTTTACGAAATTCCTAAATATTCAAGGACTTCTTAGAATATAGGGAATTCTTGAATTTGAAGGATTTCATGAAATTCAAGGAATTAACGGAACTCCTTTCCTTGAATTCCGCGCATTCCTTGAATTTGACGCATTCCTTACATTTTTAAAATTACTTTGTTGAATTCTTCGATTTTTGCAAATTTCTTAAATTACGTATTCAAGGAATCCACAGAAATCAAGTAATACAAAGAATGCACAAAATTCAGGCAATTCAAGAAATTTACAGAATTTACGGAATTCAAGGTATTCAGGAGATTTAGATATTCACGAATTTCTATCAATTCACGCAATCCAAAAAACTTATGGACAACAAAGACTTTTCGGAATTGAGGAAATTCAAGAATTTTAAGGAATTTACGAACCTTTCGAAGTTCAAGAAATTCATTGTACTTTAATTCCCTAGGAATATTGAATTCCTTGACCTCCTCGATTTCCATGAATTACATGCATTCCGCAAATTGAACGAATTTCTTAAACACTATGAATTTATTTAATTCCTTGAAGTTCGTGCATTCTTAGAATTCCGTGTGTTCCTACTATTCCGTGAATTCCTTGAATTTCGACAATTCCTCGAATTTCGTGAATTATTTGAATCCCGTGAATTCCGCGAATTTTTTGAATTACTTAAATGTCGCAAATACCCCAAATTCCGTGAAAACCCTACATTTTGTGAATTATTTGAATTCCATGAAAAACTTGAACGCCATGAATTTCTTAAACACCATGAATCTCCGGAATTCCGTTTATTTTGTGAAATACGTTTCGACCGTAATCTGCCGGTCATCATCAGGTGAATTACAACTTATATAGAACACATTCTACAAAATTAGCAGCTTTAAACAAATTACATGTATGTAAAAAGCCATAAGTAAGAAAAATTCTTGTTACCATAAAAAATGAGAATGTTAAAAATGAAGATCATATAATAAAAATTTTGGTTGAGAAATCGTGTTTTAAATTAACATAAACTGTCACTTGGGATTCAGATTCCCTTTATACAAGGATAAAAAACATCATGAAAACAATATTTTTACTGAGTATGCCTGTATTGAAAAAAAAATTCTACACAAAAACCTTAATTTTAGAACATACATGTACACTATAATATACTAGGAAAAGTTCCTCGCGTTATTAGCTTAAGAAGATTTCTTTTGAAGAATCATTTTCCATAACCAGATCCAGGATCTCCATAATTACCCCATCTATATGAAGCATGTTTATGAGTTCCAGAAGCTTCAGGTTGACCTTTAGAATGGGAAGAAAAAGAAGAAGCGGCGTACCCATGACTTCCAGAACCATAAGAATTATCCAGATGACGTAGAGGGGCAGGATGCTGTTCGTAAAAAAATTGAAAATGCTTATAAGCTTCTAAATCCTTTTTTAGTTTGTCTTCAGTGAGTTCTTGATTATAATGAAAAGGTTCCATTCCGCTGAGTTCACTTAACGTTAGAGGTTTGTTGTAGTTCTTTAAAATTTCCTTCATTTTTCGTGATTGACTATAATATGGTTCCATGTTTAAATTTCCAACTTTTTTTTTCGATTTCTTTTTTCGATCTGAAACAGCATCTTCAGAAGACGATTCTTTACCCTTTCTCGATTTTCTTAGAGGATCTGGCGTTTCTGTAAATAGATAAATATAGTAAAATACACGGACAGAAGTTACGTAAAACCGTCGCGCTAGCACTCAGAAAGTTACTGCACTTAGCTTTCGTGTGGCGCTTGCTCTAGATTCGGGGCACTGTGACCCCAAACTTGCGGAGATCAATCGTTCTGAAACGTCAATGCTATATTTCTCTAAACTGCGCAAGTGCGAAACTGTGCCACAAGCGCCGCGTGTGTAGAGCTGCTCGACTATACTATTTGTTAAACGGTTCGGTCTGTTCGGGGTAATTGTTCCCTCGAATTGGTGGAGCCGTTCTACTGAACAGAAGTAGCGCTATTCACTGTATGGTTGGCGCGATAATTGTAGGTGTTGCGAGTGCAGCTCTAGAGAATATCTCTCCGCGTGTATACAAAACTCATCATATACGTTTCAAACAATCTTATAGATATTCACCTGTTGGACCTAGTCGGAGGTTAGTATCTGGAAGATGAGGGTCTTGGTGTTGGAAATGATAATTTTGCATCATCCTTGCAGAGGAAGCACCTTCAGAAGAATACCCATGTAAATTAAGAGCCTCATGTCCTTGTGAAGTTGGATTATGTATCAGACCTGAAGGCCTATTTGACCGAGGTGTGAAAAGTGTATGCCTTCTGTCTTCTTCTTCTTTTTTAGAAAACTTTAATTTAGTGAGCATTTTCTTTAAACCTGACGCTTCTGTAAAAATAAAAATGTTCAAAAACAGAGATAAAGCTTTAGATATTAAAAAAAAAGTTTCAGATGTTAATTGAAAAGCAGCTTATGCCAAGTATTAACAAATAATAATTAATATAATACTTACCGATGTCGTCTAAGAAAATCATGAAGATAAGCACAATGGCACAGAAGAAGAGCCTTATTTTCATTTTCCGCTGATTACACTTCTACGTTTTTGATCTCATAAGATATATGGATAACAGATGTTAAAATAGGTAGGGCTATACGCATTTAATAATTTTTAATATTTACAGCTGAATTTATATAGCTTAATCAAGAATGTTGGAACACTGAATACGGCATTAATAAAATGAGATTAATTTTGAACGAGGTTTGAAATTGTTCATTTATCAGTTTACCTTACAATAAAGAAACTGATAAAGGCCTACCAGGAAGAAAAATAAGTGGAATTATTAACATATCTAGTTTTAAAACTTCTCTATATTCTTAAAACCTGGATTGAAAATTAATTTGTATTTTCTATTTCTTATCAAGCAAATAGCAGCACTTGGATTTTTGAGCTTCTATCACCTGTGAAACTTATTACGTAACATGGTTAATTCAAATATATAAAAATATCGAAATCGCGACTAGAGCTATCTGTTTCAAGAACAAATATTACATTACTTAAACCTAATTTAGTTTAATTGAATTAATATTTCAGCCTCTTTATATCTGAACTAAAAAATGTTGAAATAAGAAATAAAAAAGATTGAAAATATTATGTCTCTGAACACGCGTGTGTTTAAAAGACTCATTCTTTAAAACGATATCCATTATCTTCTTATACTTTATTACAAACAGCTCTCATATTTTTAATTTTGAACTTTTGCAAAAATTGTCTGTAATAAGATAAAATAATGCGTGAACTGAAGTGTACGAAACTATACGAAAATAACATGAAATGAAAAATAAAAAATCTGCCCGCTGCGAGGGCACATTTCAATCGCGCAACTCACTTCGCTCGTAAGTTTTAGCGCGCGTAGGGCTGGGGCTCTTTTTCAGATAATGAAAAATAATGTACAATTCTTATTTTCAATGATTAATTCAATATTTGTTTCTTATTTTGCAAAATATTTTTTACTAAGATACCCTGAAAAATGTCTATAATTTCAATGAATTTATATTATTACAATTCATAATATGCATTGTCATTGTTATAAAAGTATGTTATTCGTTTTATTTTTATAGTTAAAAAAGTACGCATCTTATTGAAAAAATCGCTATCAAACATTTTTTTTGCAACTTGTATCGTTCTTCCATTAATTTAATTTGTTTATTTTCGATGTGATTGTAGCTTGTGTCTTTTTTCCAAAAAGTTAAATTTTTATTTTTAATATATATTTAGAACAAGAGTTTATAATGAATTTGCAGATATTTTTGGTTGAGTAATTTTCGTCTATTAATTTTTAAGTTTTTTTTTTAAGTTTAATTTTCAAGTTTTAAGTTTTATCTATTCATCATTTAATGTAATTTGGGTCGTTTGACATCAATTCAATTCGTTTATGGTTAATAGTTATTTCTAAGATTTAAAAAAAGTACGAATTCTATAAAAAATAATCAATAACAAATTTGTAGGTTTCTTTAGGTAAACAAATATTAGCTATTTATTTTTTCGTAGCTTGTTTTGTTTGTATAAAAATTTTCTTTTTCTTTTTTTAATGTTGGTTCTTAGCGAAAAAACAAACAAAAAATACGCATCCTAGCAGAAAGTGATTAGTAAAAAATATGCAAATCATTTTCATATGCAGAATTATTCTATTTTAATCATTTTTTGTATCTAGAATAGTTTGACCGCAAAATACAATTTTTATTTTAATGTCGGAATTACTGCAGTTTCTCGAAACTTTCGAATACTTAACTTATTTTGGATCCTTAAAATTTACAAAAATCCAAAATGCATTGTAATTCTCTGATTTTCCTTGCACTGCTTTGAAGTTATTTTAATTCCCTGATTTGTCTGGATTCTGCAAATTTTTACAGTTGAAAGAATTCACGAGATTCAGAGAACTCATGGCATTCATGGAATTCAGAGAATTGACAGAATACAAGAAGTATACGCAATTCATGGAAATTCAAGGCCTTCACGGAATTCTCGATATTCACGAAAATTGTAGCTTCACGGAATTCAATTGATTAATGCAATTCACGGAATTCAAGGAAATGAAAGAATTCATGGAATAGAATTTACAAAATTTACACAATTCAAAGAATTCAAGATACTTTAGGAATTTACGGAATTCAATGTATTCACGGAAATCAACGAATTTAAGATATTCTGCGAATTCACGAAATTCAAGTAATACAAGAAATTCACAGTTCACGGAATTCAAGGAATTCACGGGATTCAAGAAATTCATAAAATTATACCAATTCACGTAATTCAAATAATTCACGGACATTAAAGAATTCACGTAATACAGAGAATTCGCGAATTTTAAGGAATTCGTGAATTCATAGAATTTCGTAAACTCCTTGAGTACCGTGGATTCCATGAATTTCCTGAGTTCCTTAAATTCATTAAATTCCTTGATTTTTGCGAATTCCATAAATTGCGTATCTAAGAAATTTAGAGAATTGAAGTAATACAACGAATTCACGAAGTTTGCGCAAGGCAAGGAATTCACCAAATTTACAGAATTCACATAATTAAAGGAATTCACGGAATTAAAAAAATTTTAAAGAAATTCTTCCTAATTTATGGGATTCAACGAATTCATTGACATACAAATATTCACATAATATAGAGAATTTGAAAAATTTAAAGAATTAACGAAATCAAAGAAATTCACTGTGATTAAATTCTTCCATTTCTTGAATTTTGTGAATTCCTTCAGTTCGTTTAGTTTCATGAATTCGTTGAATTCATTAAATTACTGGAATGCCTTGAATTCTGTGAATTTAATAAATTACGTAAATTGAAAGAATTTCTTGAACACTATTAATTTATTTAATTCCTTAAATTTCGTGTATTCTTTGTATTCCGTGTTTTCTATTAATACCGCGAATAACATGAATTTGTGAATTCCATGTAATACGTAATTTCGATAATAAAACTTTTCAAAATGTGTAAAGTTGAATTTTTTTGAACAGCTTAATTATTATGGTCTTACAATTAAATTAAAAAAATAAAAAGACAATTATTAAATTCAAATAACATATTGCAATATGCAAAGTTTTGACCCTAAACTGTCGGTCATCGTTAGGCAAATTATATATAATCAAGAACACACTATCAAAAATTGGGAAATAAAAAAAATTAATGAATATGAATTGTTTAATTGTGATTGCCGTGCTTTATTATGTTCCTTTTAACTTCACCGCACAGCTGCTTACAGGTTATCGGCCCAGATAACTGAAATTAGTGTTAAACTGCAAAAACACGTGAAATTGTGCGGACAAAGTTTCTTTTTGAGGTTATAGCGTGTTGCGTCATTTAGTGAAATCCGAGCAAAATGAGTGCGCATAATTTTTCGCGAATCGAAATTTTAAACAAAGAGGACTACGATACATGAAAAATGCAAATCGAAGCTTAACTAATTAAAAACTATGCATAGGGCTACGTAAACGGGGGAATCCCGATACCGACAGGTGCCGACGCGACCGTTGCTACAGTGCTACAGTGGAATAATGCCGATAGCAAAGCAAAATCCGATCTTATTTTGTCGATTGATCCCTCTGAATTAAAGCAAGTGAAGGAGTGCAGAACATCTCGCTAAGTGTGGTTAAAGCTAGAAGCTATATACCAATTGAACGGGCCAGATCGAAAAGCTACCCTGTTAAAACAGCTTATACTTCAGCGACTGAGAGACGGAGACGATGTACGCGAACATGTGCAAAAATTTTTTGACGCGATCGACAAATTAAGCGAAATGGAGGTTACCATACATGAAGATTGGCAAGCAATCATGCTCTCGTATAGTCTCCCACCTAGTTTCGATAATTCAACGTGCGCAATCGAGTCTCGGGACGATTTACCGTCGCCAGAAACATTTCTGGTAAAGGTGATCGAGGAAAGTGATGCCCGTAAAAATGATATTTGGGGTGGGACTCAAAACGCGATGATTGCGAAACGCCGGAATCAGAACAAGGGGATGACGGGAAATACAAGTGATACAAGTAGTGCCAGCAAAGAAGAATTCAAATTTCGATGCCATAGATGCTGGAAAATTGACCATAAAAACTCCGACTGTAAGTACAAACGCGAAAGTAGCCACCCTTCGGCGAAGAATGCCGAAGATGTAGTTCTGTGTGTGGTGGAATGCTACGCACACACGAGAATGAGGCTCTACGTGCGGAAAGTGACACGTGCGGCCGAAAGTGGTGTATCGACAGCGGCGCAACATCGCATTTATGCAACGAAATACGCGAATTCGTGGAAATAGACGATTTGAAACGCGGAAAATTGAATTTAGCGAGCAGTGACTCTACTGTAATCGCAGCAAAGGAAACAGTATTGTTCAACACCGAAGTTGACGAAAAGGTGAAGAACGTAAATCTAACGAACGTGCTATACGTCTCCGACCTGCGCGCGAACTTGTTGTCCGTCTCGAAGATGACGGATAAAGGCTGCGAAGTGTTATTCACCAGATATCACGCAACCGTTACCGGAAATGATGGAATCATAAAAGCGATAGCCGATCGCGACGAAAACTTATACTACATACGCAAGATTAGGCAGGACCCCGAACAAAACGCAACAGCTGAGAGGAAGAATAGGACTCTCCTGGAAATGGTTAGGTGTCTTCTCATCCAGTCAGGTTTACCTTCATCTTTTTGGGTAAGAAACAATGTCGACTGCGAATTATATTCAAAATAGAAGTCCAACGAAGTGCTTGGATGGACGTGCGCAATACGAAGCATGAACCGGAAGAACTCCGAAAGTAAGTTATTTTCGGGAATTTGAATGCAATGTTTTTGTTTCAGATAGAGACTCTAAAAGAGGAAAGCTTGAAGAACGTGGTAAGGAAGGAATTTGCCTCGGTTACTCAGCTGAATCAAAAGGGTATAGGGTATGGATCCCTAAGGAAAATAAAATCGAAACTACGCGTGACGTCAAGTTTTTTAAATCATCACTAGGTTTTTTAGAAAGTAACTATGAGGATTTTCTTCCGGAAAATTCTGAATGAAAGGACAACGTGAATCTTCCTCATACAGTCAACATTGATACTAACCCACCTGAGAATCATCAGATTGACGTTCCTCTGATTGACGAAGAGTAAGAGGATGGAAGGAACGAGGGGGAGGAGATCGAGACCGACGGAAGGAAGTTTTTGTAGCAGAAATACCTTCGAAGCAAGCAATATCTGGTCCAGACGGCGAGAACTGGCTTCAAGTAATAGCTGAAGAAGTGAGGTCAATCCTGAAAAGTGAAACTTGGCTACTCGTGGAACGTCCTCGAGGTATAAAGGTCATCGAGAGCCGAGTAGTTTTGAGAAACAAATATAAACAAGACGGATCACTAGATAGAAGAAAGTCTTGTATTGTGGCACGAGGCTTTGCTCAACAACCGGGAATACACTTCAATGAAACGTTCGAACCGGCAGCTGGCTTGAGTTTAATTCGTCGGCTAGTCACTCTCGCAGCAAATTATAGCATGACGATTAAGCAGCTGGATGTTACAACGGCGTATGTTTTTGAAAAAAATCATTATGTGGTCTACGCGAGGCCGGAAGAAGCTGCCACGAAAAGCTAAACGAAATGATGAGGAAATTCGGAGCGATGCCAACTAACGCAGATCCTTGCGTGTACGTGGTCGACATTCTGGTCTTCTCCCGAAATAAAGGTAAGATTCTAAAATTAAAGGAATACCTCTCACAAGAATTCGAGATAAAGGATCTCGGCGAGCCGAAATACTGTCTTGGAATTGAATTTGCACGAGACGGGAATCATATTGCAATGCGCCAAATGGGATACATTAGAGATGCATTGGAATGGTTTGGAATGACAGATTTGAAACCTGTCAGTACTCCTATGGATGTAAATGTAGAACTGACAAAATCAGACCAGTATCCGGAAGTCAAGGAGAGGAAACTGTCTTTCAGAGAAATGGTGGATGCAATTATGTACTTAGCTGTTGCAACGAGACCTGACAGCACATGCTGTTAGTGCACTGAACCAGTTTAACACATGTTACGGACAAAATTCATTGGACAGCAACAAAACGTGTGTTGCGCTATCTGAAAGGATCATCTAAACTAGAGCTAATATTTAAACCAGGATCGGAATCTCTGAAAGGATACGTCGATGCTGATTGGGCTAGCTGTTCAATACATAGGCTTTCGTACAAAGAATACATTTTTAATCTCGGAAATTGCGCTCTTTCTTGAGATTCCAAGAAAGAAAGAACTGTCGCCTTGTCATCAACATAAGCCGAATACATGGAATTAGCAGAAGCTTCCAAGGAAACCACGCACCTTCGAGGATTTCTGGAAGAATTAGGATTCGTGACCCTGGCTAACACTACGGTTCTAAATGACAATGTGGGAGCCCAACGGCTTGCCGAAAATCCCATTTCCCATGCCAGAACCAAGCACATCGACGTGCGACACTACTTCGTACGTGAAGCATTGCAAAAGAACTAGTTGAAATTAGAACATCTCTCGACTGAGGATATGGTTGCTGATATGCTAGCCAAAGCATTGTCGAGACCAAAACATCAACGGTGTTTGGAAATGCTAGGCCTTGGAATTTTGAGGTTGTCTTCAAATCATCGACCCCGCCTCGAGGGGAAGTGTTGTATTTAGTGTGATGTGAACGTGAGTGATTCATATCGAACGAGTCGCGGTCGATCTATGTATACATGAATGTGTATAGCACGAAAGGACTTTTGACCTATGTGTATGTACTTGCCGGTTGATTCATTCTGTTCGTGACTACGTCCGAGCATGGTATGGAGTATGTAACATGTATTTCAATTAACCGAATATAAATTGTTGTGTTTCGTTTAACTCTACAACACACCTGCTCAGAAAAAGTCTTGTACCTAAACAATAATGAGAATGTTAAACTTAAAAATTACACATCTACACAAGAAAATCTTTTTCCGAGTCTGAATATCGGATCATGTTCGCTATATGTTTTGGTGTCGCTGGATGCGAATAAAAGGGCCCAAAAAACAACAACACGTCAGGGTTTTGATATAACCTCGAAAAACCTCATAAGAATTTTTTTCGAGTCTAGGAGTCAGACCATATTTATTATATGTTTTTGGGGTCACTAAATTATAATCCGGGGTTCAAACCCGCAGAATGTTAGGGTTTCGACATAACATTCAAAATACCTCGTAATCTAAGCTATTTAACCACTTAAGGTTTTGTCTTTAGCCATATATTAAACAAAAATCAGTTCAACCCATAAACTCTATTTACTCCACAAAAAAGGTATAAAGGACCATTGGCATTGGCGCTACCTAAGGTAAACCACGAGGAGGTTGCACGATTGGATTTTTTACATCATATAGTCATATAGTGCTTTTGGCAAAAAAATGTTAATTTGTGAAATGCTTACCAAGAATAAATTAATGACAAGATAAATAAATTGTATATATGGTCTGACCGCCAGACTCGAAAACAAGTTTTTACGATGTTTTTTCAGGTTATGTCAGAACCCTGATATGGTGGGGGTTTTTGGACCTCGGAATTGGATTAACCAACCCCAAAAACATATAATAAAGATGGTCTGACCCCCAGACTGTAAACAAAAATGTATGAGTTGTTTTGAGGTTATGTCCGAAACCTGATGTGCTGGAGGTTTTTGGATCTTGAATTCAGATACAACGAACCCAAAAACATATCGTAAACCTAGTCTGACCACCAGAACCGCCAAATGTTTTTTTTGTGTGGCTGTGTTATATAACAAAATTTTTTGTTGCGAAATCGTGTTTTGAATTTGCATAAAATGACCTAAAAAGGTCCCATTTCGCCAAGTTCACCCAAAATAAGAGCTTTTTTGTGGTTCTGGTAAATTTCCTTTATTTCTTCTGATTGATTACAATATGGTTCTAAGTTCAAATCTCCAACTTTCTTTTTTCATTTCTTCTTTTTATCTGGAACCGCATATTTAGAAGACGATTCTTTACTCTTTCTCGGTTTTCTGGGGCGACGCGTTGTTTCTGTAAACAGACAAATATACAAAAATACACAGAGAGGAGTTAGGTGAAACCGTCGCACTAGCGCGCAGAAAGTGACTGGACTTCGCTTTGGTGTGGCGCCTGCTCCAGATTTAGGGCAATGGTTACCCCGAACTTGCGGAGCTCCGTCGCTCCGAAACATGAGTGATTAATTTTTTTGAACTGCGCAAGCGCCGAACTGTGCTGCAAGCTCCGCTTCAACAGAATAGCTCGACTATACTGTTGGTTAAACGGTTCAGTCTGTTCGAGGTAATGCTTCTCCCGACTCATTTATGATCCACATTATCTGATAGATATTTACCTGATGGACCTATTCGGAGGGTAGTATCTGGGAGATGAGGGTCTAGGTGTTGAAATTGATAATTTTACATCATTCTTGAAATTGTATTATGTGTCAGACCTGAAGGCCAAGTTGGTCGAGGGGTGAAAAGTGTATGCCTTCTGTCTGCTTCTTCTTTTTTAGAGAACTTTAGTTTAGGGAGTATTTTTCTGAAGCCTGATGCTACTGTAAAATGAAAAATATAAATAAATATAGATAGAATGGAAATTGGGCCCTCTCTTTGAGACCCACCGCCTGTAATAAAACTTATCAAAATATTTCTACCCCCTTCCCTTCTCCTATTGTACGAAATTTTTAGTTTTGCCATTTATTGCTAGAAGAATTAGGCGAGTGTCTGTGACTAATTTTTCATTTTCGTTAATCAGTAATATTCAAATACCAGAATTTTAATTTTGTAATAATTCAAACATAGAATCTTTTATAAGTGGAATAAAACATCATTTCAGATACAAATTGTTTGACAAAATCCTTAAATTTTCAACAACATAGTTAAGTTTTTAATATAATAGTTGAATTTTTAACCTAAAAATACAAATTCCCAACAAAATGTATCATGGTTCATATTTTAATAAAAGAAAATTCAATTGATACCAAAAGAAAGAATTTTAAAACCAAAAAGACGAATTAAACAATTAAATATTTTTATCAAACAAAAATAAAATATCAAAACAAGACCATTATTCTTATACCAAAAAGGAGAATTTTTAACCAATGAAGACGAAATTTCAACAGTGAAAAAGCTACATTTTCAGTTAAAAAATTGATTTTAAATCAAGAAAAGGCATTTCCAAAAAATTGATATATTTTCGACCGCAGACTCCTTTAATCTAAAAATAATTTTCTAACAATTTACTTTAACTTTTACCCAAATAGTCGAATTTTCTAATAAAAAAATTGATTTCTAACAAAATAGGTTAACTTTCAACCAAAGAGATAAATTTTCAACTCAAAATATAAACAATAAAAAAAGGATTTCTTAAGAATTTGATTCAATTAAATCTTACGAACAAAATAGTTGAATGCTCAAAGAAGAATAATTTTTAACTCCAAAGTTATATTTTTATAAAAAAAATGAAATTTCTACAAAACAGATGAATTTTTAAGTCAAAACGATGAATTCTCAACAAAAAGTTGAATCTTCTGTGAAAAGGATTTCAGTTAAGTTTTCGCAATGAAAATATGAATTTTTAAACCAAAAATAAGTTTTTTCGAAAAAAATTACATTTTCAATCCAAAAATACAAAATTTTAACAAAAAAGGATGACTTTTAAAAAAAAGTTGAATTCTCTAACAGATAGTTGCATTTTTATCCAAAAAAAGATGGAATTTATTTTAAAATAGATGAATAAAAAAAATTTAATTTTTAATCCGAAAGACTAATTTTTTCTACCAAAAAGAATTAATTTTTAAAAAAATATTTGAATTCCCTACCAAATAGATGCATTTTTGTCAAAAAAACTGAAAAAACTAAAAATGTTGTTTAACTAAGAACATAAATTTAGTATTTACTTTGAGGTTATGTTATTTCATATGGGATATAATTTGTATAATAAAAGTTGATGAATATATTGAAAATATCCCTATCCCAATTTCATATTTTCAAATTGTTTTCGATGTTTGTGAGTAGCTACTGAATTTAATCTTTAAAGTTATATGCCAATATGTTTTAAGTTTTTATAGAATCATTTTAAAAGATTATTAATTCATTAAATTTGCCGCATAACATTGGATAAAAATTATTTTGATTCTTTAATGCAAATCATTTTTTACTGCTTTTTATATTATAAAATAATTAGCTAACTACAGACTGACTTTTTTTTTGTTTAACTGAATAAAATTGATTTTCGATGTAACATAAATTAATTATTTGTATTTAGTTTATTTAATTGAATATTGATTATTATTTTAAAAATAAAAATTTATTTTTTGTTTAAGATATCTCCATGGCAATAATTTTTCTGAATTCAATGTTCAAATTATATGTATATATATTTTAATTAAAATTATTATTTAATCATTTTTATGTTATAAACTTATTAATTAATTACAAAGAGGTTCTGCTAAAATTGATATTTTCTGGAATTATTTAGATGCTTATGATTAATTAAATTTTAACAAAGACAAGTGTCAATTAAAAAAAATATATGCAGTGAAAATTATTTGAATTTTCTAAATCAAATCATTTTTTTAAAGCTTTAAATTATTTGAATTGATAATGTAAAATAATTGTTGAATGCTTTTCTGTTTTAAAATTATTGAATATTTAAATCATTTCATTTTTTCAATGAAAAAAATTGCTTGAGCCTTTTTATATTGCGGACTCTTTAAGTAATTTTTAACTGATTAACTTTGACCACAATATTAAATTACATAAAGATTCTAATAAATCGTTTTAAACTAAACAGCTGTTATTTTTACAATAAAAGTTTATTTTTTCTTTAGAATACCTCTATTACAATTATATAATTTTACTAATGCATATGAAGTAAAATCAGTATCTAAATTCTATTTTAAAAATTTGAAGTGAATATGTATCAATGTTTTGAAATTACTTTTAAAGATCATTAATAAATTAATTATATAGAAATGCATTTACAAATTTTTTAAAATATATGATGTAAAAATTATTCAAATACTTCAGTGAAAATTATAGTTCAATGCTTCTCATATTGTGAAATAATTAATTAATTATTAGATGATTAATATTTTGAAAGTTTATTTGTATTAAAGAACTCCTACTTCATTTTCATAATTTATCGAACGATTCTGATGTTGTAAAATGAATACGTGCATTTAATTTTTGAATTTATATGTAAATGTGTTTTCCTCTTTTCTGAAATAATCATAAAGGGTTATAGTAAATAAATATTTCAGAAATGAAAGACAAAATGAAAAAAATGAAGAACAAACATGATTTGAATTTCTAGGTGAAAATTATAGAATAATGCTTTTCACGTTATTAACAGATTAATTAATTATTAGCTGATGTTTTTTACTATATTAAATCACATACAGATCGAAATGTAATTTTTAAAATTAATTAACATGAATTAATAATTTACTTCATATTTATTTTAATTAAATATTGACCATAATTTGTATAATAAAATTTTGCGAATGTTAGAAATATCTCATTTCCAATTACATTATTTTTGTAAAGTTTTAAGTTTTGTGATGTGAAATAAGAATTATGATTTCGAAATAATGTGTAAATATATTTTAATTTTTCCTGGAATCTTTTAAAATGTTATAAATAAATCAAATTTGCAGAAAAATGTAGAGTAAAATTATTTGAATGATTTATTGATAATAAGTCTTTAATGCAGTTTATGTTATGAGCTGATCAATTACTTATTAGCTGATTAGTTTTTTTACAATAATAAATAACGTTAAGGTTGAATATAAATTTTTCTCTATTCAACAACAAAAGTTAATAATTTATTTTATGTTGGTGTGATTACATATTTGATATTTTTTGTATCATAAAAGTTTATTTGTTTTTAACGTGTCTCTATTAATATTATATGAATCTTGAAATGCTCATGATGTTGTCGAATGAGTATCTGAATTTTATTTTGAAAATTGTATGTACATGTGTTATTTTAATTAGTGTAAAAGGCTATTAATAACACAGGACCACAAAATGGTTTTGGGAGTTTACTGGAATTTTAATAGGTTAACTTTCTGTTTTTAGAGTCTCTGAACATGAATCCATTCGCAAAATTGAGCCAGCACGTCAGGATCTGCAGTAAAATTTAAAAAATGGGGAAAAACCTGGAATCTCTGCATAAATTTCGTCTTTAAACCTACAGACCCCAAATGAATAAGCCCCAAACCCACAAACGCACAAGCCTCAAACCCATAAACCCCAAACCCACAAGCCCAAAAACACTGAACCCACAAATCCAAAATCTACAAGCTCCATATTCACAAAAGTGCAAATCCCAAACCAAAAATCCCAAACTCACGAATTCCAAACCCACAAACACCAAACCCAGAAGCTCCATATCCACAAGCGTACAAACTCTAAACTAACAATCACAAACCCACGAACCCTAAACCCACAAGCCTCAAACTAACAAACCGCAAACCCACAAACCCCAGATTTCACCAATTTCTAAATTGGTATTATAAGATGTGAGGTATTTGGGTTTGTCAAATTGAGGTTTGTGTGTTTGAGGTTTGTGGATTGGGTTTGTGTAGTTTGGGGTTTGCGAGTTTGTTAGCGAATAAAATTTGGAGACTTAAACTCAATTAATGTCAAGGTACTATGAAGTTTTCAAGTCTGCATAAATCTTCCACTTTGATCAAGTTCTTACGATACTATACAAAGCCCCCTTTCCATTCACGATGGGCTGCTCGTTTAGAGTGAATTTCTTGCCTCTCACGACATTTTTTCTTTAAAACTCGATCAATTCTCATCCTTTCTTTTCAGAATAACGTGTCTCTTTTTCAAACGATTTGCGAATAGGTCTTCGTTTATGTAGTATATGAGTATCCCGTAGTAAGCTCCAGCAGTAATCAGATATCACGTTTTCATTCTGAACACCCTGGTATCTTTTTCCATTGTTTTATTATTCTGATAAAACCTTTCACCCTGATCCTCACTGAAATCCCTAAGATGGGTTTGGGCTTTGTACGTTTGTGGATATGGAGCTTGTAGGTTTGGAGTTTGTGGATTTGGGGTTTTGTTGGTTTGGGATTTGTAGGCTTGGGGTTTGTAGGTTTGTGAATATGGAGCTTGTGGGTTTGGGGTTTGTGGGTGTGTGGTTTTAGGGTTCGTGGGCTTGTGGGTTTGAGGTTTGTGGGTTGGTAGGCTTGTGGATATGGAGCTTACGTATTTGGACTTTGTGGACTTAGAGTTTGTAAGTTTGGAGCTTGTTGCTTTAGTGTTTGTGGATTTGTTGATATGGAGCTTGTGCGTTTGCGGCTTGTTGGTTTGTGGTTTGGGGTTTGTGGGTTTGGCACTTATTAGTTTGTGGGTTTGAGGCTTGTTAATTGGGAGTTTGTTAGCTTGGGGACAAAAGTTATGCAGAAATTTCAGATTTTTAACCATTTTTAAAATTTTACTGCAACTCCTCACGTGCTGGCTCAATTCTGCGAATAGATTCGTGTTCAGCATCTCCAAGCAAATAAAGTATATCTACTAGAATTTCAGTAGACTCCCAAAACTGTTTTGTGGTCCTGTGTAACTGAAACTTTTAAAAACGAAAAACAAATAAATAATTATTCGAAAATTTGGTTTAAGGATGAAAATGATCACAAAAGATAGCACGCACACATGACAGTCTAGTAATAATTATGATGATACTTGCTCTTTAAAAGGTTGATTTTTTTTTCGGAATCCTGTTTAAAATAAGCCCAGGGTGAAGGCAATTTGTATAGTTTTAAAGTAGATATTGCAAAAATAGTGTGAATTTCAATGTTTTCTTAAATTTTCAATAACTTCCGAAATAGTCAACGTTTTTTAATGTTCTTGGGCTTATTTTGACGCTTTTTTTCACCGTATCGCAACAGCTTACGAGTATTAATCGTGAAAAATGTTTTCTCGAATTGCAAGAAATTGAATTTGTAACAAAAAAGTTGAAAAAATTGAAATATTATTTTTAGTAACAAAAATATTTTTGTAAAATATATGAAACATATAATCATAAATTTTCTATGTAATTTCCTTAAAATGTATATTTATTCAACTTTTATTCTGATTTGCCTACAGATGAGATGTTTTCAAATTTATCCATCTTTCTTATTACAACTTCAAGTTCTTGCAATTCGAAAAGAAATTTTTACGATTCATACTGGTAAGCTGTTGTAATACGATGAAAAAAATCTTCAAAATGAGCCCATGAACATTGAAAAACGTTGAATATTTCGGAAGTTATTGAAAATTTGAAAAAACATTGAAATGTACAATATTTTTGCAATATTTATTGTAATGATTATAATAAATAAACAACATAAATAAATGGTGCTAATGAAATAAGAGTATTCTGACCGTGATTGGAAATTTTAAAAACAAAAACATGTAGAATCATTAGCAGAACTAGTTTTAAAACTTTTGTAATTTTTAAAAGCTTGGATTAAAAATTATTTCATATCTCTTATTTTTTATTTTTCTTTCTCTTATTTCTAAAAAATGTTTAAATGAAAAATACAAAAGTTTAAAAATATTATGTTTCTTAATTATTGTACGCTTTTTTAAAAATACTAATTTGTTTAAAATTACATCCGTTATCTTTTCATACTTTGAAACAAATCGCTGTCATTTTGTTAGTTTTAAACTTTTATAAAATTTTTCGTGATAAAATAAAATAATCTGTAAATTGAAGTGTATAAGAATATCCAAAAATAACATTAAATCAAAAAGAAACTAAATTTGTATTTTCTAAATTTTTTCATCAAAATATTGATCATTACAATGTAAAAATTATTGTATTTTCTTGAAAAAAAGGTCAACTAACATATTGATATTAACATCCATTTTACATTGACTTAATGTGTTTATGTCATTTTATATTACATTTTGTTTTTCTATTATTGGAAGAGACTAATCTACTCGTAAATTGTGATTAATGAATAGTTAAAAAGAGAATAAAAGTGATAAGTGTTTACAGAAAAAAATGGTGTAATTGATCATGTTATCGGAATTTATCCGCATTCTTTATAAATGAGAATAATTTAAATTTAAATGTTGCCGACATTATATTGAAAATCCTTTCAACGCACGTTTATAGGTTTTCCTTACTATAGTAAGAGAATCAATTATAATAAATAAAATAAATATGAACCATATTGTATTTAATATGAAACGCTTTAAATTCTTAATCTTTTAAATAAATATGTTGCCAATATATTTAACCAATTATTCTGTTATATTGTTTATAAATATAAATGGTTAAATTTGTTAGTCTTGTAATGTGTATATTCATTTTGTGGAATTGTTAATGAATAATATTTTTATATTCGTTGTAAACAAATTTTTTTGGATATTTTGAATATTTGGATGAAAATTTAACAATTTTTTTTATAACTCTTCTCTCTGATTTCAACGATCATCTATTTTAGTAGAAATTACATGTTTCTTGGATAGAAATACAACTGATTGTATAAAAATGCCACAATATTTTTTTAAATTTTTCCTTTCTTATTAGTAAATGAAATTATTTCGTAGAAACATCGTCTTCTTAGGTTATAAATATAAGTGTAATCTTGAAGAAAATTTAATTCTTGTTTAAAATTTATATTTTGATGTTGAAACGTCAAAATAAAATCTTTTTCGGATGAAAATTCTTTTCTTTTAATTTGTATTTTTGATTTAAAAGTTCATCTTTTTAGGTAGAAATTTTATATTTCTTGAATAAAAAGACTACAGTTTACTGGAAAACTAATCTTTCCCCTGTTTGAGGATTCAAATTTAAAAAAATATTTGTGTAAACCATTCTGTTCAAGAAGAATTTTTTCATGCAACATTCATATTTTAGTTGAAAATTCATTTTCTTGGTTGAAGGTTTTAGCTATTTTGCTAAAAATTAATTTTTTTGCCGAAAGTTTACGTTTTGTAGGTGAAAAAAACTTAAAAGCAGATAATATTACGCGTATACAATTTTTTAAATTTTATTTTAATGTTTTGTTCTTTTCAAATGAAACAAAAACTGCACATTCCATAAAAAAATTATAAATAAAAA
>NC_046663.1:33177000-33182364 GCF_010883055.1 Belonocnema kinseyi | reverse complement strand
ATATAGTAATAATATAGAACAAAAAAATTCCAGTAATACAAAGCTAATTTTTAAATTAAAGAATTATTATTATTTAACTTAATATCGAAATAAAAAATTGAGCACGATATCAAAAAATTAATTTCCATGTTAAAATAAATTTTAAACTAGAAAAGACAAATTTTCAAAAAATAAAGTTTTTCAGTCAAGAAAGAAAAAAAAAGTTCATGTATATTGTTGCACCTTCAATCTAAAATATTAATTTTCTGTACAAAAATTAAATTTTTAACCATAAAATATCAATTTTAACAAGAAAATTAATTTTCAAGAAAATAGTTCAATTTCCACTTAAAAATATAAAACTTCATTCAAAAAAATAAATTTTAACATTCTAGGACAAATTAATTTCTTAACAAAGTGGCTGCACTAAAATAAAAAAAAAGAGATGAAGCCTCAAGCCTTTTAACAAAAGGTGAAATTTCTACTGAAACAGATGAATTTTTAAATCAAAGTGATCAATTTTCAACAACAAATAGTTAAAATTTTATCCGAAAAATATTTTAGTTGACGTTTCAATACCATATGGTGAATTTAAAAAAAAATTAGTTTTAAAATTTATTTCAAAATGATGAATTTTAATTTTAAAAAGACAAATTAAAAAAAGCAAATTTTGATAAAAAAATTTTCTTTTGACTTTTAAGCTTCAGAATATAACTTTTAAATAAAAGTAAATTTTCTACGAAAAATCTTGAATCAATAAAGTGATTGAATTTTAAATCAAGTAGATGAATTTTCATGGAATAAAGAGCAATTTACACTAAAAGACATATATTTTTAAATTAAAAAGACAAATTAAAAAAAATTTTATTTTGTTCAAAAATGATTTCTGCTGACTTTGCAAAGAAAAAATTTTATTTTCAAAGAAAAAGTAAATATTCTACGAAGTATATTAATTTTCAACACAACAGTTAAATTTTCAACCAAAAGAGATGACTTTTTAACACATTTTTTTTCACTTTCAATTAAATAGTTGCATGGACACAGAAGAAAAATGGAATTGTCATGAAAGCAAATACATTTTTAAATTAAGGAGACAAATTTTCAAATCAATTTTTATTATATATCTAAAAACGGTTCTAGATGGTTTTTCAACAGTAAACTATCAATTTCAAACAGAAAGTAAATCTTATACGAAATATTTTAATTTTCAACGAAAAAGGATTACTTTTTAACCTAATTTTTAAATTTTCAAAGTCTAAATATTAGTTTTAAATGACAAGTAATCTTTCTACGAACATAACTGAATTTTCTGACCAAAGCACAAATTTTCAACAAAAACTTGAATATTTAACCAAAAGGGATGAATTTTAAAGTAATTTCTTGGATTTTCAATCAAATTGTTGCATTTCCATTTAAGGAAAAAGAAATTTCTACGGAAATAGATAAATTTCTAAATTAAAAAAGCCGATTTAAAAAAAATAGTTGAATTTTCATGCAAAAAAGATTTTAGTTGACTTTTCAACACCAAGATATGGACTTTATTCAAAATATAAATTTTTTACGAAAATAGTGGAATTTTCAACCCAAAATGACAAATTTGCAACAAAGCTGTTGAATTTCAAAAGTTTTGATTGATAAAAAATTGTTGAATTTTCAAACAAATAATATAATTTTTATAAAATTAAAACTAAGAAGACATTTTCCCAGAAGAAGCGAATGTAAAGAAAAGAAATCTTGATTTTTACTGATTTTTAAAAACTCGACAATTTTAATTAAAAAACTTTTTAAAATACTTTCCACATGTTAAAGAGTTTTTTGAATTTTAAAACAGAAATTTAAAAAGGCGCTTCTTTCTCTGCTAATTCAATTAAAACAATAAGAGCCAATTTTTTAAAATAATTTTATACTGAAGAAGTTTTTGACATATTTAACTATTTAATTAATTAATTAATGTAATGAAATAATATTTTATTTTGAATTTTTAGAAACAAAATATATTTTTCTTTGAAAATAATCAAAATTTTATATTTGACATTTTTTTTATCGAAAAATTTCGTCTACTTGATTAATTATTTTATTTATTGGAAAAAATATAAAGCTTCTATTAGGAGATGAAATATTTTTTAAATGACAATTTTAAACCGAATTTAAATGACAATTTTAAACCGAATTGAACAAAAGTAAGACACTCAATTTTTTAAATAAAATTAATGTAAATATAATTTGGCTTTCAATGTAAAACACTTTAAAAATATGAAATTTCAATATTTTCTATAAAATACATTAATCGTCAAGCTAAATATTAATTTTTCACAAAAAGACAAATTTTCGAGGAAATAGTTGAAATTTTCACTAAATATTTACATTTTTTACTAAATAGGTTTATTTTCGAGCCGAAAAGATGAATTAAAAAGACAAAAGATGACTTTTTTGTTCAAAAGGAAAATTCTTTCAGTTAAATAGTTGAACTTTTAAACGAAAAACATGCATTTGCAACCAAATTGTTGATTTAAACAAATTTGAATTCAAAGAAAAACATGTGAATTTTGAAAACAAAAAGGCGAATTTTTTGGAAGACAATTGAAAGATGACTTTATTACGAAAATACGAATTTTCACCCAGCATTCAAAAAACAGTAGATTTTATAACCCAAAGCTTGAATTTAAAAAAAAAAAAATTTTAACCAAGAAGAATGACTTTTTTAATATCAAAGATTAAATTTCTATAAAAAGAAAAGTTTTTAACTAGTTGAATTAAACGAAAATACATGATTTTAACCAAATATTTGAATCCTCGACCAAAAGGAAAAATTTACTACGAAAAAAGTTAATTTTTCAGCCAAAATATGGAGTTTCCACCCCGAAGATTAATATTCTACCAAAAAGACGAATTTTTAACAGAACAACATCAATTTTTAACGACGTTGTTGAATTTTGAAGAAAAAAAAGCAAAGTGTATACAAAACTTTTGAATTTTCAATTCAAGAATATAATTGTTAAAAAAAAAACTTTATTTTCTACAAAATGTTTTAATGTTCTACAAAATAGTTCAATTTTTTCCCAAATGGTAATATTTTATTAAAATAATTGCATTTACCAAATTTTCAGGCCAAAGAGATAAATTTTACAAAGCAGATCAAATTGTGAACCCGAAAATATGATATTAAAACATTATTTTAATTTTATTAATATTTTAATTTGGAATTAAAAACAGTTAGATTCAACCAAAAGAGTACAATTTTTAACAAATCAGTTGAAGACTGAACCAAACGAGAGTAGCTTTAACCAAAAAGGTCATTGTTTCAAAATATACAACTTTTTGACCAAACAGATGCATTTAGAAAAAAAAAGAATTTTTAATAAATTAGTAAAAATTTCAACCTTGTAGTTGAATTTTTTATCAAATTAAAACTTGCAAAAAAAACTTGTCAACAAAATATTTGTGTTTTCAAAAAAATTAATGACTTTTTAACAAATACTAGAACATTTAACTAAACAAAATAAATTGCAAACTAAAAATATAATAGTACATTTTTGAACAAAAAATAGTAGGATCTTCTTAATGGCTTTTGATGACTTAGTTCACGTTTAAACAGAAAAGCGAGTTACCTATCTGGAAAGACAACTTTTTTTTCCATTCATTGAATTAAAAAATTACAAAACAATTTTATAAGTTTCTTTAAGACCTTTTATATAAAAATGTTTTTCTTTTATGTAATTTTCGTATTTGTTACGTTCTCCTAATAAAGAAAGCAATCAACTAGTTCACAAGAAATTTAAGTAAATAAAAAAAATTGTGTAATTCATTTTGAATATACTAAGATTTTCTCGCTAGAATTGAAGCGAAAATATTTTCTATATTTTTGACAATAACATTATGTTCGTGTATCCTATCACAGTTTCTAACTTATAATTTTTTTATAAATTTAAGATTTAAGAAACTTAAATGATATTAAAATCAGCTTTAAAATTCTATTTAACGTCCAATAATCAAGTTCATGTATAGAATTCCTGAAAAAAAACAAGAATCCAAAGAAAAAAATAAAATTTTCTTTTTTATTTATTTTTATTTCTATTGAAACAAAATAAAAAACATTATTAATTTTTTTTCAAGAGGATCCTTTTGAAATTACAATAGGAATATTTTATGGCGGTTGTCCAAATTTAGTCGTTCGATTCTTGCTTTTACTTTTCGGAATGGTCAGTCATAATAATGAAAAGGTATAAGAAAATTTCAAATTGAATAAATATTGTTGCATTTTAACATTGAAAGCAGTAATTAAAAGTATGAAATCTCTTTTTGCAATAATAATTTATTTTTTTTTAAATGTAGGTAGCCCTAATTCCGTTCGTTAATTAAAAAATAAGTTCAAAATTAACAAGATAGCAGCTATGTGTTTGAACATATGAATAGTTAGTGAAAGACATCCGTTGCTATTTAATCTGCTTTATTATGATAATTAGTAGACAATATGATATAGAAGAAATATTCTTGATAAAACACTATAATTAATCAAAATTGGTCTTCAAAACAGAAGCTTGATAAACATGAATAAATAAGAAATAGTTATATCCGTAACACGTTGACTTATAATTAAAAGAGTAGTTAGCACATCGTAATCTTGGAAGACAAAAAAACATTGAAAAACTAATAGATAAAAAGTTGCCAACTATATGTAGCCTCATCTATTTTCGAATCCAATATATACATAGTACCTCAAGCCGTGGAGAAACCTAGCAAAAAAATGAAACTCTTCTTTGGTGCTCCAGTGGTCATCTTCATCCTTTTATTAAAAGAAATGGGTAATTATCATAATAATAATATTTTTTTATAATTAAATCCACCTTAAGGATTTGGATCATTTGTTTCTGATCGGCGAGTTTTGGTTCAAATTTTTGCATATTTTTCTATTTATAGAAGAAGTATCAGGTTTTATGAAAAGTCTCATCAGTAAAAAAAGGCCTTCTTCAAATAAGGAAGATGCAAGAAAGATTCGTGCAAATTCCCTTTCTAGTTCCCGCCATATTGGGATAGAAGATAATGAACTTCATTTGCCTCAATTTGTTGCACCATCGTTTCCGGATAGTAACTGGATGGAACATGATGCGTCTGGACACAATGAAGAAGAACCTGGACAAGCAGCTGCCAATTTGTTTAATCAACATTATCAGGGAAGGGCACCTATTTCATCTGAATCAGAGGAAAAAGGTTTTACTTTCCTTCAATCTCACCATCCACCTCAGATGGGAATTTTGAAAACAAAAGGTATTAGTATTCTTAAAATTCTTTATTTTCCGAACAATTCTTAAATATATTCAGGTATTCTGAAGTATTAATCCGAAGAATCTGCGCAATCGAGTGTATTTTCTAATATTTTCACATATG
>NC_046663.1:33157210-33176900 GCF_010883055.1 Belonocnema kinseyi | reverse complement strand
TCATATATCACACTAATGTACATATGTTAGAAATTTCTACAGGAATTTTCAGAGACGTGTCACTTAAGTTTAATGCAGAAACCGTTTCTAAAATTTTCTAAACTGTTACGGAAATTTCAGCAACGGTAACAGTATAAAACAATAGTCGCATGTTTCAGAAAATTCTGTTACAGTTCAGGAATTTCCAATTGCTGTACCTGAAAATTTGAAAAGGTAAAAATTTTGTTTTCGGTTTATTGATTTCAATTTAAAACGTGTAGTCTATATTTGCTCTGAGAATATAAATAGCAAGAAAATATGAGTAAAGATAATACAAACGACTTCTCATGTATCTATGATATAATGTCACGAGCAGTGATTGTAACAAATATTTAATTGAACTTCGTCTTTGATAAGAAGTTTTTTAAACATTCGATCGATTCGGTGGATTATTTAAGATATTTATTTACATATAAACTTTGATTGTATGTAGTCTCAATATAATTTTTATTTTTAAGACAAATATATACTGTAAATTAATATTAAAATTAATGAACCAAACAATATTGATTCTACAGATTAAATGCTTGGAAAAGTTTACTAACGAAATTGATATTAAACGTTATTTCATTTTTTATCAATAATATTCGTATGTAACTTTTTCGTAAGAAAATTAAATTTTGAAACAGAAAACATGAATTTTCAGCAAAAAATTAATTTTTAGGAAATAAGTTAAATCTTTAACTTTAGAAATGAATTTTTAACTAAAATATAAACGTTGCACAAAAAATGATTTCTTTTTATTAAGAAAAAAAGATCTTAGTTTAAATTTTCAGCATCAAAATCTAATTTTTGAACAAGAAGAAAATTTTCTATGAAGATTATAATTTAATTGTCAACTCAAAAAGATGATCTTTCAACAAAACAGTTGAATCTTTAATAAAAAAGAAAATTTTTTTTAAACGAGGACTACATTTTTGTATCAACAGTTGTGTTTTTATACAAGAAATATGACATTTCTCCTAAGATAAATGAATTTTTATATCAAAAAGACAATTTATCAAAAACATAGTTTAATTTTTATGCAAAAAAGATTTCAGTTTGACTTTTCAGCATAAAAATATGAGTTTGAAACAAAAAAGAAACTTCAAATGAGAGAAGTTACATTTTCTACCCAAAAATAGGAATTTTCAACAAAATAGTTGAATTTTTAATTACAAAAAAATATTTTTTATCCAAATTCTTTAATTTTGAACCAAACCGTTGCATTTTTAGCGAATTAGGATATCATTTCTAGTAAAACAGGTGAGTTTTTAATATAAACAAAACTAATTTGCAAAAAACAGTTGAATTTCCTTTTAAGAAATATTTTAGTTTGACTTTCCAGCATACAAATATGAGTTTTTAATCAGAAAGAAGTTTTCTATGAAAATAGTTGCATTCTCTACACAAAATTATGATTTTTAAATAAAAACAGTTGAATTTTTAACAAAAAAGATACTTTTTGAAAAATGATTGAATTTTACACCGAACCGTAGGATTTTTATACAAGAAAAATTGAATTTCTGCTATCAAAATTTGAAGTCTAAAATGCCAATTAAGCACATTTTGATGCTTAAGAGTCAAATTAAAATCTTTTTTGGTTAAAAATCCAACTACTTTTGCAAAAGTTTTATTTTTATTTCAAAAATAAAAGTTTTTGTTTGAAAATGATATAATTTTTTCAAAAAAGTTTTAATATTATATTAAAGTTTAAACTGTTTCGTTAAAACATTATCTTTTTAACTCAGCATTCAAGTATAATCTTCGTTGAAAAATTTTCTTCTTCTTCAAAACTTCTTTTTTGATGATGAAAAGTCAAAATAAAATCTTTTTGAGATGAAAGTTAAATTTTTTTATATTAATTTTTGATTTAAAGTTCATTTGTTTTAGTAGAAATATCATCTTTCCTGGATGAAAGTCACTTTTTGCTGGAAAGTTCATTTTCAATCTGTTTGATAATTTGACGTTTTTCTAATTTTTGGTTGTATCACTTTGTGAGGTAATCCTTCTTTTTGTACAACATCCATATTTTAGTTGAAAATTTATTTCTTTGGTTAAAGGCTTAAATCTTTTGCAAAAAATATTTTTTTTTGCTGAAAATTCATATTCACTGGTTGAAAAAACCGAGAAAAAATTCTAAACTTTTAAAAATTTTTAGTTACTGTTCGTGAAATTTGTGTTGCAATTTAGGAAAATTTATAAAAGGTTTCTCCATAAACCTTCAATGACGCGCCTTTAGAAATTCCTCAAAAAACCCACCTTTAAGTTTTTTGCTAATTTTGTTTTTGAATTTGTACTTTTTTAAAAAATTTTCCGCTGGATTAGGAAAGAAAATGATGAACCGTATTATGATGAAAAATAAAATGACAAATGTAGTAATGAGGTTTAAAATCATGGATGTTTAAAGGGAAAGATTATGGTTTTTAAAAAAAATAATACAAGAAATTCAATGACACTCGAAGTGTTTTTCATCATCAGCTCATGCTGATATAAAATATTTGAGCGATATTGCAAATTCGCTGTCAATAGGAACATAACTGGGATATTCGGCTTCATCCGGAATTATTCCTTTATTTTGATTATCTCTTGAATTTATCTACACGAGCAGCAATATTTACGAAAAATAATGCAAACAAAAAATTCTGCAATATAAAAAAGCAGGAAACTAGGAATATTGTTAAAATAAATGAAAAAAATTAGCATTAAAGAAATTATTTTTATGAATTGCACAATAAAAAGTGCTAGACAAATTTTATGACAACTTTATAATTTAATTTTATTCATCGCAAAATTTATTATTCAATGTTCATTCAATCTTAATATAATAATTTGGAATAGAGCCGGAGCCCCGATTAGGATTAACGGAACTATTGATAAGGTGGACCGTGTATATATGTTACAGGCAATGTACATATATAATCCAGGTATTATATATAATCCCTAAGCATTATATATAATGCGCAGAGGAGACAAAGCTAAACGTATGATAAATATTCTCCCTTATTTAAGTATCATTTTTTATTTTTTTGAGCTTTCCTTTTTTTTCAAAAGCAAATGTTGAAACTAAATTTTTGAAAAAATCTCTTTTTGATTTTATTTAAATTCTTTTCTAAATATAGTTTACAATATGCTTTAAAAACTCTGTAAAGTCAGTAGTATCCGAATTTTTGAACCCTTTTTAAGCTTTGTAATAAATGCGAGCTAATAATTAACTTAAACAGACAAATATAATTGTTTATGCAATTGTGAATTATTTTTAATAATATTATCTTCGAACAATGCTAGAAACTTGTAGCCTTTTTCTAAATTTTCAATATTTTGTGCATTTTTAAGTAGTTTAGGGCAATAATTAATTCAAGTTTTAACTCGATTCGCCTTATTTTGACGATTCTGAATAAAATTGTTCAAGAGTTTTTAAAATTGCATCAATGCTGTATTAGCCTTAATACAAAATTAATTGAATGGCCAAGAGCATACGGGGCTAATCCTTTTTTGGACAACTTTCTCAGTAGAACGAAAAAAAACTCTTCACCTGTAACGCCTTGGGATAGCCTATTAAGGAATTTCGTTATTTTTTGAAAAATAGTAAAAAATAAATTTTTTTACTTTCTGAAAATATCACGATACATAGGGCAGATTGCACCATACACATTTTATTTCAAATATATGGATTTTCAGGAGCTTAACGTTGCAAATCCTGAAAAAGATTACTTTTTTTTATTCATTTACTTTTACCATAATAAATTTTATTACTCTGAAAAACTGAAAACTATTTTAATAAGTCACGAAAAGTCTCAAATTGTCCATTTTTTCCACTAATTATTATTTCTCAAACAATTACTGTTTATTCAGAGAATTTTTTTGTCATATGTAAAATGTACAATTAATGAATGATAAGTCATTTTTACAGGATCTTTTTTAAAATGTTTAAACAATTTTTATTCACTGAGGCAATTTTTTCATACTTGAAATCGTGAAATATGAGCATTTCTGGGCACAATACAAGGGGGCTAGGGGCATCAGCATTAAAAGTGATTAAGTGTGTATTATTCCTTGAATATTTCTTAAAAGGCGGTCAAGCTTTAATTTACAAATAGTTAATGAAATCTACTTTTTAAATCTTTTCCGAAAGCCGAGATATTTATATTTAAAACCGCATCATATTTTAAGAGCTTAGGAGCACTAGTTAAGGCTGACCGATTTACAAAAAATATGGAATTTGTTTTTCCCTGAAACAAAAAAATGTTGGAAAGGGGAAAGGGTTAAAATGATTTTTGAGAAGTTGCTTGTAACGAATCTCTTAAAAATCGTAGTAGATTGAAAAAAATCAAGATCAGATAAAAATTGTGAATTAAAAATTGATTACACTATTTAATATGAATGTAACAAAAAGACCCTGTTGACCGCCAGTTAAATTCAACAAGAAAAAGTGATCTAAAGTGTCCAGGCATTATATATAATGCATAGGGATCATATGTATTGCCTGGATTATGTACTTTGTCTGTAACATATATAATGCCTGTCCATTTTAGACAAATAATGTAATTGAATACTTATTATGTACATTGCCTAGGCATTCTATATCATCGCTAGGAATTATATATAATGTCCGGAAGACATTACTTACAATGCCTGAACAATTTCAGAAATGAGGAATTTCATGTCAAATCATGAAGTTATACACGGATTTTACATTAAAAAAGCTATTTTTGTAAATATTATTTAAAATCGTTAATATAATGTGCAACAAGTTAAACATGAACATTTATGTTCACAATCAGCCATAAAATCTAAATTAAACCTTCTTTCATTGTCTCCCCTAAAAGTCTGTTTGAAGTGTTCAAATAAAACCTTTTAAGTAAAAAATGTAGTTTTGCGAGTTTTTGCTGCGAAGTATGATTATTCTGCAATATTTTAAATACAAATGGTTTACAAATCTACTTTCTATTGATAATTAAACGTTTGCTTAAATTAATCAAATAATGTGTAACTGTTTTTGGCAATTTTCTCTTAATACACAATTAGAAAGTTGTTGTTTTTCTGAATGATTCAAGTTTTTATCAACTTCAAAGTTACAGAAAACTAATAATAAATTTAATTTTAAATAAATAATTGTTGATAAATAATAATTGAATATTCCACTTTTCATTTACTTTTTAATTAGTGTAAGGTAACAAGGGGTGCAATGTAAAAAAATCAATTGTATACACAAATTATAATTGTTTATAACTATCTTCTTTATTTGTAATAAATAGTTGTTGTTTTTATTGAATTTCAAACTTTTTGTCCACTTGTCACATTTTCATTAATTATCACCTCACTCTAGGTACAAGATGCACTATAAGTTTAAAGTTTCAGAAAAAACCGCAACTACCGAGAATTATCAAAGGAAAAGATAGTGATAAGCAATAATAATCTGTTTAAAGGATTACGTTTGTTATTTTGCATCCATTATTTCCTCACACTGAGTGTGAAAAGTGTACGATATGCTGAATACTTTAGAAGAAACCGCAACTCTCTAGAATTATTCAAAGTCAATATTATTAAAAATAATACTAAATTTGGTAAACAATTATTTTTACCATCTCGATTTAATTATTAAATAACTTTAATGAAACGTTGAAAATAACTTGCATTATTCGGAAAACCGCGACTTCCGAATTCTATTCTAAGTGAAGATTCATAACAGAAATAGTTACTTGTTTAAATAATTTACATAAACTTATTTTTATCAATAAAAAGTAGTATTGCATGTATTAGACAAAATTTTTATTTTTAAAACTGCAACAAAATCGTAATTAGCGCCAAAATCTTACAAAACACAATTTTTACTCATGGAATTTTTTGGGGCTCTATTAAATAGACTTTTAGGGATGAAATTTCAAAAATCAGTTTAGATTAGTATTTTAGCAAATTATAAAATTTGAAATGTAGTTTTATTCATGTCTTAAAAACAAAGAAAAATTCCATCGTTTTTATTTAAAGGACTTTGAGGGTACATTGTAAATTTTCTTTCAACAAACTTTTAAAGAAAAACAAACTTGCAATTTTTCAAAAACTGAATTAAGGCAATTGTTTTAAAAAAATCTACAAATTGATTTTCATATGTAGAAATCACCCGCATAATCAAAGTTTGAAAAAAGCAGAAATTTCTCAAATGTGTACTATTTATTACATACTTTGCCTGGACTCTGTTGAAAATTAAATATAATGCCCAGGGATTATATATAATGCCGGATGACACACTTTGCCTGTAACACATATATGTTTAAACATGCTCTCCCAAAAGTTGTTTCTAAATAAAGTTTTAGTTCGATTGACTCAAAATATTTTATACAAAGTCATTTTTAAAAATTGTGCAGCAGACATGCCGCTAGTTCAGGATACAACTGTTTTTGAATATATATATTTTTTTAAAAATTTTTACAGCCTTCAGAAGTTCATAAAATAGGTCGAAATGTTGTTTCTGTTGTACAAAAGTCGGCTATTTTCAGAGGTTTTGAAAATTTTGAAAACCTATGTTACAACTTCTATCATAGAATTTTAAATAAAAAATACAATCACTTACCTTGCATGTCAATCCTAGTCAAGCGTTCAACTAATAGCGTCACTTCTTCGCCTGTTTACAAACGAAAAACAATATAATTTATGACACCTTTTCGGAAAAGTTTCTCAGGAGAACGAAAAAACTCTTTACCTGTAACGCATTAGAATAGCCTAGTGAGTATCTTTGTTATTTCATTGAAAATAGTAAAAATAGACGTTTTTAAAAAACAATTTATGCTATTTTGTTCAGTTAAACATGCTGTGAAATATAGTGTATGCTACTAAACACATTTTATCTGTTCATGGACATAGTATTTTCAGCTATTTTATTGGTCGGAAGTTATGATTTGAATAGGGATTTGAAGAAATGGAAAAAATTCAAAACGTAGTTTTTTCTGTTATTTGTTTTGTTGAGGTTTACACTTTTCATCCCACTATCAAGATTGTAGCAAAAATTCAATAAAAAGAAACACTTTTGATGATTCCATTCAATTTCTTTCGTAGAAATTGTAATTTGTGCTAATTGCTTAAATCTTTTTTTTTCCGGGAAACAACTTGATCGTTTGGATCTAATATGATGAGTGTAGTATTCATCAGCAGTCTTTTTACAGGGAATTCGATGACATCTTCCCAGGATCAACCACCGAATTCATTTAACAAAGAAATGAGAGAATATGATGCTTATTTATTGTATCAAAGTCATTATCCTGATAGTTCCAACTACCCTCAACCTCATACTTCATCAGAGAATCAAGTTCTCGCTTTGCACGAAATAGACAATTCGATAACTCCAGGTGGATATCGGCGGAGAAACAAACCCCATCTAAAAGGTTCAATGCAGAAAGTGGTTTCGAATCATCACGCAAAATTTAGCCAGATGTCCTTACCTCCAGAACGTCCTTTCCGGGATCCTCGTCCAGAGTCATTTGACAAAGATGTACATGACTATAATTCTTTTCTATTGTATAAAGAATATTATCCTAATGGTCTTCCTAATCCTCCATATCCTAGATATCATCCTGAAGCCTCTGGATCTGGCTAACAAGCTTTATTCTATAATTCAAAAATGTATGTTTGCAAACCATAAATTGTCATATAATACTTTTTGAAATGCATACATTTTTTAAGGAAATAATATTCTGTTTAAAGGGTCATACGTAAATTACATAACAAATTAGACAATGTGTCCGAGAACTTTATTTTCGAATCTCCCTCACTTTTGCTTCACTAATTTTTCATTTTCGTTGATCATTAACATTCAAATATTGTTTTTTTAATGTTGTGATACTCTTCACATAGAATATTTTATAAACGATATAAAATAGTTATTTCAAGTACATATTTACTGATTTATTTCACACAAAAAAAACTTTTTTACTGTAAAAGATGACTTTTCAAAAAGACTTCAGTTTTCAAACTAAAAAAAATTAATTTTCGACAGAAATGTATTATCGTTTATATTTAAATCATAAAGAAGCAATTTATTCACACAAAAAAATTTGAAACCCAAAAAGACGAATTTTCAACAAATAAATATTTTTTCACTGAAAAAAGCGATAAAATTTTATCAAAATTATTGTACTTTCAAGCCAAAAGACGAATTCTCTCAACAAAAATGAAATTGCAAACCCGGAAAACTATTTTTTCAACAGAAAAGAGGAATCTTAAACTGAAAAAGATCAATCTTCAAATAGGATTTTTTACTAAACAGTTAAAATTTCAATCAAAGAGATGAATGTTTAAAATGGAGATATACATCTTTAACAAAAAAATGATTTCTCAACAAACTAATTGAACCAAATCTTTCAGAAAAAATACTTGAACACTTAAGTAAAGAAGATTACTTTTTAAACAAAAAGTGGGATTTTCACAAAAAATGACATTTCTACTATGACAGATGTTTTTCTTAATCCAAAAGACACATTTGGAAATAAGTAGTTGAGTTTTCTATTTAAGAAGACTTCAGTTGATTTTTCACTATCAAAATATGAATTTTTTAAACAAAAATAAGTTTCTACGAAAATAATTGATTTTTTAATCCGAAATACGAATTTTTAACCAAAAAGGATGACTTTTTTAAACATTCTTGAATTCGCTATCAAACAGTCGATTTTTTTTCAAAACAGATAACATTTTTTTCAAAACACATTAATTTTCATTTGATACAATGTTTTTAGTAGATGAATTTTTATTTAAAAAAGATTTCTGTTGACTTTTTAAGTTTAAAATATTTAATCCAAAAATTTGAGTTTTTTAAACGAAAAAGAATGAATTTTTAAGAAAATAGTTTGATGCTCCACAAATATTTGCCTTTTTATCTTTAAAAGACGAAATTTGTACTAAAACAGAGGAAGTTTTAATAAACAAGTAAACAAGCAAATTTACAAAAAAATAGTGAAATATTTATCCAGAAAGGTTTTCAGTTCTCCTTTTAACCCCAAAATATCAAATGTAAACAGAAAATAAATTTTTTACAAAATAGTATAATAATTTCATGTTAGTATAGTAATTTCATGTTCACCAGGTAAAAATGTATCAGTTTCCGGTAAAATTAATGTTTTTGCTCAAAAGTCATATTTTGGTTTGAAAAATCAATTTTTGTAGGGAAAATTCTTTTTTTGGCTTCAAGGTTCAAAAATTTTTATAAACTTTTATTTTTTCATGAGTTAAAAATCTTTACTTTTTCGTCTTTTTTGATTGAGACATATAAAATATGACACTTTTTTATTGGTAATTTATCTTTTGAGGTTGCAATTTCAACTGCTATGTTCAAAATTTAATTATTTTTTGAAAAAGTAATCTTTTATTGTAGAAAAGACATTGTTTTGTTTTCAATAAATTAATGAATTAAACATTTTTTATTTGTATCTGAAATACTGTTTTATTCCGTTTATCTTTTTGAAGTAGAATTTTCAATTAAAACGTTATGTTATTCATGAAAGATGAAAAAGTAATTATTTGAAATTAAAAAAAAAAACAAAAACTAAAAAAATCAGTCACATCGGCTAAATGGTAGATGATTAATACTCATAGGTAGTCATTTTCACAAAAATTTAATTTTATAAGAGTATATGAATTTTAAAAAAATATATTATTTTTCAAACAAAAAGAGAAGAGTTAAATTTTTAGTTAGGCAAATTCATTTTGTTACTTAAAAAATACGAATTTCTACAAAGATAATTGAAATTTTCGACTACAGAGATGTAATCTTCAACAAAATAGTTGAAATTTTAACCAGATACTGGAATCTCCTACAAACAAAAATAGTTTTTCAACAAAACTGTCAAATTTTGAAAAAGCAATCAATTTGAACACAAAATAGTTGAATTTTCAACTGGAAAAGTTGAATTTTCAAGAAGAAGAAGTTGTATTATCAAGAAAATATTTAATATTTATTTGATATTTATTTTCAATAAGAATAAAGAATTTTCGAAAAATAGTCAAATTTTAAATAAGATAGTGGAGCTTTTAATCAGCGGTGGATTTTTTAATGGAATGATAAATCTTTAACCACAAAAATGATTTTTTTTTTAAATTAGGTAAATTTCCTACGAACAAAAATTGCAACAAAATAATATAATTTTTAAGCAAATAGATGCATTTTGAATCTAAATGATAAGTTTCCACAAAAAATTTGTGAACAAAGTGGTTAACAAAATGTAAACAAGTTATTCCATTTTTGAGCCAAAAAGACGAATTCTTTACAAAACAGTTTATTTTTAAGCGAAGAATATGAGTTTTCAACTAAAAAGTTATTTTTTAATCATATTAATGAATTTTCTACCTGAATAATAAGATTTATAACCCAGAAAGAAAAATGTTTAAAAAACAGATTGAATTCAATTTAACAATTAACTTTAAACCAAAATGATGAATTAAAAAAAATAAATTTGCATAAAAAATAATAAATTATGTTAACCAAAAATAAAATAAATTATGTATGAAAAGGTTCGATGTTCATTCAAGCATATAAATTTTTAACTTATAATTATGAGTCTTGAACAAAATGATCGAAATGAAACAAAAAGGATGAAACTTTAGCCAAAAAGATTATATTTTTTTAAAGAATAAATAAACTTTTTAGATGACGGCAGAATTTTCCACAAAAAAGGTGAATTTCAAATCTAAAAGAAAAAATTCACTGTCCAAATAAATCAATGTTCATCAAAACAGTCACAATTTCTACCAACAAGCATAGAGTTATAAAAAAATACTTAATTCCTACACATAATAGTTACATTTTTAACCGAAGAATAGAATACCCTACGTAAAAAAATAATTTTTCATCCTAAACCGTCGAATTAAAAAAAAAATTTTATGAAAAATTAAATATTTGATATGTATTTTAAAGAACAAAAAAGAATTTTCTACAAAATAGTTAAATTGGTTGAACTTTCAAGCTAAAAGACAAATTTTTTGTAAAACAATTGCATTTGAAATCCAAAAATATGAATACTCAAAAAAAAAAAATGCTAATAAAAAAATTGCTATTTTAACCAAAAAATAAAAACTTTAAACAAAAAATTTGTTTTTCAACAATAAAGACGAATTTTTCAATCAAATGGTTTAACTTTCACGCAAATTGTTGAATTTTCATGTTGGCGAAAAAAAAATATCTACAAAAAAGGTAATAGTTGTAAAGATAAAAAAGCAATGATCAAATTTCTATCAAAAAGGATTAATTTTTAAATCAAATAGATAAATTTGTAACAGAAGATGTGAATTTTTGATCAAGAAAAATGTTTTTCTTTAATAATTGAATTTTTAAGTCAAAAATACCAATTTTTAAAAGAAAGCAAACTATAACAAAAAATACAGTTAAATACAAAGAACTAATTTCCATTGTAGTTAATTGTAGAAAACAGAAAAAATTCAGAATGAAGTATAAATTTCTGAAATTAAAAACTTTGTATGCATTTTTGAAAATATTCTTTTATTATGTTATAAAAATCCATTAGGCATTATAAAAAGTTCGAGGATTTAACATTTTTTTAATTCGGGTGTTTGATGTCATTAAAACATTTTAAATTTTACGTAGATTATTGCAGAAAATTAAAAATCTGTACAAAAAACAAGTTATTTTACACCTTTTGAAGTATTGGCAAATTTGACTCAAAAATATGTTGAAAATACTGGTAGTTTATTGCAGAAATTTACTTATTAAAAAAGAATAGGAATTTTTTTACCAAGAACTTTTGATATTTTAATCAACCACATTAGACTATAGTTTTATTATAGATAATTAAAAATTATTGAGTTTAAATGACGATTCTGAATCGGTTTGAAATTAGGAAAGTTATAGATTTTAGGGTTAAAAATAAACAAATTCAATTTGAATTATAAGCTATTCTCCGCTTATAAATAATCTTGAATTATTTAATTCATAATTAAATACTCTTGTTTAATTTCAAATCCTTCTCAAATAGTGTTTTAATTTAAAATGTTACATTCTTTACACAGTCTATTTGAAAATTTTGAATGATGGTAAAGACATTTTTTTAATATGTACCAATACTTTTTGTATTTCATTCAAAATGAGCAAATATAAGTCAAATATTAAAACGAAACAATTTGAAACTAAATTATTCTAAATAAAAAGTGATGAATCGTTAATATTTTTGAGTGTGCTGTTAAATTTAAACTTTTGACGTTACAAATTTAATTGTTCTATTCAACAGATTTTTAACAAGTAAGTGAAAGAACTCAATTTTGATGCATAAGTAACTATTGAACAAATATTTTTTTGAAAGCAAATTGGCCTCGCCTTAAGAGATATTTACAAGTTTTGAGTGGAATCAAATTTAATTTAGAAGTGCGAAAAATTTGAAAGAATGAAGAACTAAATTTAGATTTTCTTATATTATGTAATAAAGTTGAAATTGAGCAACAATTAATATAAGGAATATTTAGGTTAGTTTAAAATATATTTAGAAATTTGGAAGAAATCCCAAAACAATTTAAAAAATGAAAAAATAACAAGATATACTTTGATGTATAACTTAATATTTCCAGTTAAAAATTGTTTCGAATAATAAAAGTTTAAAAATATAACTTTTATTGAAAATTGTCTCATTGCAACATTCTAAATACACTCAAACTCCAAAGATACGAGAAGTGTGGGAAATGCGTAAAAACGCACACAGGCCTACTACGCGCTTGCGCACGTCAAATTAAAGGCAACGCGACTTTGCGCAGGCCTAAATCTCAATTATGGCAGGGATATAGGGGACAGATGTTTCTTGCTCCTTTAGAGTCTAGACGCTCGTATTTTCGGAGCACTCGAAACTTTGGAGCTCGTATATTTGGAGTTAGAGTGTGTTTGTCATCCTAGATCTTAAAAGAATAACTTTTTTGCTGCAAACTGTAAAATTCTGTAGACTCTTGTAGTTGCAAATTATTGTTGTAATTTTTTAATGTAAAAAAAGCACAAAGAAATTACAAAATTCTTCCAAATAATATAAAAAGTTGAAATTTCCTGTAATTTGGGTCGTAATTTATTGTATATATTTTTAGATTCCTGTTAAAGTGGTACTAATTTACTGTACTTCTTCGTGAAAATTTTTACACTCAGATACATTTAATAAAATGAAGTATTAGCTATACAAATAGTAATAAACCATTGAAAACCTCCGTGACAGATCGTAATCTTGGCAAATTGAGGTACATTTGACGTAAAATAAATAATAATTATTTATCACGTCTATATATCCTTATCTACCTTCTGCTCCGCTATCTATTTAAGTCAATCGGCTACAAGCATTGGTGAGCGGATTCCTAAAAAATCATAACTTTCCATAGCGAAATTCTCAATTATTTTTACCAACGGAGACAGAAAATGAGGCTCTTTTTTTGGACTCTTTTGCTCACCTTTGTGCTTTCCTTTGAAGAAATTGGTAAGTACAGTCCAGCCTCTCAATATTGCCGCTCTCAATAGTGCCGTTAATCCTAATCCGTTCTCGGGCTCTGCCCCCACTCTTACGACTTCCTCTACTCGCCCAAAGTTCGGATCCAACTTTCTCAATAATGCCGCGTGAAGGTTAGGGCTCGTCCATAAACTACGCTACTGATTTTTTAGAATTATCGACCCCCCTCACCACCCCTTCGTTGAAAACCGTTGGTTTGGTTATGACCCCTCAACCTGATTTTATATTTATACTTATTTTTTGTGCGTAACAATTTAAATAAAAAATTGATTTTTAGTGTTCAATTTTTACTTTAAAAAGAACCATTTTCAACTAACAATGGAATAGGTAAATTTCCAATTACCAAACTAATGTTTTAACAATAAAAAGGAATTTCTAACAAAACAGTTTGATTTTCAACTAATGAGATGCAGTTTTTTACTAAAATTTTGAATAACCAAAAAATGGATTTTTGAGAAAGTAACTCAACTTTAAAACTTTTTTTTTTAATTTTTAACGAAAAAGATGAATTAAAAAAAGATTAATTTCCTAATGAAAAAAACAAACGAATTTTTTAACACAATTCATGAATTATCAATCAAAATGATAAATATTTAGAAACAAAAATTTTTTTTACGAAATTAGTTTAACTATAAAACCTAGTTGTTTAATTTTTAAACAAAAGGATACATTTTCAAACAAAAAAACGAATTTTTTACTGAAAAAAAAACGAATTTTCAACAATTCTAATCCAAAAAAAAAAAATTCAGCTAAATGAAAAAACCATCGAACAAACAGGTGAGTTTTCACCTAAAAATATTAATTACAAAGAAATTCATCAAAAAAACTAATTTTTAACAAAATGCAATAATAGTAAACCGAAAGGTTAAAGTTTCAAATTAAAAAAGTGCTTTTTTATACAAAATGTTTAATTTATTTCCAAAAATACGAATTTTCAATCAAATTCAAGAATTCTCAAACAGAAAGTTAAATTTTTTGAAAGAAAATGTTTTTTTTTAAAAAGAAATTAGATTAACTTTATAACCTGGTTGTTTGAATTTTAACAGTGAAAAAGAATTTTTAACTAAATTCTAGAATTCTCAAACAAAATGTTGAATTTTCAACTAAAAAAGACGAATTTTTAAACAAAAAGGTTAATTTTCTACCGAAAAAAACAAATAAATTTGTTAACAAAATCCAAGAATTCCGAACCAAAAAGTTAAAGTTTCAACTAAAAAAGATGATTTCTTCAACCAATAGAATAATTAAATACGTTAAAAGATACATTTTTCATACAATTAAAGAATTCTCAACCAAAAAGTTGCATTTTCAACTGAAAACATAAATACTTGTATAAAAAGTTTAATTCTGCACAAAGAAACATGATTGTATGGAAACTTACGAAAAACGTTACCATATGTTCTATACAAAAAATAAGAATCTATCTTTTATCTTAAAAAAAAGATCTTCACCTTTTGCTACACTGGGATTTGAACCACAGAACTCTTGACATCTGGTCGTAAGTTTCTCCATTAAGCTATTAAAAAGATGGTCATTAGAACTTTTATTTTTTAAAATGACGCTAATTTTTAGAAAAATGTTAATGGTACAAGTAATAATTTTAACTTTGACAGAGACCCCACCCCCCTTCTCATTACCAATTGTAGGTTTTTTAAGACACTCCTCCCTACTCTAAAGTCGTAACGTAGTTTATGGACGATCCCTTATAGGAATTTACACTTTAAAGGTGTTTTTACAAGAAAATGCATGTGCAGTATGCTGCAAACGGCTCCCGCAGGAACCGTCCGTGCACACACGTTTGCCATCATTTGTGTGTTCGCGGAGAGAGTGTAGTGTTTATCATTTTGAAAAAAGCCAGTATTAAAAGATAATTTAGAAAGTAATATTTTTTAAATATTACGAATATCTCTGTCAAGCTTCGTAGTTATTTATGTGTATTTTGTGGAGAACATTCTTTAAATAATAATAAATGTAATTTAATAATATAATGAAACAAATTAGAAACGTTGCAAATTTCAGCTTCTCGAGTGGGGGTCCGATAGGTGAACCGTATGTAATCAGCAGCGCGACAGATCGCACCCGATTGGTTGCCGCTCTGCGCGTGTGCACGGACGGCTCGTTGGTGAGCCGTTTGCAGCGCTTGAGCGCATGACAGTGGTGGGGGAATCCTATTCCGGAAAACGGTTATTCTTATACAAGACCCATCGCGGCACTATTGAGAAAGTAGACTGTATCTACATTTTTCGTATATTTTTCTTCTTACAAAAGAAGCATCAGGTCTTCTTGAAAGCGTCGTCAATCAAAAATCGTCTTCTTCTGATAAAAAAAAAGATACAAGGACGATGCCTGAAAATTCGATGAAGCATGGCGCGCTTGAACATAACCAAGAAGAACCAGGTCAAGAAGCTGCAGATTTGTTCAATCATTATTATCGCGGAAAGGCTCTTATTTCATCCAAATCAGAAGAGAAAGCTCTAGAATTGTTTAAAGCTCACCAGCAGCCTCGTGTTTCAAATCCGAGTAAGCCAGAAGGAAAAGAAAGCAGACAAACGAAAAAGAAAGGTATCAGTATTCTTGATATTCCAGATATCGCGAAGAATTCCGAAGTACTTCCATTAAGTTTAATACATCTTTCGACCAAAGCTTCGTTCATTTTGCAGTTAACGATGTTTTTCCAAATCACGGCAAAAAAAAGACTTTCCACAATAATTTTTTAATTTTCAGCTTAAAATAAATACAGTTACAGCGTTTTTCGAATTACAAACCTTCTTTCTCGGGGACAATTATTATTAGATTTCAACTTTTTTCAATGAAAGCTAATAAGATTTCTCATCAAACTTTTTTAGCCGATTAAAAATTTTTTTGTTTCTGTTTATGCATTACAAAAAATGAAAAAAAGTTGACTTTTGAAGTATATCGGATTAAAAACGAAATGCTGCGATTCAATAAAAATACCTAAAAAATAAAATCAACTATCTAAAAAAGATTTTCAACAGTAATAAAAATGTTAAAAAATTAATTAGATTTGTTATAAACAAGTAAGTGCTCAGTTAAAAAAAGGAACTTTTGGGCTCATTTTGGAGGTAAAAAACTTGATTTTTTCGATGCAATTAACTGGAAATAACTAAATTCTAATGTTTTAAGAACATTTTGATGACAATAAACAATTTGTTATCGTAAGGAACATTTGTTCGAACAAAATTTTGTATAATTTTATTTATTTATAAATAAAATACCGTTTTTTTCACGAAATCAAGTGCAGGTTATTTAGCAATAATTTTTTTGTCTATAAATCGACAATATTTAATAATTGTTTAACTAAACTAAATTCACGAACCACCATTTTTATTTATATTAACAATTTAGTAAACAAACTTTTCTCTGTTAATGCATTTTAAAACTAAATTTTTGTGTGTGGAATATAATTAAAATTACTTAGCAATATTTTCTTGTCAATATTTCCATAGCCAAATAACGCATTTATTAATTGAATTTTGTTAAATAATTATCAAATGCTGTCGATTCATAGCAATACATCATTACAAAATACTTGCTGTTCATTCCACGAAAAAAGCGATATTTGTTTATAAAATTTGCTTTTAAAATAACAAATTATTTATTAACTTTTATTAATTCAACTAGAAAACTCTTTTTATCTATAAATTTTTTTAATTTAGTGCAAGTTAAGGGACGAATGGCCGCTAATCCACATTAAACCATTTTCATTTACTTACCTGTGTAAATGAATATTTGATTAAATGAAAGGACTTTTCAAAAACCAGTTTATTTCAAAATTCAAATATTTTTTTCATTTTTGTTATTGAATAGTATAAATATTGCTTAAACTGTAATTGTTCAATTCCAAATTAAAATTTTGGAGTTACATGTAAAAATAAATTCGATTTTGATTAAAAAGACGTTATTGATTCTGTGTTCGGAGAAAGAAATAATTTTTTTTATCACAATGAATAATCTTGTCTATTTTGAATTTCGAATTCAATAGTTTTTCATTTCCAACAATGTGAATTAAAACAAAATTACTAAAATTACAAAAAATAAATTAAGAAGTTTTTTCATCTCAGAATCAATGAAGTTTTTTGCAATAATTTCACATTATTTTTTCATCCATTACTCCGAAATTCTATTTTAGGTTTAACACATTACTTTTGAGGCATTTTCTAATCATTATTTTTCGTAAATATCAAATTTAAATATTCATATATTTTTAAGTGCGTGCGCTATTATTAACCAATCGGGTTGCCGTCCCGACGCAAGCGTAGTTCAAATAGTTATATATATTATTAAACAACAAACTTTTTTATAACCAAATTATTTGTCGAAAAAATGTTTTCTATGATTTTCCATAATCATACGTTTTTTCTAGGTATATTGCAAAACATTTTATGAACAAATGCAGTAATCAGGCATTTTTCGATAGAAAAATTCGCTTTTTTCTATGCACATTTTTTAAATTCGGAACTTTATGATATTTGCAGAAAAATTCATAATTTGTTTATTATTATTTTGATTTTTTAAACAAATTTAATAAACAAATGAAACATTCGGGCATTTGTCGGCAGAAAAATTCGGTTTTTTTCAATGCCACTCTTTCAGATGGGAGCTTGATGGGAATTTCAGCAACATTCATAATAATTTGTTAAGTTTTATTATTTCTTGAAACAAATTTAATAAACAAATTCATTGATCAGGTATTTGTTCACAGAAAAATTCGTTTTTTCCTGTATCAACAGTTTTAATTAGGATATCGAAAAAAATCAATTTTCCATCGACAGATGCTCGAATAATCCATTTGTTTATTAAATTTGTTTTTAAAATATATATAATTTATCAACCAATTTTAAATTAAGCTGATATCATCATAAACTTTCTAATTAAAAATACTGAAATCGAAAAAAAACTCATTTTTCCGTGCACAGATGCTCGAATAATGCATTTGTTTATAAAATTTGTCTAAAAAAATCATAAAATCATCAAAAAATTTTGAATTTCGCTGAAATTGTTATGAAGTTCCCAACTAAAAAGACTACCATTGAAAACGCCGAATTTTTCTGTCGAGAAAGGCCTGAATAATGCATTTTTTATTAAATTTGTTTAAAAAATCATAAGATTAATCAAAAAATTATGAATTTTTCTAAAATTCTCATAAACTTTCGAATTAAAAAAAATTGTCTTTGGAAAAAACGAATATTTCTTTCGAAAAATGCCTGATTACTGCATTTGTACATTAAATTAGTTTATAATATAAATAATTGTAATTAAAAGAGAAATTTTTTTTATATAGTATTGTTTTGATTCCAATTTTTTGCAGAATAACGTGTATTTAAAACGTGTGGAAAAACGTGTACTTATGGAAAATCGTGGAAAAAATTTGTTTAGGAAATAATTTTTTGATAATAAATTTTTTTTGTATATTGTCTAATATTAGAATATCTTTAACTAATGCTATTTTATGCAACTTAAGCGATTTCAACCATTATCCTGTTATTAATGAACACCTGGAACGTGAAATAGAAAATGGCAATTTTTTCGTCATATTTGTTTATTGATAAAAAAATTAAGACCCTAATTTAAAAATCAGGCTAGACAACTGTCTTAGAAATCTTCTTAGCTTTTTTTCCAAATTTTTTTGTCGAAATCGGTAAAGATTTGTGGGCTGTACGTTATTTTGAGACAAATAAGTCATTTTTCTTTCCATTGTGCAGGGAATGAAAAAAGAAACATTTTTGTTCTATTGACTTTTTTTATATCGCGCGTTATTTGGCTTAAAATGTTGATTTTCGCGTGGTTTTTGGAATATTGCAAATGCTATAACTCTGGTAAATTTTGGTTTTATAGAAAAAAAGGCATTAGGATGAATTGTTCGTCTATTAGATTACTATAAAAATCCGTACATAAAATTTTTGAATTAAAGAAAAAGTGGTCTCAAAAATTTTCAAAATATGCTCACTTTTTGAATTTTCATATAAAATGGCTGGATAACGAAATTGAACTTTATTTTAGGACCCAAAAAGAGTATACCAAAGGCCAATCCAATCTGTCAATTCTTTCGAAAGTTATCTTGATAACAAATTATAAATCTACAGACGCACAGGCACACAGAAACACACACAGAAAAATTGATAAAAACCTGTTTTTCGGATTTAGGGGTTCTCAAAATGCGGACATTTGCCAAAACCGGG
>NC_046663.1:33140407-33157200 GCF_010883055.1 Belonocnema kinseyi | reverse complement strand
TTTACACAAATCTAATAGTTCGCGGTCAGTTGCAACTCTCCCAAATCACGACTCGCCAAATCTTGGAGTTAACTGCATTTTCCAAAAATGTAGCCATAATTATTAAAAAAGCTATTAAAAATTCGAAAACAATTATTTCAATAATCGGGTTATCTTTTCTTCACGATTCCCACGATGTGAAAAAATCATTTTTCGACTTTTTTTGCAGTTCACGGTGTTTTCTCCAATCACGGCGAATATATTGTTTATAGTAGATGTATCGGGCCGCTTCTAGATATAAATTCCTACCATACCGACATCGAGAAGCTTCCACCTGTAATGGTTTGTGTCCGTTCTAAGCTTCGAGAACTTTCCCGAAGGGTCCTGATTACGTCACTATGGCGCATTAGTAACGTCATCAGGACCTTTCGGGGACGTTCTCGAAGCTTAGCATGGATACGAACCACTACAGGTGGAAGCTTCTCGATGTCGGTAAGGTAGAAATTTGTATCTAGAACCGGCCTTATACATCTACTGTTTATATATTAGCATTCTTTTTACAGAATCCTTGACAAATCCAAAAAAACCCAAATTGAAAAATCCATCTACTTCTCAAGATAATCAAGATCCAACTTCATTAAGGATTGAAGCTATTGCTTTGCATGGATCAGAAAATCAAAGAGCATCTTTTCAGGATCATCAACCAATGTCGTCTGAAAGAGATTGCAGAGACTATAATGCTTACTTATTGTTTCAAAGTCATTATCCTAATGGTGTTCCTGATCCTCAACCTCTACCTCATAGTTCATCAGAAAATAAAGTTCTTGCTTCGCACGAAATAGATGGTACTGTAACACTAGCTGGATATAAGAGAAGAACGAGAAACAATAAAAAAGCTGCTAATTCTAATGTTCCTAATTCTTAATATTATAAGAATCATTCTGAAAATTCTGGTTCTAGTTAACGAACCTTCTTTAATTCAAAAATTTATGTTCTTAAACCTTTATGTTTTGTGCAATAATTTTTTAAATACATACATTATTCGTAGGCAAAATATTGTATTTATGGTGTTTTCTTTTTTTTGAAACTCTGTTTATTATAACAGAGAAATAACAAATGTATTTTGTACTTTTTTCATACGTTTTTGGCATACGTTGCATTTTCAAAAAGTAAATTAAATTCTGACAGTAAAGGTTTGTTTTCAACTAAAAATCAAATAGTTAACTTTTCAACTGAATAGATTAGTTTCCAACTAATTTAATAATTATATATTTGTACCAATAAAGAAGACGAATTTCAAACGAATTAGTTCAATTTTCAAATCTACATAGAGATTTATAAATTAAATGATAAGTCATCAACCAAAAAGACGAAATTGTAACAAAAATGGAATAATTACATTTTCAGTTGATAAATTAATTTTTAATAAAAGATGCGTATTTGCCACAGAATAATTAAAATATTAAACAATGATATAACTTTTCATTAAAATGATAAATGTGCAGAAAAAAATTAAAATTGTGACTAAAAATGTAATGTTTAATATTAATATGGTAACCGAATTTTTTTTAAACATTAAACCAAAAGCAGTCTAATTTTTAAAAATAATATTGTGATATTTATAATTAATAGTTAATTTTTCAGATAAGAAATAAAAATTTCTACAAAAAAAAAAACGATTTCCAACTGATGACTATAATATTTTGTCTGATAATTTTTAAATAAAAAGATTAATTTTTTACCAGAAATACATGCTGTAACAAAAAACGTGAAATTTTAACCAAATAATTGGATTTAAAAAAAAAAAAAAAATTAGTACAAATTTTAACCAAATATAAATTTTCTCTCAAAAGAATAAATATTTAACAAAAAATAATTTTTGAATTAAAGAATTCTACTGTAAATCAAGCGGATTAATTTTCTGAAAAAAGACGAATGCACTCAGATAATTAGTCTTTATTTTAAAAAAATTACTTCTTAAACAAGTAGTTTAAGCTTCACCCAAGTAATTAAATATTAAAAAAAAGATAAATTGTTGTGGGAAAATATAATAGTTCATATTTTCATCAAAGAAGACGCATATTCAACAAGATAGTTGAACTACTATCCATAACAGATTATTACTAAAAAAATGTTTTAGCAAAATATAGGTACAATTTTCACATAATTTTCAATAAGAAAGTTCATTTTCAACCAAGAAAACTCAATTTTCAAATAAAAATTTTAATTTGTTACCAGGAGAGAGTAATGTTTAACCAAATAAACAAATTTTCAGAAAAAGAAATTTTGGACCAATACGGTAGAATTTTTAACCAAATTGATATATAATAATAATTAAGAAAAACGAAATAAAGGAGACGTTTCTTGAGATCAGGAAATGGAGTAAAATTCTTAAAAAAAGGGAAAAGAGGGGGAAAATAGGGAAATAGGGGAAAGAGTGTAATGTCTGATATTGAATAGCATTTTTATACCATGGATTGTTATGGATTTCATGCATAGAATAATTCAATCTTCTCTATTTTTCAAAAACTTTGAAGCTTATAAAAAATAATAAATATTTATTTATATTATTTGAAATAAATGTTTTCCTAAGCTTAACAATTTTTCATTAAAAATAAGCTTTTTTCATCAAAGAAGTGAATATAGTGACTGAAATAGAGCCAGCACTTCTGAAAATTTGTTTATGTAGTTTTTCCGAGCTTCTGGTGATTCGGATTCCACTTAAAGCTACAGGTACCCCATAACGCACTTGGTCGCAACCCCGTTTCTTTAGCTAAAATCTTAATATTCTGATGAAAATTCGTTTCTTTTTTTATTTAAAAATCATTTTTTTTACTACTCTGTTTTTTGTTTCAAGTTTTACTTCGAAAATCAACTTTCTTGACTCAAAATAGAGCTTTTACATGTTTAGATGAAAATTGATTTTTCTGGTTGAAAATTCATGTATTTTGTTAAAAATTGATCCTTTTAGATTAAAAATACAACTGCTTCTATTTGGTTCAGAATACAACCATTTCGTTGAAAATTGGTATTTTTGGGTTGAAATTAACTATTTTTTATTTAAAATCAAAATGCTTTTCTGTCCAAAAATTAACGGGTGGAGTTCCGAATAGCGTAAATCGATGATTTCGTGCATACTATGTATATTTATGTATTTTGACGCGTTGATTACGAAAATGATAGTGAACATTTGCGACTAGTCGTTTTTCATGGTGAAACCATGAAAAGACGATAAAAATCGTGGTTTTTTGCAATTATCTCAGCTAATATGCAATATAAAAAGAAATTCTGAAAAAAGTTATAGAAATCATCGAAATGCAGATTTTTTGTCTAAAACATTTTTTTCTGTGAGTGATTCTTTTCGACAAAATGAACGATATAAGGATTAAAATTGTATCTCTATTGGTTTCAGTTTGGTACCTATTTACGCTCTTCACCACGGGAAGGTTGAAAAATTTTCAAGAGCATCTTTTTTTCTATTTTTCATGTTTTGTAATTTTTTTTGGTTTTTTCAAATTTTAATTTTTTTTTTTTCTATTTTTACTTTCTTATTTAAAAAAAGGAAGATGATCAATTGCCAGGGTAATAATGAATGTCTGTGATCAACTTTTTTTAAAAGAGCGAAATATTCCACACACATTCTTAGTCTCATAAAGGGTCATCTTTTTTGTATGCCGTTAACAAAATCTTTCTCTAGGAATCAGTTCGATTTATCGCCACCACTCGAGTGTTGTTTCCTTTTTTTGAAGAATTGTACATAACTTGAACATATTATAAGTTTCGTCCATTGTGATAGAGATTCGGAAGAAGAAATCCGTAATTGAAATTATTACAGGAAAGTGAACTTAAATTCCGAGGGATGAAACAATACTGAGAAGAAAGAAAATTGAGAAAATAATAAATTTACGCAAGGAATACACGCCCTGAAGTACTATGAGCGCGGATGGTATAGAAAGGCTGGTGGCTTTTTGCATTAAAATTTTTTACATACTATGAGATATATTACGAATTTTCTTGAAAACTTTCACTCGTAGGAAAAAATATTTAAAATAAAAAATGTGCCTCTCAATAAGATGTACAATTCGTATTTGACATATTTTTCAAAATTTTGCGTATTGATCTTTGCCATTTATATTTTCACTATAATTTTCGTAATCAGCGCATCCAAAAAAAACTTTGGGCTCATCCGGCCCCCTTTCCAAAGTCTCCTTCCTTCAATTGACATGTTAATGACTGAGGGGCAAATAACTTTGGTCACACCCCTGTCCATTTTCCATAGTCCCTTGGGGGCGGAAAGGCACCCCCGTGATAGGTCACAGAATTAATGTAAGATCACACCCCTGCCCCTTTTCCAAAGTTGCGTGGGGGCGGGAAGGCATCCCCGTTACAGGTCACAGAAATAATATAAAATCACACCTCTGCCCCTTTTCCAACGTCCCGTAGGGGGCAGGAAAGTACCTCCCTGATTGGTCACAGAAATAATGTAAGGTCACACCCCTGCCCCTTTTTCAAATTCCCGTGGGGGGCAGGAAGGCACCCGATGAGAGTTCACAGAAATAGTGTAAAGTCACACCCCTGCCCCTTTTCTTAAAGTCCCGTGGGGGGCGGTAAGGCACCCCTGCGTCAGGTCACAGAAATAATGGAAGATCACACCCTGTCCCTTTTCTTGATTTGACCTGCTGATTACACAAATGACAGTGAAAATATTTTCGTTCCATTTAAGTCACATCGCTACATATTGTCTTGTATTTCTGTAATTTTTCATATTTATCGTCGTTTTTCTCGAAAACTCTTAGTCGCAAAGTAAAAATATGTTTTGCATAAAATATATCTTTTTAAAAGATCTACAACATTAATTTGAAGTTTTTTTTGTAAATTTTATTATTTAATAAGATAAACATAAAAAACTATTATTTTTATGGATTTTTCATGGTTTTCACCATGAAAATTGACTAGTCGCCAATCAACGCCAATCAGCGGTTTACGCTATTCGGAACTCCATCCAAATTAACTATTAAACTTCTTGTTAAGGATTTTTTCCAAAATTTATTAATTTGTTAGAAAAATAAATTATTATGTTCAAAGAAACATTCCTTGTTGACAATTCATACTTTTGCCCAAAATTAAATTTAAGAAAAATACTATTTGTTGATTTGCTTCTCGTGCAATTTCCCATTGCTTAAAACAAATAAAAACATCTCCAAGAGAATTAAAAATGTGAATATATCTAATATTTAATGAATTTGATAATCTAAAAACTGACAATTATTATACATTTTTTAAAAGAAAAATTAGCATTTCAAAATGTGTAATATTGAATTTTTTCCTTTACAAAATTTTGAAATCAAATGATTTTATATGTAAATTTTGAAAAAAGGACAACTTTAAAACATAAATTAATATTCTTAGTTAAAAAATGTGATCATCAGATCATTTAAAATTGAAAGGAGTCAAAATTATATTATCTCCAACAAAAAATGTTCAAAATTGAATAATACAAACTAAAAAAAATTTCAAATATAAACATTTCAAATTGAATTTCGTTAAAAAGCACTCAAAATAAAGTAACTTTTAATTAAACAAATTAAAAATTGTAAACATTTATACTACGGAACGTTGAAAATCAAACGGATGCAAATTATATTTAAAATTGAGAATAGTTTTAATTACCAAGAGTTATGATATTAAAAAATGTTATTTTCGAGTACTTAAAGCAAACTGAAATAGCCGAAAATAAAATATTTTAAAATTTTCTATTAAACTTTTCAAAATTTCACCATTTTTATTTTAACTGCGAAACTAAAACTTATGAAAGATAAAACTGGAATATTTAGCCTTCAGCATGAAAATAGTGAATTCTAAAATAATAATCATTAAAAATTATTAACATTAAAAATTAAAAAAGTTATCTAATGTTAATTTTAGATAGTTCTATTTAATCTATTTCAATGTTTGAAAACACGATTTTTAACTTTTTACAATTAAATGGTTTGATTTTTAACACTTTATTTAATATATTTATTCAATCTTAGAATTTTGAAGTCAAATATCTCAAAATTTTGAATAAATTTATTTAAAAAATTTTTAAAGTACAATTTGAAAATGTTGAAATTAAATTCAGCATTTAAGGATAAGAAAATAATAATACAGAACAGGATTGTTATGAATTCAATTTTTGAAATTGCACTACCTTTTACTCTAAAATTAAATTTCTTTAAGTTGAGTTTGACATCTGAAAAAATTTCAAATAAAAAATCATTTAATTTTAAATACTTATTTATAATATCTTATAATTTTATTGGCTTTCTGATTATTTTTTCAATTAAATTAAAATTGTTAAATAATAAATCCCTTAAACTGAAAATATTTAATTGGACGCAATTTTCTTTTGTAATACCAAATTACTTCAGACAGTCGCAATACGTAATCGGATAATAAACTATTGCAGCATGTGAGTCCTTTCAAATATTGTTATCGTCTAATTATTATTTCAGGTTATTTGCTTATTTGGAATTTTCACCAATTAATCTAATATATGGAAGCATCGTGTCTTGATCAATCATTTATTATAATAGTAGTGATAATATATTTTTTCAATTAGTTTTTTTCTAATCCCTGTACTTTGATATTGTTATTCAAATTTATTTCATTTAACTTTGTTAAGCAATGCGAAATTTAACAAGATACATTTTCCGTCAAAAATAATTTTAAGAGATTAGTTTTTAAATTAGTGGTAGCCTCAAAAATGTTTTAATTTGTTAAGTATTTGTCTTATTTTGTTGTCCAATTGAAGAAATCAGCAAGCTGCTATAATTCAAGATAAATATTTCGTTACTCTATTATAAGAAGCGCAGTTAATATAAAGGAAAATACTATTGCCAGTGAATCATATCTGTATTTATGAAAATATCGCATAAAAATCATCATTTGAAAACATACATGTTTGCATTACAAGGCTGATTACAATAGTATCGATTGTATCGTAAAAACATTCACGCATCACACTATTTCGGTAAACAAAAAAAAAGACGGCTCATGTTGTCTGTATGAAGTTACATATACAAACATATATATAAATAAGTAACCGAAATTTCAGGCTCAAAAGAAACCCTCTTTTTGAACGTTTTAGTTTCCATAGCAAGATCCAGCACCTCTGGAATGATCCTCAGAAGATGAAGAAGGAGGAGCAGCCTAGTTATAACGACTTTGAGAATGCAGGTAAGGCTAACAGTCTTTTGAATATTTTTTAGGAGTAAATGGTTTATTATCCTGGAAACGTCTAAGTGAATAATGAACTATCCTAGTAAGAGCTTGTCGATAAGACCTTTCAGCTTCCTGCACTGCAGCTTAAACATGGTAAGATTTGTTCCTCGAATTTTTTGTTACATGTCCTGCTGAACCCAGCTAGCGGGAAGCATCTGAAAAATTATGTTCCTGGAGAATAGATCCATGCGTATCAAGAGCTTGATGTCCTGCTTAAGTTGGGTATTGATTTGGAGCTTGAGACCTAAGGTGTCAAAGGGTGACATGCAGATTCACTGTCCTTGCATCTTCGTCATCATTAGAAGAAGTCTCTCTTTCAGTGGCGACTTTTTTTAGAAATGATGCTTCACTACAAAAAAAAATGTACAAAAATATAGTCAAGACTCATCACATCAGAAACAAATGATCTATATATTGACCAAGGATCAACTTGTACCAAGGTGCGAAAAAAGTATGATTATAATGATACTTATCAATTTCATTAAAGAATAGCATGTAGATGCGGACAAGAGCACCGAAAAGTGGTATTATTTTTTTCCTATGTAGATGAAACTGACTCTTTTAGATTCTCGTATGAGGCAACTTATGATTTTTTAGGTATTCACTCAAAAATATTTATACTAGTCGTTTAAACAAACACGTCAAACGACTGATAAACGGTAAATTTTAGACATACTTTTGATCTAAAGTTGGATAAAAACTTTGAAAACAATTGAAAACAAAAATTATCCAACGTTGAATAAGGTTTATCGGGAGACAGATAAAAATTACCCAAATTCGGATAATTGCAATTTTCAATTGTTTGCAAAGTTAGTGTCTAACTACAGATACAAAATATCCCTGGAATTACAGTGTACATATATCAACGAGCGGATTCTTGAAACATCATAAGTTGCCCCTCACGAGATTCTAACAGTCAGTTTTATCTACATAGAAAGAAAATGATGCCACTTTTCGATGCTTTTGTCCTCATCTTCATGCTCTTCTTCAATGTAGTTGACAAGAATCATAATAATAATCCATTTTTCAATACTTGGCACATGTAGATCCTCTGTCAACATTTGGATCATTTGCCTCTGATATGATGAGTGTTATCTATATTTTTTAATATTGCTCTTTCTATCAAAGCATCATTCATGAAATGAATCGTCACTAACAAAGTCTTCTTCTAATGATCAAGATGCAAGAAAAATAAAGCTGCATGCTACCCCTGGACGCGTTACGTCTGAGGATCCGACTCAATATCCAACTTCAGCAGGGCATCAAGCTCTTGATTTGCGTGGATATTCTTACGAAGACCCTAATATCTCAGATACCTCTTGCTAACTTGGTTCAGCAGGGCTTGGAACGAAAAATTAGAGAAACAAATCTTACCATGCATCAGCTTCAGTACAGGAAGCTAAAAGGTCTTATCGACAACCTTTTACTAAGGTGTTCATTCTTCACTAAGACCTTTCCAGGATAATCAACCAGTCACTCCTGAGAAATATATGAAAGACTATGAAGCTTACCTACATTTTTAAAGTCGTTACAATAACTACGCTGCTCCTCCTTTTTCTCCATCGTCTGTTGTTCATTCTGGAGTTTCTGGATTTGGCTATGGAAACTCATACTTCCAAAAAGAAGCCTTCTTTCGAGCCTGCACTTTCAGAAACTTATTTGATGTTCTGCTGAACTTCGATATTGAGTTTAAGCCTCAGACTCAGGGCATCCAGAGTTAGCAGCAGCATCATTGTAGTCGCATCTTCATCACCATTAGAAGAACAATTTTTTCCAGTGACGACTGTATTTTGAAGTGATGCTTCTGTAAACAGAAAAACATGCAAAAATATAGAAAAGATCAGGTAAGTATTAAATGATCCTCATGTTGCCTGAGAATCTACATGTGCCAAGTATGGCAAAAAGATAATTATTTTTTTTACCAATTTTATTGAAGACCATCTTAGACGTAAGGACAAGAGAACCGAATAGAGGTATTGTTTTCCTTCTATGATTATAAAATTGATACTTTTAGAATCTTGTATGAAGCAACTGATGATATTTTATGAATGCTCCTGCTAATATATATACAAGTCTTTAGAGGTGCATGTGTTGGTAAAAGAGGAAAACAGGGAGGACAATATGTACTGGTTAGCTTTTTGTTTATTTTCCTTGAAATGTTTTTCGATCTTTCAAGATTACGCTGTGCTGCCCAGATTCAATGTTTCATAACGGCGTGATAATTTGATGGATAGCGTATCAAAGAAATATCTATTTGTTTATCAAATACTACCTTTTAGTGAATGTATGTATGAGACTAATTCAATTATGTAAAACCTTTTTACAACCTATAACATACATTTTTTTTACACAAACATAATTATTTGTCTGCAGGAATGGACAAAGTTCGTCGCAAAAGAATACTGTTTGCTGTAGAAAAATTCTTTTTGAGAAAAACAAAAATCGGTTTAATCTTAAATTAATGAGGAAATTTCGTTCCATCAAAAGATATTGTTTTGACATAAGAGGGAATTTTTATGAGTTTAATTGTAAAATATGTACTTAGGAGGCAAACAGTCTTTTCATCTCAGCATGAGATAACAATAAAAAGGCGTATACGAAAGCAAATTAAATAAAGTCTTGTGAAACCGAAACGAACTTATGAAACATTATCACGGTCAAATAAAAAACAGCAGGTCAACATTTTTTAAATAGAAATAAAAGGTTTAGAGCAAATTTAAATTAAAAAATTTTTATTATTAATTTGACAAATTGTGTGTACAAGCACGAGACCTTTGCACATTGACATTATTCTTGGAAATTTGAAAAAAAAAACATATTTAGAAGAAAACAACCATACAGTATTGAGACACATTAAATGGCTATCTAATATTTTATTTTTTTCCTTTAGTTGATGAAATATAATTTTAAACAATAAAAATATTTAAATAATTTTAAACTAAGAATTAATTTTCTACGAAATTATTATATTATATAAATTTGTGGCTAAATAGTTCGAACAATGGGTAACTTTTCATTGATGAAAATTAGTTTTCAATCAAAAACATTTTTCTACAAAACAAGCAAATTTTATATAAAACAGTAACATGTTTTACCTAGCTTTTGAATTTTTCTTCAAAACAGTCGAATTTCCAAGCCGAGAATATGAATGTTCAAAAAAAAAAAAATAATTTTCGGCCAACGAGTTAAATTCTCAACAAAAATAATGAAATTTCAGTTGAAAAAATTAATTTTGATCAAACTGAAACGAATTCTCAGCATAGAAGATAAAATTTTAAGAAAAAAAAAACCATTTTACTATCAAATTTTTTTTAACCAAAGAGTTGAATTTTAAAATAAAAAGAATTCTTTTATATCAAACAGTCGAACTTCCAATCAGTTATATAATTTTGTACTAAATAGTTTGAACAATGGATGTAATAACAGTTTCTATTTTTTTCTGAATTGATAGAGTAATTTTCTAAAAAAATGTAGTTTCAGCAAAATGAATAAATTGTTAAACGAACAGAGAAATTTTCTTCCGAGATGTTGAATTTTCGAGCAGAAAATAAAAATTTGCTTCAACAATTTTTAATTTTTAACTAAAACGGATTAATTTTAAGCCAATAAGTTGCATTTAACAAAAGAAGTTCAAAATTGCTTCAGAAAAAAATATTTTTCAGTAATTTTCAGTAGTCAAGAAAGAAAAACAAAATCAATAAAATTAATGAATTTTTTCAGAACGAAGGAGAATTTTGATCAAATATTTATTTTTTGTTGAATAGCCTAATTTATAATATAGCAAATTGAAAGAAAAAAGTTAACATTTTTATTGTTCAAAGTTATAATATATAAAAATAGTTTTATCTAGAATTAAAACGCCACTCATTGATTAACTTCTTTCATATTGAATGCTTAAATATTTAGGGTTCTGGATTTTTACATTGCAGGGTGCATTTGCAATTTTTCCTTTTTATAAGTGTTAATTTTGCAATTCAAAATTATATAGTTTAATTTTAAAAAATATAATCAAGGAATTGGTCATTTTTCGTTTTAGGCGATTTAAATTTACTTAAAATTCACCCATGAGTTTGTACGCGCCTAGGGCGACCAAATGTTGAATCTCGCATTTTTGCATCCGAATCTTAAAATTAAAAGACAAACCATCGACATCTGAAGCTTAGTGATTGTGAATTCCCTTTTTTTAAAGCTCCTTTGGCCTTAACGAAAACATTCGCATCACGTGTCTCGTAGAAAAAAAGTTTGAAGCAAATTTCAAGATCTAATTTTTAAACAATTTCGGTCTTAAAAATTGTATTGTGCCTCGCGTCTTTTTTCCAAAAATTTAGGTAATGTAATTTTTCAAACTTAAAAAAAAACTACGCACATTTTCCAAAAATTTTGAAGATTAAAAATAGCAAATTATAGGATCTAATTAAAAAAATTTTGGTATTTAAAATTGTATTGCGCTTCATGTATTTTTTCCAAAAGTTGTATTAAATATAATTATGCATGTTTGACACAAAAACTTCGAGCTTTATACAAAAATTATAGAAATTTAAAGTAAAAAACTTTCAGACTTCGAATAGTAAAAATGATAATGAATTAATATATCGATTTAAAAAAAATTGTCTTATGAATTTCCATTTTCATTCTTTCGAATTTTAAAATCTCCAGTTTTTTAAGTTTTATCTGCAAACATTGCATTGTTAACTCCTTTCTGATGTCATTGCCTGAATTTTATAATTTTACTCAAAAACTTTGCAATTTTAAATTCTTTTGGTCAACAAAATTCAGTTTCAAATTATGCACTTTTAAACAATTTTTCAAAAATGATACAAGATTATTTTTTGTAATTCCATTCGAAATTTTGTCTTTTTCAAAAAATGTTTCTGATATTATTCGTTCTTAATAATAAACAATAAATAAATACTTTTCAATAAAATTAATGTATATATCATATTGAATTCAATATGAAAAATTCTAAATTTCTAAACTTTCAATCTAATGGAGATGAACTTTCAACACAAAAAGACGAACTATTCAGAAAAAAATTAATCGATTTTCCTAAACAGTAGCATCAAATGATAAATAATCAAATATTTAAACTTTAAGCAATAAAAGAAAGCATTTTCAGCAAAATTGTTTAACTTTTAACCAAATAATTTTTCATGTTAATTTTTCTGCCTACTGGTACAATCAATATTATTAAAATATTTATTATTATTAAATTGGGGAAAAAATGCTTCCTTGATATGCTGCGAACCTTCATATTAAAATTAAGAATACAATTTTACCAAATATTTCATTTTTTAAGACAAAAAGACGAATTTCAATAAACGCCAAAAAGTTCAATGTTGAACAGAATACATTCACTTCTCAAAAGTTTTTTTGATCTTTAAGCCAAAAAGACGAATTAACTATAAAGAAAGTTTAATTTTCAACCCAAAAGTATACATTTTAAGCCTGAATGAAAAATCGCTAAGAAAAAATGGCCTTTTAAAAGAATTTGATATTTAAACCAAGTACTTTGGTTTAAAAAAAACGAATCTTTAACAACATTTTTTAATCCTAGCACAATTATTTGGAAACAACATAATCTATTTGGAATTATATAAAGTGAATGTTCAACGAAAAAGAATTTTTTTTTACTAGAAAAGAAGAATTTGTGATAAAATACATGAATATTTAGTCGAATAGTTAAATTTTCAACTTAAAAAATGATGAGTATCTAATAAAAAATATGAATTTTGAAGCAAAAATAGAATTGGTACAGTTTCAGTAGAAAAAGTAATTTTGAAGAAAGGGATTTCGAAGAATGTAGTTAAATTTTTAAAAGAAGAGATGAATTTTCTACTATAATGATGAATCTTACAAAAAATTATACTAATTTCTAACAAAAGAGTTAATTATTTGAACCACAAAATCATTGCCTATCAAAATAGGCATTTTCGATTTTTTAAAACAAAATTCAAAAAGTGGTTGTGATGATATTGTAGGGGCATACAAAATCATTGTTTTTCTTTTTCTGACTTTTTTTCGTGTCGTGCGTTTTTGGACTTAACACTTTTATTTTCGTTTGTTTTTTTCGTTGAAAAAAATACTGTAAAACGGGTAATTTTCTTCTTATCAAAAAAGTTACAATAATAAGTTTTTCGTATTTTTGTGTAGTATAAATTGACGTATATAGAATTTTCAAATATTGAAAAAAGTGATTTTAAGAATTTCGAAAATGCTCCCACATTTTCAAGCTTGGACAAAAAAAACTGGCTAACGAACTCGTCATTTCTTTTTATATCCTTATAAAATGCGTCAAAGGACAATCCAATCGAACAATTCCTTCAAATGTTACTGTGTTTACGGACTACAACAACGACATTTAATGGATTCCTCGAAAGTCATTTTTCATACATAAATCAATACCTTATCCTTATGATGAGAATATAAAAATTACCATTATTGTGAGCCAGAACCAAAACATTCAAAATGATCACGAGGAAATTTAGATTAGAAACACCATCAGGATAATACTAATCAGACAAAAGCTATATATTTTTTGCATACTTTCACCTAGTTCTCTTAAAAATGTACTTCATTGTTTTAAATAATGCGAAATTGGTCAAGAAATGAATTTTTTTATTACGCTATTATAATTAACGCATGAGATATAGAAACACATCTTCAATACAATATTTTTATTATTTATTCAAAAAGATATTAAACAAAAAGCATTATTTGAAAATTTAAAAAAAGGCTATAGATGGATGTTTATTGTTTACAATGTCATCGATTGTAACGTAAAACAAATTAGTGTCACATAATTTTTTTAAAGTATTATTACTGAGATCCAGATCAGGAACCCGCAGAATGATTAAACGATTTTTGAGGATTAGGAATACAATTAGAATGATAACTTTGATGAAAGAATTATCAAATCCGCTCATATCTCTGTCAAATAATTCTGGTTAATGGTCCTAGAAAGTTTGTTCTGGTAGTCGATACTCTTCACTTAATTGATCATGTTAATCCAAAACATCTTTCTCTACTGCACCTTTTCTATGGGGTTATCTCCACCCTTGATATCTAGCTGGTGTTATCAAATCTTCTGTTTCGTGCAAAGTAAGAGGTCTATTCTCTGGTAACGTAGAAGGTGGAGTTTAAGGATTAGGAGCACCATCAGGATAATACCAATCAAACAATTTTAAAGCCTCTTTTTCTCTATGCTCTTTTTCAAAATATAGTAAATAATTATCTGTGAAAAGTTTTGTTTCGATAAGTTGAGAATGCTGGCTAAAAGGCAGTGCCCAAATCCTTCTGGCTTCCTTAATGTCGGATGGTACTTTGGAATATTTTGTTTTCTGAATCGTAACTTCTGTTGTAGTAATCTGATTAATTGTGCTTGAATCTAATTCACGTTAAGAAGAAAATTGATTTTGCATTCTGAATTCCCTCTGATTATTTGTTAATTCTGTAAAAAACTGCTGATATACATAGAAATCATCATTTCTCATCCAATGGACCTAAATGATGACTAAAGATCAACATTTCCCAAACAGTGAAAAAATGATTATCAGGAGGATTCGAGATGTCTTAGTTTGCCTGTAAGAAAAATACATCCTCAAAGTATAATTGGGAATATGCATGTTACAGACAAACTACATACTACAGGTATTACATATAATCCCTAGGCATTATATATGATGTCTGGCCATTTTAGGCAAAGTATGGTCTTAGATGCTTATGATGTATATTGAACTTAGAGAGAAGATGAAGATAACTAAAAAAATAGTTCGTTAACCTACTTTGTTTCTTGTAACTGAAAAATTTGGTCAGCTCAAATAAATCTTTGGTTATATTCAGAAAACAACGAAGAATTTGTTCAATTTAGGATAATTATTTATTTAAGGGTCTTGAGTTGACTCAACCAAATAAATGGATCAAACAGAATATATCATTTATTATAAAATGATTGGGTTAAAGTAAAGAGATAATTTGGTTGCTTTCACAAAACACTTCCCTTAACTAAAGTATACATACCGAAAGGCTGTTCGCGCGACGCAAAGTGTCAGATCGTGCGTCGTGTCATGAACTTATAAAAAATGAGTTCTTCTAACACATGCACACTCACAGTGTCAAATGTTTGGCAAAACTGGGGTCTGCAATATTATACAGAGCATTTTGAATATCAGTACAACTTTTAGTTTGAAGGGTGCAATCTAGTTTACCGGTACATAAAATTTAACCTCGAAATTCATATTGACCATCATTGATGAAAGAATCCCAAAATAGTATACAGAAAATGCCCTTCTGTCTCGTGAAATTTCGGTTTTATGATTCTGCAAGTGACTCTGATCAAAAGTTTTAACAAATCATTAAGGCTCTTACCAAACATTTTGTATGGCCGTTGGTACGAAGATTGTTGATTCAGCCAAAATATTCGGGTGGATTGACCTACATATTTGATTAGATCAAACCAAATATTTGGCTGTATAAACCAAACTTAATTTACAAAAAATTTGCTTGAATCAACCAAACATTTGATTGACCATATAGCAATGTATTTATTTGTTTGATCCAAATAAATTTTTGTTGAATCAAATAAACATTTTTCTGAGAGTGCCTAGGCATTCTATATAATACCTAAGCATTATATGTAATGCCCGGCACGAGATAGATAAAGTATATAATTTTTTCAAATATAAAATGCAGATAAACTACAAAATTTAGAATTTTTAACTTTCATAAATTATAGAGTTCAAAGATTCAGTTCCTACTCCAAAAATGTAAGACGACGTTTTTATTTGTAATATTCTGAACTAAAGAATCAATAAATCTAGAAATTGCTTAAAAATTTTTTTACTGTTAAATTATTTTAGAAATTTTTTCAGAACTAGCAAATGTCTTTGAAAGTGAATTAGATTTGTCCTAAAATTGTAAGAAAATCCAGAAAATTTAAAAAAAGGTTCTTAAGATCTTCCAGATTTCTTTTTGATAATTTTGTCAATCTTTTTAAATATTCGATTATAATCATTTTTCAAAATAAAAAATAATTTTTAATTTACCTAGGAATCTTAAAAAAATGTTTTCATTCTTTTCAAGCATTTTACAATTTTTAAGAAGCTTTTCTACTTTTGGATTGAAGTTTGTAAAAATCTACATTTTCTTTTAAATAAGGCTACAGCCATTTGCACCAAAATTTTGGTAGGAATAGCTGAATATTTTCGGTACACACACTTCACTAAAGAATTTGAAGTCATTTTAAATTTTATGTAAATTTTTTATATTTTTAAAACCGCTTAATAATATTGCTGAATATCAACCAATTTTTTTTCCTAATTAAAGATTTAATATAAAATGGGATAAAAATCAAATATTTTATACTGAAACAATAATTTAAGTTTAATCAAAGCCTTTGATTAAGAATATATAATTCTGAAGTTATTTTTAAGTTAAAAATAGTTTAGAAAGTATTAATCAGACGTTTACATTTTATTAATTACTAAGACTTTCAAATTAAAACAATTTAATTTTTAACGTTAAAATCTGAAAATTCCAAGATTTTTTACAGTTTT
>NC_046663.1:33139054-33140307 GCF_010883055.1 Belonocnema kinseyi | reverse complement strand
AACCTAATAGTTTAAACAAATTAAAATAGCTGATAACTATCGTTTTCTATGGTAATGCTAGTGACCCTTCAAAATAGGCCTATGGGGGTGACATTAAAAAAATAAGTTTTCAATACCATTTACAAAAATGGCTTTTTTTTAATAGAAATTTCTACTACAACTTTATGATTTACAATGGAATTGATCATTTCAGAAATTGTCTATACTGAGTAAGTAACGCCAGACCCAACTCAAATAATGAATATATATTATTCCAATACCAATTTAGTTAAATTTTCTATTGAATTTAAGTTAGCTTAAAAATTTGTTCAGACGTACAGGTATACATTTAGACCACCTTATTCTTGCACTGATACAAGACCTTATTTTATCAATCTGAATGTCTTTAAAGATGGTACTTCTTTTATTAAAGAAATTAACTTATTTATCAAACAATAAATGGTAAAAGTATTTTTTTAAATCGCCTCTCACGAATCTCTTTGATATTTATTAGGCTTTTATTTTATAAACAACGTCAACATCCGATAAAAATTGTAAATTAAAAACTGATAATGCTATTCGTGATTCCTTTAAGGGAAAACGTTTCTTTTAATTTTCCTGCAAAACAAAGTTTCGAACAAATAAGTGTTCACCAATTCATCTGGCCCTTCTTTAAATGCATCATTATATTTAAAGTCAAGACTATATACTTTACTTATCTTGTGCTGGGCATTACATATAATGCCTAGGGATTATATAGAATGCCTAGGCAATGTATATAATATTTATTCAATTACATACTTTGGATAAAATGGATAGGCTTTATAAATGATGCCTACACGCACAAAATAAGTTGTTCATTCTTTACTTGACTTGTCAACCATTCTAGGAGAGGCCACTTTTTTTTAGAGTCTCATCTAATTTTTATTAAATAACCGCAGAATAACTGATTTTCGAGTTGTCAAAGTATTCGTTGATTGTTTTTTACTTCATCTATATATTCACAACCTAAATTTAAGTCTGAATAAAGTCGCGGTAACCAGGGTTCCATTTTCGATTTCAATTTTTAATTTAAAGAATTTTTAAATGTAAATACAAATTAATGATTTCAGAAATGATTCTTTACTTCCAGTATCAAAAAGTGCTTAATATTTGATTTGACAAAACGATTCTAAAACTGTAAAAAATCTTGGAATTTTCAGATTTTAACGTTAAAAATTAAATTGTTTTAATTTGAAAGTCTTAGTAATTAATAAAATGTAAACGTCTGATTA
>NC_046663.1:33137397-33138954 GCF_010883055.1 Belonocnema kinseyi | reverse complement strand
GGCGCATACTTTGAATAAAATATTTGTTATCATTCTCTTGAAATAAATGTGTTTTTTTCTTGAAAAAATACCGGTTTCATATGTATACACCTGGTACATCCATATATTGGTAATTTTAAAGAAAGTTTATTTATAAATTGATGGAATAGGATATTACCATTCGAGTTATAACACTTTGCTGATCATTTTTGGTATGATGCATTTTATATTTTTTTATTCGTTCAAAATGAGCACTGACACCAATTTTATACTAAATCGTTTAATCCTTGATAAAAATTAATATTAGCAATAAAATTTGCACCTTCGTTGCAAATTAACAAATAAGCATCTGCACACACGTAACCTATCATTATTTTTTGGCATTTTTAGCGATTTCTAGTGGAGAAAAAAAGAAACTTTGAACGTCGATAAAGTCGAGATCAAGTGACTAAGTTCGTTCATGAAATTTTGGTGTGAAGCGATTTTAATTTTTTTGGTTCTAAAAATAAAAGATAAATTTCAAATTGGAAACATAGCAACACTAGCAATGTGCTAAAAGTTACTCGTCGGAGTTCTCCAACCAACTTCCATAATTCTTGACGTTGAATCGATCAGCTGATAACTATTGTTGACAGCGAACCAACCAGCGGGACTCAGCGTCTGACTCGCCTTGTCTTTCGACCCAGGGCGAAATTTTATTTTTATTCTAGGAATTGTTTGATACCAGTACGAAAAATCTACAAGAATATATAACCATTAAAAAATTTTAATTATTTTCTAAAGATGAACATTTCTCAAGATGGGACTTGGACGAATTTTCGAGTATTACATTCTAAGATGTTCCTCGATTTTTTTAAATCAAGGGATCTACTTTATCGACGTTAATAGTTTGTTTTATAATTCCTGTAGTATTTTACTCGAAAACTCTCTTCGTAATTATTAACATTTTGATATATACAAACTTTCCTTAGTGTTTTCGGTATAACTTCCTAAATCCTGAACACGATATCTCAATCCGTTTGGACGTAGTGAGGACTAAAAATAATGAAAATCATTTCATTCTCCATACAAAAATTTGATGAATGAACTTAGTCACGTGATCTCGACTTTATCGACGGTCAAAGCTTCTTTTTCTCTCCGCTAGAAATCGCTAAATGTTCTCCAAAAATAATTATAGGTTACGTGTATGCAGATACTTATTTGTTGATTTGCAACTGATGTGCAAATTTTATTGCGTACATTAATTTTTTTTAAGGTTCAGACCATTTAGTCCAAAACTGGTGTCAGTGCTCAATATACGCAAATCAAAAAATCCGAAATGCATCAAACCGAAAATTATCTGCATAGTGCTATAGCTCGAATGGTAATATCCTTTTTTATTGATTTATAAATAAACTTTCTTTAAAACTATAAAGACGTTGATGTATACAAACGTTCTTTAGTGCTTTTTATATTTTAGTTTGAATTTTGTTACGCTCATAAAAAAATACTTTAAAAGTTCATACAATTTTACATTAAAAGTTATTGCTTTTTTATTATTTTATTGTGTTGAAAAAACGGAAGTTTGGTCCTTAAGAA
>NC_046663.1:33129963-33137297 GCF_010883055.1 Belonocnema kinseyi | reverse complement strand
AAAACTGTAAAAAATCTTGGAATTTTCAGATTTTAACGTTAAAAATTAAATTGTTTTAATTTGAAAGTCTTAGTAATTAATAAAATGTAAACGTCTGATTAAAACTTTCTAAACTATTTTTAACTTAAAAATAACTTCAGAATTATATATTCTTAATCAAAGGCTTTGATTAAACTTAAAGTATTGTTTCAGTATAAAATATTTAATTTTTATCCCATTTTATATTAAATGTTTAATTAGGAAAAAAAAATTGTTTGATATTCAGCAATATTATTAAGTGGTTTTGAAAATATACAAAATTTACATAAAATTTAAAATGTCTTCAAATTCCTTAGCGAAGTGTGTGTACCGAAAATATTCGGCTATTCCTACCAAAATTTTGGTGCAAATGGCTGTAGCCTTATTTAAAAGAAAATGTAGATTTTTACAACCTTCAATTCAAAAGTAGAAAGCTTCTTAAAAATTGTAAAATGCTTGAAAAGAATGAAAACATTTTCTTAAGATCCCTAGGTAAATTGAAAATTATTTTTTATTTTGAAAAATGATTATAATCGAATATTTAAAAAGATTTACAAAATTATCAAAAAGAAATCTGGAAGATCTTAAAAACCTTTTTTTAAATTTTCTGGATTTTCTTACAATTTTAGGACAAATCTAATTCACTTTCAAAGACATTTGCTAGTTCTGAAAAAATTTCTAAAATAATTTTACATTAAGAAATTTTTTAAGCAATTTCTATATTTCTCAAGTTTCTCAAATAAAATGTTGAGGATTTTGAAGGATATTCAAGCTATTTAAAATGAAAATAATTTAACGTCTAATTTAAGAAATGTTCAGTTACAACAAATTTCTAATTTATTAATTTCTAATGTCTCTAGCCTAAATTTGCAATGCGTATAATGGAGAGCATCACACGCTTTGTTTGCACTCTGTTAGGCATTATACATAATGCCTAGGCAACATGTATAATAGAGAGTATTACACACTTTGCCTAGATTATGTTGAGTGTAATGCATAATGCCTAGGCAATATGTATAATAGAGAGTATTACACACTCTGTCTGGACTCTGTTGGGAATTATATATATTGCCTAGACAATATGTATGCTTAAGAGTCTTAAACATTTTGCCTAGACTCTGTTTGGCTTTCTATACAATGCCTTAGCAATATGTATAGTAGAGAGTATTGCACACGTTGCTTGGACTCTGTTGGACATTATGATAATGATAATAATAACGCATAATGATTTCTGTAGCAAGTTCCATCGCGAATTAATTATATCGTGTTTAGAGCATTGGTTTTTGGAGAAATGCCTTAAAATATTTGAGAATACTTAGAAATTTTGTCAATGATCCTTAAAATGAAGAAAAATGATAGCTTTTGATTTCAATTTTCTTCTTCCTTGTTTTTCTGTAGAAGAAGAACCTTTCGACGATGATGCCTTATTCTTCTCAAATCTGTTTACAAGATCTTATGCTCCTGTGGATAGACCAATATATAAAAAAATATATGTTATAGGCAAAGTATATAATCCAGCATTATATCTATATTCGTTTCGGTTTTGATTCCTCTAGAATCAAACCGAAGGGCCTATGACAAAGCCACCAAACGCGTCCTCGGGTTGCGGATAGAGGGTCCCTGTACCAAGGGCTTCTGCTGAATATGGTTACAAAAATAAATAGGCAGTCGCGGACAATTGTCCAAGTATGGTCCCGAAGGAATTAACACCCAAGTGGAGGTGTAAAAACCGTGACGAAAGCTGAATGGCACCTGGGTGAGATGTCCAGAACGGTGACTCTGGGATACCGGGCGACCTCTCAGAGTAAGCAGCCTTATCCTTGCATGCGGAGCTCTACAAGGATGGACGAACCCCTTTCCCTAGCTTCTCGTGGGAACAACAATGACTTCCTAGACTGCGACTATGCAAGTGTGGCCCGTGAACGGGGTTACATGGCACGGCTGCATGCTCTGTGGTGCGAGAAACACCCGGAGCTATCGCACTTTTTGCAGCAACGTCTGCGAAACCATGCTGAACTACTCCGTAAAAGGGGCTATGTAAGCGGAACGCCTACTCTACCACAGCTAGCACAAGCCGGAAACAAAGAAAGAGAGGAGACACTTAGACCAACCGCGGGCAGGCATCCAATAGATGAAGAGCGATGCTTTACGACCCGGAGAAACATCAACACCAAGGTTTTTCTCAAGCCTAAAGATCTGGCTGAAATGGATGACGAGCTTCGTGGACATTTTTCCGGTGAATCCGACCTCTGGGCTATCAATTATTGTGTGTATAATGCAGCGAGAGCTTAGGCCGATGCGAACCGATGCTCTGGAAATTGCCGAACGATATTCTAAGGAAATTGGAATGGAATTTGGGTTAGACAAATGCGCCAAGGTTTATTTGAAGCGAGGAAATCCTAATGGCATCCCTGAAGATCCTGAGCTCGTTGATAGAAGCTCCATACGACACCTTTGCGCTGGAGAGACTTATACATACCTGGGCGTGCCACAGAGCCGCATTCAGGATGTGACATCTATAAAGGATACTCTCCGAAGCAGATACAAACGTCTCATCCGACAGATTTGGTCTTCCGAACTGTCGGCGAGGAACAAAGTATCTGCAACGAACATCCTTGCCGTCCCGGTACTACTCTATTCATTTGGAGTAGTTCCATGGATGAAGAACGAGCTCAGATCTCTTGATATCGGGACCAGAAAGGTTATGCACATGAAGAAAAGCATGCATCTTAAGTCTTTCTTTCCGCATCTGTACATCTCACGCCGTCAAGGGGGTCGCGGAATATTGAGTCTTGAATGTCATCACAACAGGATTATTCTGGGTACAGCACATAGAGTTGCAAATGCAAGAGACCTTTATCTTAAAATGGTCAGGAAACACGAGGAAGTGGGCAAAGGAGCATTTCGATACAAAGCAGCAGAGGAGGCTGCTGAAACACCCGGACTTGACTTCAGTATTAGGGGTGAGAAAAATGCATCAAATCTAAGCTATCTCGAGTACTCAATCCTGAAAGCCCGGATTAAGAAAGAACAAGAGAAAAACTTTCGTGAACAGCTCCTCGTTAAGAGGATGCACGGTATCTTCCACAGAAATGTGAAGGATCAGTCAATGTCTTGTGAGCTAACGTTTGCTTTCCTTAAATCGCCCGGATTGAAGTCTGGTACAAAGGGTTTCATTTTTGCATGCCAAGACGGTGTCATTGCCACCTTAACATACCGTCGCCACATTTTGAGCCAAGACATTCCCGATGATAGCTGCAGGGCGCCATGCTCACCCCGAGCATTTAGCTCACATACTATCTAGTTGTCCAACACACGCGGAAACGACCTACATTCAAAGGCACAATGCGGCACTAAGAGTACTTTATTACCATCTCTGTCACTCCTACGGCATTCACCTTAATATCGCTCCTCTAAATGCTTCTAGGGAAATTTAGTCAATTGTCGAGAATGGGAAGTGCCGTATATACTGGAACTTTATATTTTCGATAATTGTTTCTGTTGCTTACTCGAGGCCTGACATGGTTCTTCTTGACTTTGAGAAGCGAACCATGTTCGTTATCGAATTTTCGGCACCAGCTGACAAAAACATCATAGCCAAGGAGAATGAAAAGAAAGATAGGTATCGAGAGCTTATAATGGAGTTGCAACGATTGTACCCGGAATATTCTGTTAAACTGATCGTCCTTATCATCGGCGCTCTTGGAGGTGCCAAGCTTTCACTTGCTAATAGTGTAAAAAGCATCCCTGCGTGTCAACAATATGCTAGAACACTTGCGGGAAAAATGCAGAAGGCGGTTGCCCTTGGGTCACTCCGTGTTCTTAGGGTGTACGAGGCTTTTGCTGGATCGTCGTATTGATTCCTTTACAGACTGTAACCACCTATCTCACGGTTGTGAGACGTGGTTGTGGCTGAAATTTTACCGCGATTTCGCTGGAAGCAGGTGCAATTTTTCAGATTAGCACCCGCTCCCGGCGAAATATATATATATGTATATAATTCATATGAATTATGCAAAATGGCTAGGCAATGTATAAAATAAGCGTTAATTAACTTACTTTGCCTTAAATAGCCAGGCGTTATATATAATGCCTAGGAATTATATAATTAGCCTCTAACATACACAAAACTTATCATATTTGATCTAAATGAATTGACAGATATTCACCTACTGAAATTCTTGGTTCATAAAATTCTAGACGATAAGGGGCTTGTTGAGATTCTTGAAAATCCAGAGTCTGATGCTCCGTTAAAGTGGGATATGTTGACGGAGCTTTAAGCTTCCTGGGTCTAGGTATGGTGCCTATAAGTATTTTCCTTCCGTCACTATCGTCTCCAGATTTTTCTTTTGCAGAGATTTTTCTTAAAGCTGATGCTTCTTTAAAAAAATAAATCGAAATCAAGGTAAAGCTCATGGTATCTGGAAAAAAGATCCAGATCTTGACCAAGCATCAACATGTGCTAAATATAATACAAGGATTATGAAGGTATGTTAAGCTGACATTGCACTATTGAGGTATAGAGATGTAACCTATTTTATAATTTAGGGCTTATTTAGGGCTAATTAGGGTGCCTATTTATAAATTTTGTGCTCTTTTATTAGTTGTAAAAAATAGGTTTTGTGCTAGCTTAACGATAAACTGGCCAAACATTGATGTCAAAAGTGATGAAAGTGATTTTGTAGCAAATTTTTCTTCTAGAATAATTAAGGACTTATTAACGGCTCTGGGGAAATAATTATAACATTTTTATTAAATGTTTGAGCAATTTATATTTAAACAATCCTAGTGAAAATGAATAAGCAAAGTTCTTTTTTTGCCCTATGTTAAGGATAGTTTAAGGCTCCCCGAATATGATAAGTGAACTTGAAGGAATTGTTTAAAAAATTATTGCCTAAACAAAGTAACCAATATTTTTCTTTTTTTCGCTTTTCTGCATAATTGCAGGCTCTTTTGTTATGTATGTCGAACCACCTTTCCCAATACTGTACAAAGCTTGTTATTTTCTGTTTTTTAATCAAATATTGAAAGAGATTCGAAAAAATTAGAATGATTTCCACCTCTCAGTTATTGCAGAATGTCTACGAGACAAAATTTTATATTTAATATTAATGGCAAAAAGAACACCAGCTCATGAATGTACACTTTTTCAAACAAACAGCATAGCTAAAAAAATTAAAATACTTGGAAAAATTTTGCCTAAGTTTTCCCTTTCAGATTTATGCCAAAAAAGTACAACAAAATAAATGCAGTTTATATGTTTTCCTAAGACTTTCTAAATTAGCAATTGAATAAAAATTGATTATAGATTTTGTTGTTAAAAAATAATAATGCTAAATCGCTGTAAAATTTCAGCCATAACCGCGTCTCACGATCGTGAGGTAGGTGGTTACAGTCTGTGACGGTATCAATAAGATGATTCTGAAAAAGTCTCGTCTACCTTGAGGATACGGAGCGACCCAATGACGACCACCTTCTGGATTTCCTCAGCAAGTGTTTTATCATATCGTTGACACGGAGGAATGCTTTTCAGGATATCAACCAGTGACAGCTTGGCCCCTCTAAGAGCGCTGATGATAAGGACGATTAGTTGAACAGAATATGCCGGGTGAAACTGTCTTAACACCCTTATAAGATCTCTATACCTCTCTTTCTGTTCATTCTCTCATGATATTATATTATGGTCAGCTGGTGCCAAAAACTCGATAACGAACGTGTTTCACTTCTCGAAGTCTAGGAGAATTATGGCAGGCCTCGAGTATGCAACGGAAACAATTGTCGAGAATATAAAGTTTCAGTATTTGCGGCACTTCTCATTCTCGACAATTGACTCGATTTCCCTAGGAGCATTTATTTAATAAAGCACTCTTTTTGCCATATTGTGCCTTTGGATGTAATTCTTTCCCGCATTAGTTGAAAAACTAGATACTATGTATCCTAGATGCTCGGGGTTTGCATCCTACGCCCTGCAGCAATCATCGAAAATGTCTGAACTGAAAATGTGGCGACGATGCCAAAATAAAATCCTCCGTGCCCGTTTTCAATCCGGGTGATTTAAGGAAAGAAAAAGTTAGCTCACATGACATTGACTAATCCTCCACACTTCTGTGGAAGATGCTGTGCAGTCTCGTGACGAGGAGCTGCTCACGGAAGTTTTTCACCTGTGCTTTCTTAATCCGGGCTTTCAGGAGAGAGAACTCTAAATAGATAAGCTTTTATGGATTTTGCTCACTCCTGATACTGAAGTTAAGTCCGAATGTTTTAACAGCCCATTTTAGGAAGAGGGTCTCGTCCATCTCCGACTATATGTGCTGTACCCAGAATAATCCTATTGTCAAGATATGCAAGGTTCTATATTGCGCGAGAACTTTGAAGGCGTGAGATTTAGAGTCACGGAAACACAAGATGCATGCTTTTGCTTATATAAATAACTTTTCGTGACTCGATATCAAGAAATCTAAGCTTGACCTTTGTTCATAGAACCAGTCCAAATGAATAGATTACTACGGGGATGGCAAATATGTTCGTTGCAGATACTTTGTTCCTCGCGGACAGTTCAAAAGACCAAATCTGCCAGGTGAGACGCTTGTATCTGCTTCGGAGAGTAACCTTAAGAGACGCCACATCCTGAAAGTGACGCTGTGGCACGGCCTGGTACGTGAAGGTTTGTTCAATGCAAATGTGTCTTATAGCGCTTCTATCGACGACATCAGGGTGTTCAGGGATGCTATTAAGTTTTCCTCACTTTATATATATCTTGGCGCATTTTTTGAAAACAAATTTTATTCCAATTTCCTTAGTGTGTCGTTCGAAAATTCCTAGAGCCAGATTTAGTTGCTCTTTATTTTGAGTATAGATATAAAGATGTTTCATGTACAATACGTGATTGACCTAGTGCTTTTGATTTGCAGGTTTGCCGCAAAAATACCCCAGAGAATGGCGGTATGCTAGAGATAGTGGCAATAATGTTAGGTAACAGAGAAATGGAATAATGGTGTCACCCTGAAAGATAAGCTCTGAAAGGTGACCTTGTTAGTTGTCACAGGAGTTTTTTCAGTTGAGATAATAAATTTGGTTTCCAAAAGCAGCATCAATCTCTCTACGTACCTCATTATGTGCGAATAAACCTTTAAGCCCAGTCTATGCTGAACTTCGTAGACTTTTTCCAAAATGCTTTGACCTCATATGGCTTAGGTGGGTAGTAGACTGTAACTGGAGCGTCTTGGAAGAGTCAAGGTGGGTCAGAGAGATGGGAAAAGTATATAATATGGCATTATATACATATATATGCGTGTGTGTGCCATTGCTAGGCATTA
>NC_046663.1:33123636-33129863 GCF_010883055.1 Belonocnema kinseyi | reverse complement strand
GATATTATATATAATGCCTAACAAAGTCCAGAATAAGTTTGTAATACTCTCTATTATACAGATCGCCTAGGAATGATATATAATGCCCAGAAGTTTTCATGGAAAAAAAAAGATCTTTTTCCTAAATTTGTGTGAACAATAATGTTTACAAATTTTTTTTAAGGTAAAAAATAATATTCGTGGAGCCCTAAATAACATTTAACATAAACAGAGTAAGAAAATTAATTTGTTTAATTGATTTTCACTAGGATGTTTTAATCAAAAATTGTTCGAACATTTCTTTAAAATTTTGACAATCATATTCCCAGACTCCCTGAAAAGCCCTAAATTATTTTATGAGGTGAATTTTCTGAAAATTCATTTTTAGTACGTCCTACAGCAATGTTTAGCTGCTTGACGTTAAGCCAGAGATGACACTTTTTTCACAAAAAAGTAGAGTCTAAAATTTCAGAATAGGGGCCCAAATTAGCCCTAAATGAGCCCTGAATTATGAAATAGCTTACATTCGTATAGTTGAAATATCTAAATCTTAAACAAGAAATTAATATTGTAAAATGAGTGTTAATACTTTTTTGTGGATTTTGAAGTTGCACTGTAAAAATTATAGTTCCATTTTAATTGTGCATCTTTTATCTTCCTGTTGTAATTTTAAATTTTCTTGCGTTGAAGCCATCGTTCTTCCTATTTCACTTTGCTTACTTCAAATTGAGAAGTAGTAGGTACTAACGAACTAAAATAATGTAAAGAGAGCTTTTATTACATTGTGATTTCCAATAAGACAAATGAATTCAAAAAAGTCCCAATGCATTTCCAGTGTTATGAAAGTCATAATAACAGTTATTATTCATTACATTTCACGTTCTCCTAATAAAAGTATAATATGAACTCAATTCCTAAAATGTAATCTTCTTTATATAGAAATACGCAAAATTATAAAATCTAGAATAATTCTTCTTACTCTTTTAACAATAAACAGTAATTTTTAGATAATAGTGAATGGGAATACATAAAAAACTTTGAATAATAGCAACTGAAATGTATTTTCTCTTACTGGCCTTTCCTCAAGAAACGTAATTTCTACAGACTATTCTTGATTCAGCAAATGAATTAATTTTGTTCAGATAAATGTGTTTTGTGTTCTTTAGAATTTTCTTATCAAAATTAAGTTTTTTTAAATTAAAAATTGCATGATTTTTTCATCATTTCCCATCTAAAAATTATAGAAAAGTTATTTCTTCAGAAATCTGATTTTTGGCACCACTATTTTAAAGTTTCTAAAGTAGCATTTTACTTTTAAGAAAAGTGGCCAGTGATTTTTTGTAAAACATTGACTAAAAAGCGGCTGTTCTTATTATATTTTTAACTAATTAATGTTTAACTTTTATTCTATTTATTTCAAGATGTGTCATCAGACATTTTCAGATAACTCTCTCAAGATTTAAATGACATCATATAAAGCTGATATGTTCCTTACCTAAAGCTTATTTAAACAAAAATATCAGTGATCTCACTGATGAGTTTTTATGACAAAGTTATCTAGGGAAAAATGAAAAAAAAAACTTGAGGGTCTTAATTTTTTTCACGCTGTGGAAAGACGTAAATATACAGGAATACAATTGTTACCTTGTTTTTGACCTCGACGATGAGCCTGAACGTCTAAGGCCAAATTTAAATGCACCTTGCTAAAATAAATATTTAAGTTCTTAAGGAATTATTCACAGAAGCTGCGGTTCTCAGATGTTTCCAAACTTGCTTAAGCTCAAATAACGTTTGAGTGACCACCAAGGTCATACCTGACCTGTGGTCTGAATACATGTGTTAACGCAAAAATGTCATCCTCTTTCGATCGCCGACTCAAAATAAGGCGGTTTCTACCTAAAAAAAAGAAAACATCGAAATGAACTTGAAGGACATGGGCAAGGTCATGGCTAAGGTCACATATAAATTCAGCTCTCTGAAATAAATATATAAGTAATGTTGTTATTAATTATTTTTATAAACTGCGCTTCTCAGATGTTTCCAAACCTTGTTTAAGTCTTAATAACCTTTGAGTGACTATCAAGGTCACACCTAACCCATGTCATGACCTGAATAAATTTTTTAACGTAAAATTTTCCGCTCCTGCGATTGCCGATGTCAAATAAGTGGTTTCCTATAAAAAACAACAAGTTGACCTTGAAATAACCTTGAACGTTAACATCATGGTTACAATTAAATTCCTCGTTGGAATTGACTCCAAGAGGGACTTTAATGTTTTTGGAAAATTTTTTACCTGGGCAAATATGCAGCCTACCCGGAACTTTATGGACAACCTGTATATTGAACAATCTATGTTCTGTGAAAAAAATTGCAATCAAATACATCAGTTAACTACACATTTTTTTTCAGGACAAAAAGGTGGAATTATCAACAAAAATTAGAATTTACTGCCGAAAATATAATTCTTGGTTAACAAAGTTTCGTTGATGCCGAGTAAGTAAAATAATGAAATGGTTTTATTTAAAATTAGATATTTATTTTATAATTCTTAATCTAATAACATTATATTTCTACTAATATGATAAAACATCCACCAAAACATTACTTAAAAGAAAGAATTTGAACTCGGAAGCAAGAAGTTATTTTTGGCTACCAAAAAGACGAATTTCTCACAAAATTATGGAAACTTTAACCGAAATAAGTGAATTTCTAACTAGAAAAAGTCAGTTTTGAATTAAAAATATTAATTTTGAAGCAAAAATATAATATCTAAATTTTTTAGTTTTAAATAATATGTAATTCTAAAAGAGAACTAAAATTGTTATATTATATAGAACAGGACAAAAGAAGAATTCTTCAAAAAAGCACCTTTGGAAGTGATTTTAAAAATTGGGAAACCCTACCTTTGATCCCAGATCTGAAAAGAGCGTAAAATTTTACGGTTATAATTATAATTTTACCAAAGTCATGGCAAGGTCAGATGAAGGTCAGATGAAGGTCAATTTACTGTGTATCACAGAAGTCAAAATAAGAAAGATACAAATATGCAAAAAATCTTTAAATTTCTAACAAATGGATTTCAAGTCACGTTTGCATTTTTGAGCTTGACTTTAGTCGAATGATGAAGGTCTTTGATGTTTTTGACCTTTAAAGGCTCATTTTTAATTTCTATCATACACAGTAAATTCATTTTCATCCCGCTTTGCTATGCCTTTCATCAAAATTATAATTTTGAACGTAACATTTTTTAAAAATTAAAATTAAACGGGTTTGAAAAAAATGTTATCTGTTTTATAAAAAAATTCAACTGTTTAGTAGAGAATTCAACAATTTTGTCAAGAAGTCATCCTTTTTATTAAAAAATTTTTTTTTAAGTAAAAATTCATATTTTGATAGTGAAAAGTCAACTGAAATATTTCTAAATATAAATATCAACTATTTTTTTAAAAATTTATCATTTTGATTTAAAAAATCATCTGTGTTGGTAGAAATGCCATTTTTTAAAATGAAAATGTCACTTTTTGGTTAAAAATTAATCTCCTTTACTGGAGTGTTCAACTTTTTTTTTTGAAAGATTTGGTTGAATCAGTTTTTTAAGAAATAATTTTTTGTTGAAGATTTAAATCTTTAGTTGAAAATTAATCTCTTTAATTGAAATTTTAACTGTTTATTCGAACAGCATATTTTAAGATTGATCTTTTCCACTTGAAGATTCTCTTTTTTGGGTCAAAAAATAATTTTCCGGGTTTGAAATTTCATTTTTGTCGGGTCGAATTACATTAGTTTCGTAGAAAATTAATTTTTTACTGGAAAGTCTTTTTTTTTGTATAAAAATGTAACTTTCATAGAGAAAATTTGTCTTTCGGCGTTTGGGTATAACAATTGAATATAAACAATTATTCTTTTTCGTTAGCAATTTATCTTTTCAGTTTAATAATTCAAGTATTTTTGGAAAAGCCATCTTCAATAGCAGAAAAGATTCTTTTTTATTAAAAAAATTAAAAATTTATATTTGAAATAACTATTTAATCCCGTTTATAAATGATTCTATGCTAAAAGTATAACAAACTTCAAAGAACAATATTGGAATGTTGATAATAAACGAAAATGAAAGTTTTGTCAAGGAAAGGTCAGGGAATTTGGAAAATGAAGTCCTTAAACACCCTGCCTAATTCTACTATATTTTGTTATAGTTTGTTATAGGGTGTAGGAGGGGTCTTAGAGAGGGTTTATAATCTGTTACTTAATTTAAGTACGGCTCCTAAGTATCATATCCGCTCGTGTTTCTGTCAAATAATTCTGGGTTATGATCTTGAAAAGTTTGTTTTGATAGTCGAGACTCCTGGCAGATGGATCAGGTTAATCCAAAACATGTTTCTTCGCTGCACCTTTTACATGGTCTTTTTCTTCCTCCGATATCCGGTTGGTGTTACTGAATCATCTTTCTTACGTAAAGCAAGAGGTCGATTTCCTGATAAAGTAAAATGTTGAGTTTGAGGATTAGGACCACCATCAGGATAATACCAATCAGACAATTTTAAAGCTTCTTTTTCCCTATGCTCTTTTTTGAAATCTAGTGGTTGATTGTCCTGGAATGGTTTTAGTTGAATAGGTTTAGAATGCTCTCCGAAAGGTAGTGCAAAAACTCTTCTAGCTTCTATAATATCAGATGGTAAATGAAAATATTTCTTCTTTGGATGTCCAATTGTTGTTGTAGCATCCAGATATATACTGCTTGCATCTACATCACCTTGAGGAAAAGATGGATTTTGCATCCTGAGTTCTGTCTGACCTTTCGATGATTCTGTAAAAAGATTGCTGATATAAGCAATAATAATGATATCTTATCTAAACGGCCTAGAAGATGACCGAGGATCAAGACATCAAAAAGTGATTATCACAAGTGGTTGAGAAGTTTTGGTTTGCTTGTACAAGAACTGTATTCTGAAAATATTCTTAGAGATATACCAACACATTTGAGAATATAATAGAGGAAAAGAAATGCTTGAAATATTGGTGTTTTTCAAGCACTTTATTCTTCTCGAATCTTTGCAAGATCTGATGCTCCTGTAAAAAGACATGTATAAACATATACATACAAAACTGATCATATCTGATATAAGCAAGTATTGGAAAGCTGCACTACATGTATTGGAAGTTTATTGCTGAAACATCACTTTTGACTCTCGCGCTTCGCGCCTGATGGAACAATTATCTCGCGCTTCGCGCTTGTTTATGTATTTACCTCGCCCTACGCGCTCGGTCTTTATAGTTTCGCACAACGGATACAACATTTTAATTTTGTGATTGTGAACACTCTTTTGTTAAAGCTCTTTCGGCTTTAACGGACACATTTTCGTCACGTATTTTGTGCTTTGCACTCGACTTTGTCAAAAATGTCAAGTTTTTTATATTATACTCAACACTTTTATATCAAATATAATACATTTTTTATGTAACTCTGCCTGGGATTGCTTATTTAGATATTGCAAAATAAAGCACCAATCGTATTTTTTATGATTATTTTTTTGTTTCTTATTTTTTTTGAACTATATTCTAAGCTGCGCTGAAACATGTATCCTTTCAATGAATGTATATAATTAAAAATCATAATATGCATAAAAATTGAAACATACTAATTCTTATTTCCATCTTTTTATAATTTTATTTTTCTAAACGTAAATACTAATTTTTGCTCGCTCAATTTTATAATAATAAATAAATAAATATCATCATCTCTTATTATAGTAGGACTCTTTATAGCAGTACCCCGATTATCCCTAAGTTCTTAAATATACTTTCAATTATAAATATATAATAAACAAAATATTGATATCAAAAGTCTCTCCGGGTAGGTCAAAAGATTAAATATATTTTTTATTATGATGCGCAGATGCTGTTTAAATTTTATGAACTTTAAAATCGAGGACTTTTCAGTGCTCGATCGAAATCGCTTCTTTTTTAAGACGATCGGAATTGAGAAAAACATTTCGTTAGACAGTCATTTTTCAGCGAGAAGTCAGCAAAACATTAAGAAAACAATCAAAGAAAAAAACATCATTTTGCCGTGAAACACTCAGTATGATACTTACCAGTTTTTGTGAAGAGAAACATGAAGATTAGTACAAGAGCACAAAAGAAGAACCTCATTTTCTTGAAATTTAAATGAAGCTAATTTTCTAGAAACTCAATTGCTAATGTATGCAATTAAAAAAAAGGTTAAACAACTACCGCATGGTCCTACTGGG
>NC_046663.1:33114851-33123536 GCF_010883055.1 Belonocnema kinseyi | reverse complement strand
TGAGAAATTGACACTCAGAAATGTTATTAATTTTAGAAGACATATCTCGAAACATTCCAAGATAAAGACTTGCTAACCGGTCCAAATCTTTCATAACTGGCTTATAGTTTCCTAATCCTGCAAGAACTATATATAATTTAAAATTAAACTCTTTAAAATCCTAACGTTTTAAGTAAACATATTGTTATTTTAATAAAATAGATAAATTTTCATCCAGTAGGATTGGCTCTAAATTTTATATTTTATTATATTGATAGCGTTTTCTATGATTATGCAAATCGAAAAAATTGTATAAGATAATAGAAATAAAAATTAAACTTAAATCCCTATAAATAGAAAAACATTTTATTATTGTATATATATTGTATACACTACCGGTCAAAAGTTTGGGTTCACCTTTTTTCTGACAATTGATTAAGTTCTCTTAATTTTAATTATGTCAAAGCTAAAATTTTGGCTCCTTAAAGGTTTAAATGCTCTCAAAATTCTGTATGAAATGAACCCAGGATGAAGCCTATTTGTCTATTTTTCGAACAGATATTGCAAAAATGGTGTAAATTTCAATGTTTTCTTAAATTTGTAAATACTTTTGTAATAATTAATATTTTTTAATTTACCTAGGCTCATTTTTAAGCTATTTTTCCACAGTATCGAAACATTTTATTAGTATAAAACAACTTTAAGTTCTTGCTCTGTCATAATATTTTTTTCAGATTTACGGTCATAACGCTCTTGTCATACTGTGGAAAAATAGTTTAAGTTCTCGCACTGTAATAAGAAATTTTTTAAAATTTACAACCATTAGTGTTGTAGCAATGTGGAAAATAGCTTTAAAATGAGCCTAGATAAATTAAAAAATATTAATTATTACGGAAGTTATTACAAATCTAAGAAAATATAGAAATTTACACTATTTTTGCAATATCTACTCGAAAAATAGACAAATAGGCTTCATCCTGGGTTCATTTTATACAGAATTTTGGGAGCATTTAAACCTTTAAGGAGCCAAAATTTTAGCTTTGACATAAGTAAAATTATGAGAACTTAATCAATTGTCAAAAAAGAGGTGAACTCAAACTTTTGACCGGCAGTGTATATATAATGTATTCAGAAGTTTTGTCGCTCGTTTCCCAATGGAGTGTAGAAGGAGTAGGATCTTTTTTTCAAGAAATAATTGTAACATTGTTTAGTGCCAGTGAAGCTCAATACTTCGAAAACATAATTATTTAAAAAAAATCTTTTGCAATATATTTTTATACTACTGCTGCTTCTTACAAATTAAAAGAATGGTTAAATTATAATAAATTATAATTTTATCTGAAAAAAAATATTTCTACAAATCTACTGTTCCCCACTCAGACATTGCAGATTTCTATTGCAATAGATTTAAATTTAAATAGATTTCTATTGCAATCTGACAAAAGTCTTTCGTCAGAAAAACAAAATACTTTTTCTTTTCTTTTTGGACATAAATAAGAAAGAGGAAAAAAAAATAAAAAGGCAACCAATTAAATCCACTTCTTTCTCTTTTTTATTTTTTCCCTCTCTTTTATTTCTATCATTATTATAACTGCTTTGCTTTTCGAACTTTCATTCGATTCTCGGGTTTTGATTCTTATCCAAATAGTTTCACTTAACATTGTATGGTCTAACATATTGTTGAGTTTAAATGTCAAAAAGACAAACTTTCCACAAAAAGTTTATTTTTAAATCAACAAATATGAATTTAGAACTTAAATGATGAAATTTCAGCCAAAAAGTTATTTTTAAAAGAACAAGTTGATCTCTAAACAAAATTTTTATTTTTTTTATATAAAAGACGAATTTTAAGGAAAATTGTCGTATCTTCAACCAAAAAATAATTAATTGTAACAACACTTTTGCATTTTTATCTAAAAAGGAGGAATTTTTGACCAAGAAGAATTATTTTCCAAAAATGAAATAGTTGAGTTTCTAACTAAAGAGATGAATTTTTAACAAAACGAAATTTGCAACAGAGAAGTTTAATTTCCAATTACGCAATTGATTTTTTTTACCAGAAACGACGAATTTTTAACAAAGTAGTTGCCTTGTCAACAAAATAAAGAAATTTTTAATAAAACAGCCGAATTGTTAACAAGACAAGACAGACACTGAACCAAAAATATAAGAGTAGACTTTTTATCAAAAAGTATTTGAGTTCTCTCATCTGGTTCTATTAATTCAATACGTATTCAAGCAAGTGAATGAAAAAAGTCAGTTTTTTTTAGAACAAGGAAAAAATAAGAATTCTTTAAACAATAAAAAAGAGAGGCATAGGCGAAGAAGATTAAAAAATCAAAAATATTCCTTTTTTAATTTGAAATAAGATAATCATTTCCTTGAAAAGGAAAAGAAGAAAATCCTTTTTTTTTGACAAAAAATATAAAAGAGGAAAGAAAAATAATTATATTCGTAAAAGAAATAATCATCAAATTTTCGCTACTCACACAGAACCCTTAACAAGACCTTGAGGATGACCTGCATAATTGTTTCAAGGTCAAGGGTCGAAAGAACGGAAACTATTATATTAAAATATGCACTTAGGTCATATTTTCCGGATGACATTTAAGGTCATAAACTGGAGGCTATTCGAAGTTCACGACTGCTCTGCTCGGGGAAGTGAGGTCAATTTTTAACGTTCACGAAAAACATTATACAAGGGGTTTAGAGGTCGCTAAGGCTGAATCTGTATGTGTTGAAGGTGAGTTTTGTTTTGTCCTTGGGGATAACCTTGATGACCTTCATGGTCACTTTAAATGACCGTAAAGTGACCTTCATCCTAGAATTCGACTTCAATTCAATCAAAGTTTATACTTTTAGCAACGCATGATATTTACACACGTTTGTCCACAAAAGAATATTTTTAAATAATGATGTTCTAATATCCATCCGAACAATGTTTGAAATAAACTGACCTCAGTGTAGCCTTTATTGTCAGACAAACATATAGCCTTAGAGCATCTTTTAATGTGAATTTCTTTTTTCGATTGTCGGTGCAAAAAAGAGCCTTTCCTCAAAAAAAGTTGACTTTGAAACAACCATGAAGGTGATCCTCAAGGTCAAAAATAAGGTCACTATCAGGTTCCTTGTTAAAAGTTACTGCGGGAATGACATTCATATTTGTAAAAAACAACTTATTTAGGAAAATACAGGCCTATTCTGCTACTTCTGTGACACCCTGCATATGAAAATAACGGATTAGAAAATAGATAATGTTATTTACACTATAAAACTGGTTACTTTTGTTTTTTGGTATTTCTCGAATCTACTAAGATAACGATTAACAACCAAGCCTTCAATATTTCATATCTAGGTTATAGTGTCCTAATACTGTAGGAACTATACTTAATTCAAAATGAAAGGATTGAAATTCCTAGCTCATAAAGTAAAAATATTGTCATTCCAGTAAAAAATGTGAGAATTATTTCATTTCAAATCATGCAATGAGGTCTGCTTGAGATTGTCAAAAGATTTTGGCATTAAGGTGTGTTACTTTTTACTCAAAATGAAGGAACACATGTTTTTCCGTTTGCCTGAAAACATTTGTTTACAGCAATGGTGAGATGCTGAAGATTATAATTTCCCTTACAATTTCATAAAAACTGACAAAATATTTTTCATAATGATGCAAACTTCAAGAATATATGTTTGGTGTTATTAATAATTAAGCAAAAGGAATTAAAAACTTTAAATGTGGTGTTTTTGAGTAAATCCATTTTGAAATTTTCCAGAAAAACCATCTTTACTTTTTCAATTTTAGAAATTTAAATATTCTTCGCGGTTAATTTAATAGAGCTGAGAATTCCTCATCACGTGAATGAAAAACCAACCAATTATTTACACTTGGTAAAAAAAAACATTTTGAAAAATATTTGGTCAGTTTTCATGAAATTCTTAGGTTATATTTAGCAGATGCTTTATCCTGAAAAATTTTTCAGCTAAACAGTGAAACACGTGTTCCTTTATTTTAAGCGTAGAATAACATACTTTCATGTCAAAATATTGCCTTGTATAGCCTAGTCTTAATTAAAGATAGGTAATTTTCAGACAAGAAAAAAGAATTTTTCACAAATTAGTGGAATTTTCCACCAATGAGGATATTGCAAAAATATTTGAAAATATTCTTAGGATATCATATTGATGTCCTAAATTTCTAGGCTAAGGATGCCTCTAAGATTTCCTCAGATATATATATATATATATATATATGTTTGTGTGTGCGCGAGTGTGTCTGTATATATGATACGGTCTAAGTGTATAATCTGGCAATATATACAATCCCTAGGCATTATATATAATGTGCAACGGAGTCCAGTCGAACTGTATAATACTTTTCATCAGACAGATTGCCTAGGCATTATATATAATGTCCAGCAGATACCAGACAAAGCCTGTAATAAGTATTTTATAATTGAGAAATTTCCGCTTTTATAAACTTTCATTATTTTCGTGAGTTTTAAGTTATGAAGATGTATTTTTCTAAATAATAATATTAGGACCTGGTTTAAATAAAAAGTATTTGGTAAACGAACATTTGGTTAAACTTTTGATTTTTTACAAACAAATGCTCAAATTCGGTTGTTGAAGAAAATCACTTTTAATTTTCTTTGAAATTTTAGTAAAGGGTTGTTTACAGTGTGCACTGATAGGTCTTCAGATATAAAACTGGTATCTCTTTTAGTGTTCACGATATATTTGAGTTTTTTTTATTCTACTTATTATTTGTTTGAATACGAATCAAAACTTGTTTTTCAAATATCATCCCCAGAAGTGTGTTTTCTAGTGTCCCAAAAAATCCCATAAGAGAAAAATTGAGTTTTCCTAGTTTTTGACGCTAACTAAGATTCTGTTGCAGTTGTTTAAATTCAATGGTAATGCTAGATAGCTGCAGTCTTTCCCGAAATTTACAACATATCTTCCACCTTAATTTAGAGTGAGGAAATAATGAACGCAAGTGTGAAAAGTGAACATAAAATTATAAATTAAAAAAAGACTGTCTATCTTAAATAAAGAAGATAGTTTTAATTAGGAATTATTAGTTTTAACAATTATTTATGTTGAATTGCATTCATTATTACCTCATGCTAATAGAAAAGTGAATAGAAAGTGGGAAATTGTCGAAAAAAAGGAAAGTTCCAACATTATTCTAAGAGAATATTGAGATAAATAATAATTTTGCTTTGTTTGTTAAAGGAGTAAAAACGGAGAAATGCTTATGCACTAACCACATTCGAACCTTGGGGGCCACCATTTTTGCCAGCTTGGACTTCTTTTGGCAATTGATTCTTTCTCCAGGGGTACGCGTCGTCCTCGGTAGAAGAGGCAGATGGCTCTTCTCGGGCTCGCTGGCCTTCGACCATGTGAGAAAGTCTTTTGTCCTGCAATCACACTAAAAAAAACTAAGAAAACAAAAAGCTTCTTACATCATTTTACAACCAAGATGTTGAGCGTCATCCTCAGCAGCACAAAGCTGCTTTAGGAATTAGCAGCCAAGTTGCGCTGATTTTCTTCGCACTTCTTCTGTCGAAGTACCTCCTAGACATAGTCTGCAACTTTGGCCCAGCGATCCTCACTTTCAAGCATTACGTCTATGATGGTTTCAGACCTGAGGCGGCCAATTTCCATTTCTAGTTTTCTGCGATGTTCTGCCCATCTCTCAGATTTGAAAAAGGTGTGTTAGACGTTGTCGCTTACTGCGTCGCCATATACGCACTCCGGACTTGGTATTTTATGCACTGTGTGAAGGTATTCTTGGAAATAGCAGTGCCCCGTCAAGAATTGTGTCAAGTAATAGTTGACTCCTTCTTTTTTGCGGTTGACTCAGACATCCATCTTGGAAATCAATCGTGTAGTCCATCTTTCTCTAGTGTCTGTTTGCCACTGGTCTTGCCACTGCTTCTTCACGAGTGTTCTGGCATCCGATTTCACGGTTTTTTTTTCTACATCCGAAGACGTTTCGAAGATCCGCTTTTTCTCAAATGCCAACAGTTTTACTGGTATCACTCCAGCGATGACCAGTGTTGTCGGTTCCGAGACGGTGCGATAGGACGAGATAATTCGTTGCGCTTCTGTCTTCTGTACTGTCCCCATCCGGTATCGGTACGTTTTCACCTTAAACACATTAGTCCAGATCTCGCTTCCATACAGCATGACGGAGTGTGTGACTGACATCAGCAATTCACTTTTGCTTGGTCTCGGCCCGTTTCCGTTAGCCATAGGCCTGCTCATGGCCGACGTTACCGCTGATGCTTTGTCTGACGCTTGTCTCATCTGCTGCCAGTAGGTAAGCTTCGTATATATTTTCAGGCCGAGGTGTTTCACCACAGGTTTCGTCTTGATCTCCATTGAGCCCACCTGCGTTAGTACCACAGTTGATACCAGCTTTCTGGTGCTTAGAACTAACTCTGTTTTCTCCATAGCTAGGTCCAGCCCATGTCCCTCCATCCACCTTGTCACCCGGCGCATGACCTGGTCAAGCTTCCACTGGAATTGCTCGGTGACCCGTGCAACAATCACTGCTAAGATGTCATCCGCGTATCCGGACAAATATGTCCCGGCTGGCATCTGTATTCGTAGGATTTCGTTATATGAGACGTTCCAGAGATCCGGTCCTAGAATCGATCCCTGGGTAGCTCCGGCTATCACTTTCCTTGACTTTGAACCTTCCTTGGTCTGGTACAAAAGGACTCTATGACTCAGATAGCTCTTGAGGATTCGCAACAAGTATTGCGGGACTTGAAAATCTTCCATTGCTTCTATCATATCGCTTCATCTGGCAGAGTCAAATGCATTCTTAGCATCCAACGTGACCAGAAGGACGATGCTTATAGTTGCGTCATTTCCTTGCTAAGCCTGTTCCATTGTGCTCGCTATCTCTCGGATCGCGTGTACTGTTGAGCGTCCTCTCCTAAACCCATACTGCCTTTCCGATAGATCTACAACTACCTCTATAGCTGTCGATAGGAAAGGTTTCAGCATTTTCTCGAGGAGCTTGCCTGCTGTGTTCATTATGCACAGCGTTCTGTACGCTCCAGATGTTTTTGGGTCTCGCTTGTTTTTATTTATGAGGTGCATTATTCATCAACTGCCCCAACTCAAAAAGTCATGTTTTTCGATTGTCTCTAAATTTTGGGAATATGTTCGCCTACCCAACAGTAGTTGATCCACAAACTTATAGACCAGGATTACCAACCCTCCCCAAGTGAGGGGGGGTTGAATTTTCAACCCCAATGCCTGCAGGCGTAGTTTCAAACGCCTGTAACTTCCTTTCTAATTACGCGATTTAAAATTTTTATAAAGATTTTGGAAAGTGCTTTTTACACGCTTTCATTCTATTTTATTATTTATAACAAAAAAAATTGTTTGAACAATTTTTTCAATAAATCAATTGTTTATTTAACTTTTTTCGCAATTTAGGCATCTACGATTTTTTTTTAAATAGTCTCGAAAGAAAGCTTGACTTTTTTACTATGAAAAATGTCTAATAAAAAAATGGACAAATTGAAATTCATTAAGTTACAGAGCCGGTTGTAGAGGGAGTCCTCGCGCTCGCACTCGGGCGTTATGCGGCAGCATACCGCGGAACAGTTTTCAAGTATGCCTTTTTTTGTATTATTCACATTGATCCAAAATTGCATGAAGTTATCGGAAAAAACTATTCAGTAATGTTAACCAGTAAGTTTGAAGAAGTTAAAAATTTTTAAAGTTATTATGAAAAAATATTAAGTAAAAAGCACTTTCTTAAAAATGAACAGTATTTTTCTAAAGATGATTCGGGGTGCTTAATTTTAGTGAGTCCCCTCGCCTCTCACTTTCTGGGGTGCTTGATTTTAGTGAGTCCCCTCTCCTCTCACTTTGTGGGGTGCTTGATTTTTGTGAATCCCCTTGCCTCGCACTACACAACCTCTTTATGCTGTTCGCCTCTTCTTCGTACCAGCTTTCCACCTTCTTGGAGTACTATTCTCCTTTCGGTTATTCTTTTTATTATTATGCTTTTATTATTATGCTTTCGTTTATCCTTGCATTTCTCGTTAATTGAGGAAATTCGGATCTTTGAATTACCGTCACACGTCTCAAGCTGCGTCCAGTACATAAGTCATTTCTGCGAAAAGGATTTGCACAACGATTGCCCCAATCTGTTTTTGTTGCCATTATTACTTGGAAATAATTTTAATATTAGTTCCAATATAAGAAAAAATGAATCAAGAATATATTTCCTAATTTAAGCAAGCAGAGCAACATAAAAATATCTATTATAAAGTCATCTGAGCTTCGGGTACAGAATGAATAGAAAACAAAATCAACAGAATATATTCAGCTCATATAAACTAAAACGATTTTATTTCTTGTGAGAAAGAAGTTTCTAGGCAGCCATGTAGCGGTCAAATTCTGAAGCTCGACATTCTTTCCTTAGACCACGTCAGTAACATAGATATTATATGAATACAGGTTCAATTCGCAGCAGTATAAAAGATGTAGTTTTTATCACAGAACAAGTAAATTACCCGTGTTTTTAGAATAATGTAATTCATAAATTTGTATTAACAAGTGAGTAGTTGGATACCAGAACAGCTTGCTTGTATTTTTAGAAGTCACTTGTGTTTCTTTTGTTTTGCACATAATTTCGTGGAGAACAAATGAAGAGCAAGTGACTTCTGAAAATAC
>NC_046663.1:33111352-33114751 GCF_010883055.1 Belonocnema kinseyi | reverse complement strand
AACCGGCTCTGTAACTCAATGAATTTCAATTTGTCCATTTTCTTATTAGACATTTTTCAAAGTAAAAAAGTCAAGCTTTCTTTTGAGACTATTTAAAAAAAAATCGTAGATGCCAAAATTGCGAAAAAGTTAAATAAACAATTGATTTATTGAAAAAATTGTTTAAACAATTTGTTTTGTTATAAATAATGAAATAGGATGAAAGCGTGTAAAAAGCACTTTCCAAAACCCTCTTAAAAATTTTAAATCGCGTAATTAGAAAGGAAGTTACTGGCGTTTGAAACTACCCCTGCAGGCATTGGGGTTGAAAATTGAACCTCCCCTCACTTGGGTAGGGTTGGTAATCCTGGTCTATAAGTTTGTGGATTGACTACTGTTGGGTAGGCGAACATATTCCCAGAATTTAGAGACAATCGAAAAACATGACTTTTCGAGTTGGGGCAGTTGAGGAATAATGCCCCATGAGCACTAATCGCTGTATCTTCAACTTTTTGTGGAAGAATCCAGCCTTTATACAGCAGTTATACGTACTGAGCAAGGCACTGCTACCATTAGCTTCCCTTCACTAAAGAATGGTACTTCGACATCAACAATTTTATCTTTGTCTTCTTACCTAATCGGATTATTTGAGAAGAGTCCGTTGACAATGGTCTGCATCAAGTCAGCTTCCATGTTTACGCACGCAGATAATGCGCCTAATTTTCGCCTTAACATTTTATATCCCAAACCCAAGAGAAAGTTATCCACCTCTTGGACCAATTCTTCCCAGCTCTGAGCTTTGCTTATATCTATAGCCTTGAGCAGTTGTTTTTGCGCGCTTTTAAAATCTGCGATCTTTTTATCTCTTGCGCCAGTGTTTCGTTTCCTAGTGCGCGTGGCTTTCCTTCTGCTTTGTAGGCATTTTCTCCTAAGGCCCGCAAATTCCTGGTTCCTCCAGTTGTTTGGTTTTCGACCTTCACGTTGTTTTCGTCGTGGCATTGCTTTGTCACAGGCTCGATGTGGGTCTTTTGCACTACCGGGAAGTGGTTTAAGGGATTCTGCCCCTGCTTTCATCATTCGGGATAGTTTGACTTCGTCCATTTTCGAGACATTTTATCCGCCGCGCTTATCTTGATGCGTGTTGCCTTTTTCGTTTTCTCTCGCTTCTAGGTAGATATTATGGTGATCACTGCCAGTTTAATCCTTCAGTACTTGCCAGTTTTTGGTTAGAAGAAAGAGGCGTTCCAAAGCGAAGGTGATGTACAATATGGATTTCCGGCAACCGGGGCGCCTAAAGGTCGTTGTCTTTCTGGTGTTTAGGACTATTAGTGGCAGCCTGGCAGCCATTTCCTCTAGTCGCTTGCTTCTTGTATCGGTTTTTGACATGTCTCATTCAACAGCTTTCGCGCTGAAGTCCCCTGCCACTATTAGCTGTCCTTTCTTGCCGCGTACCATATCTTCCAGGAGGTCAAGTTTTTGTTAGAATTCCTGGATCCCTTCATTCGGTGTGAGGTAACAGCTGACGTATGTAATGTCTTTGATACTCACCCAAACGTAGGAAGATTTCTGTTCGTATACTGCTCACTTACTATGACCAGATCAATCTCCCTATCGTGTGTGTGTTGCGTGAGGAGATCGTCGGTCATTTTGCTTCTGTTCATGTTGGTTTGCAGGACCTTGATCATTTATTAGTTTTTCTAGCCTTGCTGAGCTCTTGCTGGAAAACTTTGCAAGTATTTGATCCAGGCACATGGTTGAAAAGCAAGTTTTCCTTTTTTTAGTTCGGAATACAGCACCCATCGGTGGTGGGAGGTGCACGTGGCTCCCTTATACCCTTCTGTGCCACAGTTATAACAGAGTCCACTTTGATATGTCTCTTTGCATTCTTTAGACTGATGCCCATACCGAAGGCACATGTAGCAATGGTTTACCTGGATGCTCTGCCTTATTCTGCTGTTTACCCATTCCACTTTTATGCGGGAGGTTTCCAGTAGCTTATTGGCCACTCTTTCGCTTATTTCCGCGAAAGCCGAGACTTGCCCCCATTTATTCGCTTTAATGACTGTGAACCTGATATCTTTGTGAGTATCAAGGTTCTTCGTCAAAGCCTCTGCGACATCTTCTATGGTTCTCATGGTAACAAGATCCATCAGTCCCAGTGTCGTCATTTACACCATGCTTTTACTTGTGCGAATTTCGCCTATTTTCTCGCCTACTGCTTTCGCGAAGGCTTGTGTATCTTTTATCAGTATTCCGAGTTCCAGGAGTACAGTTTCCTCCTTCGTTTTTCGGCAAAAGCGGATAACTGTCTCTGTATCCTCTAGTTTTGTTGTTGTAAGCCTGTCCCTCGGCTGGCAGTTGCTTCTCCTTTCTCTCAGAATTCTTTTTCCTTGTGACCTCGGTCCACGCAAGTGATGAGTACAGATCTTTTTCTTTCCATTGGAATTGTGCCCTCGTTTTCCGCCGGGCTTCAGGTTGTTCTTTTAATGCTTGTACGTTGAGGTGTGCTTGAGCTTCGTTGCACCTGTTTCCCCGCTAGTTCCAAAATGCTCGATTGCACCTTTTTGGTCTGCTCGAGTTCTTGTTGAATGACCTCTAGAGCTTCGACAGGTTTGGGAACACCAAATTTGATATCAGTTTTGACATTTCTCTGCCAGTCTGCAGCTTCTTGCATTATGGCTAATGTAGACAACATTTCCTTTAGCGTCTTGGCAATTATTGCTTCAGCTGTCGGAAACTTCTCCTTGGGAGTCGACTCCTTTGTGCGAGTTGACGCTTCTACGTTCTCCTTCCGATTTTTGTTGTTTGAGGTAATAGGTAACATGTCGTTTAGCCAGTGCATCGTTCGTGGAAGGGCGGGCCGAAATAGCTGGAAACAGTTATACCCACGGACCGAAGTCCTAGCCCAGTTCCCTGGGGGCCAGCTTTCGTTTGATCAGTCCCGGAAAACACGGACGGACTGGAACTCGACCGAAGAACTGCATATTCCGATCTCTGCAGCCGCCACGCAATCCCTGATCAAGGCCCGAAGGAGCTGGCCTCTGATCTCATGCTGCAGTGGCCGCAGCGGAGAACAATCGTGGTTGTTTTCTTCGTGCCTCTTTCACCCAGTGTGTTTTGGTCCGCGAGACGTATTTTATTTGCCCTTACCCTCTGTTTCCAGCGAGCATTCCCCTATCCGCCAACTGGGGACGCACAGTGGGGTGAAATCGGAAAACGAGGTTCAAAATGACATTTAGAACGCAATTATGCACCGATTTTAGAATTTTTTTTTTGAAAAATTCAGAACTAAATTTTTCGGAAAATGGTGAGAGTAGATTTTTTATTTTTTTGTTTATTTAATTTTTATTTTAATGCAAACATCGAAAAAAATGTCGATTTTTCTAATTTCATTTTTTAACTTCTAGACAAAATTTTTCT
>NC_046663.1:33106229-33111252 GCF_010883055.1 Belonocnema kinseyi | reverse complement strand
TTGACAGGCGTCATTTGAAGGATCAAGCTCGACGAAAATGGTTCACATTAGTGAATACTAATGCCATCTCTTAGAATTTTCAGGTACTTATTAGACTGCTTAATATATATATTATTAAGTGGAATCCTGAAAGCATATAAGTTACTCTTACAAAGTTCTATAAGAGTTAGTTTAATCGCCATAGCAAGAAAATGAGGCTCTTCTTTGATGCTTTTCTGCTTATTTTAATTCTTTCTTTGGAAAAAATTGGTAAATATTATTATCATAATCCTTGTCTTACATTTTGCACATGTTAATCTTTGATCAACATTTGGATTATTTGTTTAAGAGACAATGAGTTTTACCTACACATAGACACACTCACTCACAAATATGTATATATATATATATATATTTACAGAATCATCAACTCTAAGAAAAGTCTCCGTACAAAAACAGGCTGAAGATGATAGTGATAGAAGAAATATACTTATAAATGCAACTCCTATACGCAGGAAGCCCACATCTCCGACGCATTATCCCACGGTAGCAGGGCATCAAGCTCTGGATTTGCATGGAGCTCGCCAACCGTCTTACACTCCCAAATCTTCTCAACAACCGAGTTCATCAAGTGAATATATATAAAATCATTTTTATTATGGATGCTAAGTATTGTATGTATTTGAACAAAATTTTATTTTACAGGAGCACTAAATCTTGTTAGCAGATTTGAGAAGAATAAAGCGTCATTTTGTGAAGGTGCTTCTTCTACAGGAAAACAAGGAAGAGGAATATCTCAAACAAAAGGTATCATTATTCTTAGTGAGCTTAAGATAAAACTAGACTTTTCAATTTTTTATTAGTCTTCTCTTAAATGCATTAAAATTAGGATACATAACAAAATTTATTGTATACTTGAAGATGAAAATACTGACAAATGTGAAAGTAGCCAAAATTACTCAAAACATGTTAATTAGTGTGGTGGTCCAAATTTACTTGCGATGGATTTTTTGTTTCGAATTTCTTTGAACTCCCCCCCCTCCTATTTTGTTGCAATGACTAACAAAATCATCTCGAACAAATTTGAGCGAAGTCTTCTAATATTAAAACGTGGCCCAAAGCACTCAAAGTTTCTCATGCAGTTGACATAAAGAGAAGTACCGTAACATTTCAAGAGCAGTTAATTTTTTTACACTTGATCCGAATCCTTGGCGAGATTTCCTTATTAAAGAAAACGTTGCAACAATTTAAATTAAAAGTTTTTATCAAAACTCAAGATGGCCACCCACATTTTTTTTCAAACTCATTATTTCTTTGTTTCTCGGCGACAATTTTTCAGGAGTCAGTGAAAATGCTGCATTATTGTAAAGAATCGTTATTCGTAATGCATGAAAGTGAAGTTTTGAAAATTTAAAAATGAAGCTTTATAAAATAATCAAAAAATCGTAGATTCTATTCTTTTCGTTTTGAGATGTCTTAATTTTTAAAAATAAAGTGCAGTCTTACAAAGTGTATTTATTTCATATTTTGTTTGAATTCGTAAAAATTGTGTAACTTTTTGAAACTAGTTATAATGCGTATTTTGTACTGTAGTGAAAATTTTGATATATACTTCCAACAGTGCACTTTGTAACAAAACAAATAATTTTCCTTCAAAATGTGAAGATCTTTGGACGAAAATCATAGAAAATACGAGTTTTTGAGTATTTACTAAAGCGGAATTTTGAATTTTTCCAAATTTCTACTTTCAAGCATCAAAAAAAAATGTTTCTTTACAATAATGTAACTTTTTGATTGAAACCTGCAAAATTGCCATCGAGAAACAAAGAAATAATAAGTTAGGAAAAAAATTGGGCGGCCATTTTGCATTTTTTTAATTTTTAATTTTAACTGTCATCACGTGATTTATAATTAATAAATCTGCATCTTGTAAGAATTTGACGAGATTTTGTGGTTAGTTGTAGAAATTGTAATTTTGGACCAAATTTAGGGAGCTGCCATTTTTCAAATTTTTCAAATAAAATTATTTTGATTCAGATATATTGTTTTAGCATTATCTAAGTATGTTGATTGTACTGAGCCAAAGGATTCCGATAAAATATTTAAAAAGTAACTACATTTCAAATTTGACGTCTCTTTTCCCTATGCTAATTGCATAAGAAACTTTGACTACTTTGGGCCACATGCTAATATTAATCGATTTCGCTCCAATTAGGTGAAAATGATTTTTTTTGCTATTCAAACAAAATAGGAAAGGGGGTGAGACTAACAAAAATCGAAAATCGAAAAGTAAGGACCACCCTAATTTCCATATTTTTCTCTTCTGTGAAAAATCGTGGCTATTTTCCTCGATATTTTTATGGTTCACGAGATGCGACCGAGTTTCAGTAGCAGATGAATGCATCAATAACCATCCTTTCACATGTCGTAAAGCATTTAATATTTAAAAGCAGTGGAATATTCAATTTAATCAAAAGCATTTTTTTATAATTACATAAATATATACTTTGACTGAAAAATATTAAAATTTGGCATACAATAATTTTGTTACCTAAGCAAAACTGTTCAAATTTTAAACTTCTTCAAACAAATTACATATTTCAGAAATCGAAAAAAGTGACTTAGATGCAGGCAGAATAAATCTCAATGTTACAACAAAAATTGGGCATCCGAAGGAAAAATATTCCCATTTAACACCTGACGCTAGGGAAGCTAGAAGGATGTTTGAACTACCTTTTAGAGAGCATTCTCAACTTATGCAACTTAAACCTTTCCAGGATAGACAGCCGCTAGATTTCAAAAAAGAGTATAGAGAAAAGGAGGCTTTAAAATTGTATGACTGGTATTACCCTGATGGTGGTCCTGATCCTGAAACTAAACCTTATACTTTACCAGAACATCGACCTCTTACGCTGCAACAAATAGATGATTCGATAACACCAAGTGGATATCGAAAAAGAAAAAACAAACATGTAAAAGGTGCAGCGGAGAAAGACATTTGAGATTAATATGAAAAATTAGGCCATGAGTATCGACTTTCAGAATATTCCTTCCATGATCATCAACCAGAATTGTTTCAGAGAGATATCAGCGGCTATGATTATTACCTATTTCATTAAATTCATCGTTTTAAAAATATTCTTAATCCTCTCAAATCATGCGATTATTTTGGGGGTAGCGGATCTGGGTCACAGTATAAGTACTAATACTTAAAAGAAACAGAGTAATGTAACGAGGAAAAATGTTTATATGTAAATTTTATTATGTATTGCTTTTTAAAAAACTAAGAATATTAACTGGTAATATTTCTTCATGGTGTTTTCTTTTTCATCACCAAGGTTTATTACAATATCGTAATAAAAACTTTATTTTGTTTTCTAATTCACATTCTTCATAACAGTTAAATAAATTTCAAAAATTATTAGGGCAAACTATGCAAAAGTAGGTACATTTCAAAAGTAGTTCATTGAAGTATATAGGAATACGCAAACGAAATTATTCTGAGAACTTCAACATAACATTTCGCACAATATTTGACACAACTGAAAGAAATTAAATTTTAGATATGAAAACGATATGTGAGAAATAAGAATAACTGATTTTTAAACTAACTACTAAGGACAGACGTTCTTAAGAAAAGTTTAAAATACTAACTGTGATACTCCCTATCATTATGGTTTCATTTGAAAGTAAATAAGTGATATTTTTCAATAATGCAAAAATGAATTGCCTATCTTCTCTCTTTCTTTTATCAGAAGCCTATTTGGAAAACAAGATCTGTACTTCGATATTATTTCTTTAAATCCGTAATATCCATGAAATAATAGATTATGCTCAATTTTTTAAAATTAAATATTCAGATTAGTAGTGTAGCTCCCCACAGCGTAACTCAATATTTTTTAATATTTGAAATGATAAGAAGCAACAGTAATATAAACTAAAGCACAACAAATTTCATTTTAATTTTTTTTATAGTGTTAAGCTTTTTTGGAGCTAAACAATGTTTGTTCTTTTACAAGTAGATACTCCTGATAACTTTAACATTCAGATCATCAGAGAAAAATATATTTTCCTAGAGAACAGATTTTTGGCGCAAAAAGCGATTGAATCTATCTCTTTTTAGACTTTTTCTAAAAAAGAAAAAAGTATCATTATTCTGTGTATAATATCTATAGAATTGTAAGAATTAAAATTATATTCTATATCAGACTACTGAAATATAAAAAATTTCATCTGAACTAGCTGACTAAAAACTCTTTCTTTGCTTTACACCGTTATGAAGTATGCCAGAGGGAAATTTAATTGAATAATTTCTTTAAATGTTACCGCGTTTTCAGATTGCATCAACGACGATGAAGACGACAACGACAGACAGGCATCAACTTATAAAAACATCCGCAGAATAAATAAGAAGAATCAAATCTAATATTTGTAAATGATGTGGTATTTTATTTAAACGATTCAATATATATATATATATGCTCCCTAGGTATTATATATAATGCCCGGCACGATTTTAGAATTTTTATTTTTTGAAAAATTCAGAACTAAATTTTTCAGAAAATGGTCAGAGTAGATTTTTTATTTTTTTGCTTATTTAATTTTTATTTTAATGCAAACATCGAAAAAAATGTCGATTTTTCTAATTTCATTTTTTATCTTCTAGACAAAATTTTCTTATACTTCTCGTCTCTTGAATTTAGTGCACAGGGGTATAAGAAATATAAAAAAATTCTTAACTTGCATAGTTAATTGTTATAAACAAATTGTATTAACAAATACTCGACATTAAGGGTTATTCGGCTTCAACGTATATTTCTGCTCTGAAATCGCTTGCTTTCATTGTGAGGATGATACGTGAATATTTAAATTTAACATTAAATGTTATTTGTTTATTTTATAAGCAAAGTATATAAACAAATTCACATTTTGGCCGTTTTACGGCGAAAAGAAACCGTTTTTTCTTTCTACCTTGTTGCAATTATGTTGCCAGTGATGTTTTCTGAAAAAAAATTTGCCACCTATCAATATTTATTTATTTATA
>NC_046663.1:33093518-33106129 GCF_010883055.1 Belonocnema kinseyi | reverse complement strand
GGATAAGTATTACCCGGACTCTGCACCGTCGATTGGAATGATTCATAAGTGGTTTACCGAGTTTCGTTGTGGCCGTACGAGCACAGTTGATGCTGAACGATCGGGGCGTCCAAAAGAGGTCACTACACCAGAAAATGTCGAAAAAATCCATGATATGATGTTGAATGATCCCAAAATGAAATTGAGAGAGGTAGCTAATGCTGTAGGCATATCATTGGAACGTGTGGGCAATATCCTGCATTCAGTTTTGGGCATGAAGTAGCTCTGCGCGCGATGGGTGCCGCGTTTGCTCACAGTGGACCAAAAACGAATTCGCGTGACAACTTCCCAGCAGAATTAGGCATTATTTTCGCGTAAGCCGACCGAGTTTTTGCGCCGATTCATAACCATGGATGAAACCTGGATCCACTACTACACTCCTGACTCAACGCGACAGGCAAAATAGTGGGTTACACCGGGCCAAAGTGCTCCTAAGCGTCCAAAAACGCAACAATGGGTCGGAAAGGTTATAGCCTCCGTATTTTGGGATGCACATGGCATAATATTCGTGGACTATCTTAAAAAAAGTAAAAGCATAACCGGAGCATACTATTCATCATTATTGGACCGATTGAAAATCGAAATCGCCGAAAAACGACCGCATTTGAATAAGAAAAAACCACTTAATCATCACGACAATGCGCCTGTTCATTCATGCTTAGTTGCACAAGCAAAATTGCATGAAATCGGCTTCGAATTGGTTCCTCAGCCACCGTATTCACCAGACCTGGCCCCCAGCGACTATTACTTGTTCCCTAACCTGAAGAGATTGCTCACCGGTAAGAGGTTTTACTCAAATGAGGAGCTCATAGCTGAAACTGAGGCGTATTTTGGAGACCTTCCGATCGAGTACTTTTCGGACGGTACCAAAAAGTTAGAAAATCGTTGGACTCGCTGTATCGACCCAAAAGGAGAGTATGTTGAAAAATAAAACCGCCTTTGGCCAAAAAAACGTCTCCGTGTTTCCTTTTTCAGGGACTTATTAGACTGTCTAGTACATATATACACCAGGATGGTCCAAAATAACGTATTTTCGAATTTTGGCTATCCGAAATAAGAAACTCAATCTTCATAGTGGATCAACTCTTGTTCATTGCTTTCAGATTAAAAAAAAAACTAAGTAGGAGTGGTATGGTGGTACTAGGGGGGATTTTCATGCAAAAATTGAAGAGAAAGGGGGCCTGTACCGGGAAGGGGAAAGCTTTAAAATAAAATGGAAGGATAAGATAATAAATAAAGAGGAGTGAGATTCTAAGAGTGTGGATGGAGGACAGAGGCTGGGCGGTGGCGAATGGTATGGCAAAAGGGGACAAAGAGGGAGAATACACGTATGTTAGTAAGCTCGGTGTAGCGGTGATAGACTATGTGATTTTGAATATGCAAGGGTGAGAGCAGATAAAGAAATTCGCAGTAAAAGGGTGGGTGGAATCAGACCACCAGCCATTAATTTTGTTGATATAGGGGGAGGCTAGAGAAAGTCAGAATGGGGAAGAAAGGTCGTTAGTCAAGAGTTAGTCAAGAGTATCAGAAGCGTTTGGGCAACGTAAGATCTGAAAGAGAGTCTGTGGACAAGATATGGAAGGATCTAAAAGAGAAAGTGAAAAGCTGTGGGCAAAGGATGTATTTAGGAAAAAGAAGGAAGGAATGGTGAAGCTGTGGTGGGATATGGAATGTAAAATGATAAAGAGAAAGGTGAAAAAGAAGTACAGAAAGTGGAAGGAACCGCAAAAAGGGAGCAGTACATATAAATAAGGAAGAAGTTTAGGGCGATGTGTGAAAAGAAAGCGCAGGAAAAGAAAAAACAGAAGATAGGGAGCGAGGATTAACGAAAATTTTTTAAGGATTATAGAGAAATTACGCTAATGAATACTGCGTACAAAATTTACGCGATGTTGTTGGCAGATAGGCTGCGCAAGGATGTTGAAGAGAAAGGAATATTGCACGAGACGAAGGCGGGCTTTAGGGAGGAAGGAAATACTACTGACAATATTTACGTTATGCCGTACGTGGTGGAAAGAGAACTAACCAAAAAGCATGCCAAAGTGTACACGTCTTTTGTAGATCTGAAGGGCGCATGCCCTTCGATGGATAGGGGGAGGTTGTGGGTGGCAACGAAGAAGAGGAGAATAAAGAGGGGCCTGATCGAGAGGGTAAAGGAGGTTTATGAGGAGACGAAAGATAGGGTGAGAGGAGGAGAGGGAATATCTGAGGGATTCTGGATGGATAGGGGGTTGAGGCAAGGGTGCCTGCTTAGCTTAACGATTTTTGCAATTTTGATCGCGGACATGGAAAGTAAGCTAGCGGCCAGAGTGCTAGGAGGAGTTAGGGTAGGAGGAGTCAGGATATGGTTACTCGCATATGCAGATGACATAGTGCTGCTAGCGAAAGGCGAGGAGGCTTTCAAGGAGATAATGAAAAGGTTGAGAAGCTACCTGAACAGAAATAGGTTAGAGTTAAATGCGGACAAGTGAGGATTACGGTATTCAGGAAAGGTGGCGGGAGAGAGAAGGGAGGGGAGTGAAAATGGAAGGGCAAAGCGGTGCAGGAGTTGAAAGAGTTTGTGTACCTGTGCTTCCTGTTTCGAAGGAAGTGGGCAGTGGATGGTCATATAAAAGAGAGAATGAGAAGGGCAAATGTGGTGATGAGGCAGGTGTGGGAGCTGGGGAAGAAGTTGTTCGCAGATGATTTTGTAAGGAGAATGAAATTGTTCAATTCGCTAGTGATGAGTGTCTTATTTTACGCAGTGGAGGTGTGGGGGTGGAAGGTGAGTGAGAATGTAAATAGTATTCAGTAGAGGTATGTAAAGTAGACACTGCTGTTGGCAAGGAATACACTGAACTATATTGTTGAAAGGGAAACAGAGAGAACGAGTTTAGGGATTATAGAAGAGAGACGAGTGTGTAAATATAAGGAAAAATTTTTGGAAGAGGGGGGAAGTAAGCTGGTAGGGAGAGTAGGTGGGAGGAGGAGAAGAGACGTAGTGGTGCAAAGATGAAGGTGGAAAGAAAAAGGTATTTTAGAACGAATGGATTGCAGATGGTAAAGTAAAAGAGATGCACGAGGAAGGAAGGAAAGTATATAAGTTGGTTCAAAAGAATAGCATAGAGAAATAAAAGGCAGAACTAGAGGAGAAAATAAGAGAGTCAAGGTTTGACAGAAACTTGGTGTAGATTATTCCAAGGGAGAACGCAATATTTGTGTGAGAAAGAAGAGCAGGGAAGTCACGAGCTCATTGCGAGAATGAGATGCGGTTGCATGGAGAATTATAATAGGTTCTGGCTTTCTAGAAAGAAGATAATTTGCGATTTGTGCGGGAAGAGGAATGCAAAAGGTGAGCACTGCTTGGAGGAATGTGAAGAGGTGGAAAGGAGTGGGATAAGCATGGAGGTATTGTAGCATTAAAGAAGGGTCACAAGGAAGGAGGAAGAGGAATGGAGAAGGAAGGATTGTAAATAAGAGAGGAAGGAGATGTAAGAGAGACATGCGTGCAAGGCAAAGCGAGGAAGGTTAGGATATAGAAGCGAGCAGATTAGTTATAAGGTGTTGATAGATGGTATTTGTAAGAAATAGATGTAAGAAAATTATATGAAAAAATGGAAGTGTAAGCAAATCAATTTTTTAAGGCCAGCAGGCCGAAACTAAACTTTCACCTATCTGATATATTACTTATTTCAGATATTCTGATGAATTTTGTTACCTAATATCACCAAAAATTTTGAATTCCATGTGCTCGCTCAGTTACTATTTTAAAATTCTGAAAAAATACGCAATAGTTCATTCACTATGAAGAATCGGTTTCTAGTATTGGATGGTCAAAATTCGAAAATATGTTATTTTGGACCACCATTTATATTTCCAAGAAGGATTCGTTAATTTTTCAAGATAACGATGTGCTGCCATGTTTTTAATGCCATGTATCTATGTAGTTGAATATTTATGTTGGACTAAAAAATTGAATTTTCAACAAGATATATTAATTTCCAAAAACACTGTTTTAATTTTTAATAGAAAAAAGGAGAATTGTTCACCAAAGTGTTGAATTTGAAAGTCGAAATTTTTTTAACAAAATGGTTCAATTTTATTTTACAAATTTCGCATTTTTCAAGCCTAGCTGACAAATTTTCTGCAAAACTGTTTATTCTTTAACACTACAATATAAAGTTTGAACTAAAATCATGAAACTTTAAATAAACAAATAATTTTTCAGAAAAGTGTTGCATCTGCGAATCAAGTATTTTATTTTTACACCAACAAAAGTTAATTTGGAATTAAATTGTTAAATCCTTAACCAAAAAAAGAATTCTTTTCATGTAAGTGCTGCAGTTTTAACTAAAATTAATAAAGTTTTAAGCACAAAAAATTATTTTCTAGAAATAAAATGATTAAATTTTTAATCAAAGCGACAAATCTTTAACAATTTTATCTAATAAGTTTAACTTTTGATTGAGCAGTTGAATTTTCTACCAAAAAGGATGACTTTAAAAACAAAGTAGTTGCATTTTCAACAACGTAATATTGTGTTCTATCAATTTAGTTTGTATTCAAGTAAGAAAAAGTAAAAATTTCTTAAAAACAGAGGAAAAACGAAGTATTTTTGAGAATTTTAATATTAAGTGTCTTTCAAACTTTAAAGTAATTACTGAAATGTACGGTCTGGTCTTTCAAAAAATTCGCAAACTCTTCTTTATCAGAAGTCAATGTACTTAATATTATCTAAGTTCGTAAATATTTTTTATTACTTGAATTAAAATTTTTATTATTTAATTCTAGAGTGTATATCTCCAAAAAAGATAAAAATGATAAAATTGCGAAACTAAAGTTTTAATTACTCTATTATAATAAACACAGTTGATATGAAAAAAGTTCATGAACGCAATATTGCCAGTGCGTACATTGATCTGGAACCCGCAAAAGTTGATCATTTTCTTCTGTATTTAAAATCAGAATTACTGGTAACTTTTTGATATCACGGAGTTCACTCTATAAGCCAATCAGTGAAAACTAAATTCTCTGCAAAATGAGTAATTCCTATTCTGGAGCAATAATTCGTTAACAGAAATTACTGATGCCTCAGTCAAAATATTGGTGAAAAAAAGTTAATTATATGTTGATTCAAGAAAGTATACAATGGTGTCAAATAAGTAGAAAAGAAAAGATTAAAAAAGATCAAATAAATTTTGTGTTCCGTATTTTAACACAGTTCAAAGAAAAGAAAACACGATAAATGAAATATTATCAGTCATTTATGCATGTGTTTTGAAAATAATATTATTAAAAAAAAACATAATTTGTTTTTTGTACTATAGAAGGATTTTTTTCTTTCCTTTAAGTTATAGGTGTTGTGACCTTGAGCCTGAACTTTCAGCTTGGTCCCCACGTAAGTTAGAATTAGTAAGACCATTAGGATAATACCAATCATACAATTTCAAAGCCTCCTTTTCTCTATATTCTTTTTTAAAGTTTTGTTGTTGATTGTCCTGAAAAGGTCCTTGTTGTATAAGATGAGAATGCTGGAAAAAGGGCAGTCGATAACGTCTTCGAGCTTCCGCAATTTCGGATGCTTCATGGAGACGTTTTTCCGTTGCAGGTTCGATTTTTGTTAGAGCAAGCTGATTTAATGTACTCGCGTCTACATCATCTTCAGAAGAAGATGGGTTTTTCATCCTGACTTTTCTTTGATTTCTTGATGATTCTGAAAAAAACTGTAGATATATACAAAATTCATCATCTCTTATTCATACGATCTAAACACTTAGATAAAAATTATTTTTGAAACAAAAGCATCGTACTCTTTCCTGTTTTGTTTTCAAGTACATGAATATCTTTCTTATACAGGCATCATCATTGGCCTGCAAGATTAGGTCAAGTTTCTCACAGAAGGATAATGCCTTCTGCAAAAAGACGCTTTCTAAGAGAGAAGATAATTCTTTCGAAATTAAATTTCATTTGTGTCAAAAAACATCCTTTAGACATAAAAAGGAAATTTCTCTGAGGAAGGTTGACCAAGGATCTACATTTGGGAAGAAGTGAGAAAATCATTGTTACAAGAGTTCAATAACTACTTGTTTTGCAAGTAGATCCCTCCGGATTAAAACTAGATTTGTTTACCAGAGTTTTTTACACGCGAATGTTGGTTCTCACGCTTCGCGCTCGATAATAAATTGATCTCGCGTTCTGCGCACGGTAATGTATTTATCTTGTGCTACGCGCTCGGTCTTTTTGCACAGATTTTTTAAAACTGAAGGTCAAAGCATCGACAACAGTAATTTCGTGATTATTAATTCTCTTTTGTTAAAGCTCCTTGGGATTTAACGAACACATACTCATAAAGTATTTCGTGCTTCTCACTTGATTTTACTCCTAAAGTTGTATATCATTTTTATTAATGTATAGTATTATAATACATAACAAGCATTGGTATTAAAACTGACGTAGTTTCATTGTCTTGTTTAAAACAATGCGCATTCTTTAAACCAAATTTTCTTATTAAACATTCTATTGGAAAATTTTTTTTCACCCTGAATTATTATTAATTTATTTTAAATTCTTTTGAATTCTTCTGAATTTACTTTATTCTATTCAGTTTGTTGTTTCATTTATCTCTAAGTCTTTAAAACTTACCCTAAATTCGGAGGTATTTGATCAAATTTGTTTGAAGTCTCTTTAATTTTTTGCCAGATAATTTTTGTCAATATTTTATTGATTTTCGAAGATATTCATTCAAAACTATTCACCTTCCCTTAAAATTTTTTTTTAACGGTTGCACATCAGATTCCTCAATTCAGAAAGTCTGCTTTTAGTACCTTAAATTATAATTTTTTTAGTTTTCATGTTTTGAAGTTCAAAATTTGTAGTTACGTTTTGGAATATACTTCTTAAAACACGTTTTAATTCGTGTTTTTTAGTTTTTTCAAACTTTTAATTTCATTATTTTGAATGTTCTATTTTACGATTGAAACAAACACCCCGGCTTTTATAAAAAAATGATTCTAAAACAATTTTTATACTTTTTTGGGTTGAACAACTTGTGTAAATGCATTCTCTCGTATCTTGTGTCATTTTAACAAAAATTTAATTTTTTTATTTTGAATATTATTTTTCACGATTAAAATAGAAACTGCCTATCATATTTAAAAAAAACATTAATGAAAGTTTTTTCGCTCTACTTTTGGTGAAAAAATGTTATCTATTTATTTTTTGTTAGCTTGTGTCGTGTGTCTTAAAATTACATTTTTTATTCCCAATTTTTTAAAAATAAATAAAACAAAAACTACGTGTCTTATGAAAAGCTGATTAATAACAAATTTGTAGGCATTTTTGGGCGCACAATGTTTCTTTAATCATTTTTTCCTATATTTCCTAGTTTGAGCGCATAATGCAATCTTTCATTTTGTATTATTTTTTGTGTGATCAAAATTAGAATATTCAATTTCTCATAGGAATTCAAAAAGTTATTATGATAATCATGCAGGTCTATCGAAAACTAACATTTTTCTTATTTTATGTTTTTTTCATATCGTGCGCTATTTGGCCTAAAATATTGATCTTCGTGTGTTTTTTGGAATTTTGTAAATGCTACAATACTAGTAATTTTTAGTTCTTTGGAAAAAATCATCAGGATACGTTGTTAGACTTTTTAAATAACACAAATATCCGTACAGAGAATTTGTTAATTTTTAATAAGGTGATCTCAAAAATATTTAAAATGCTCTCACTTTTAGCATTTTTATCCAAAATGGCTAACAACCTTGGCATTTAGCTTAGGGCACTAAAAGAGTGTATCCAAGGCTAATCTAATTGTTTTTTTTTAAGTTATCGTTCTCACAGCCCTAATACCTTCTTTGATGTGAATGTGAAAATGAGTTATTTTGTCAGGAAGAATCTCTTCATAGTTATGTTTTTTGTTTTAATTGGAAAAAACAACATTAAAAACATAACAAATTTGAATTGTTTGAAACTCTACCAATAAATTAAAAGACAAAAGTTGTGATGAGAATATGCCCACCCAGCGGGCAGATTTCTCTTTGGCATTTATTGATGTTTTTCACGATTAAAGTGAAAACTAGTCAGACAGACAGACATACATACGCATAGACAGGCACATTCGTGAAAATCTGTTTTTTGGATTCAGGGGACCTCGAAATGTGGACGATAAACGAAACCGATACTTAGAACCATTTCCGAATACTTGTGAATATTTGGAAATAGTTTGGAATACTTCCGATTATCTGTAATGTGAAGAATACTGATAACTTTTGTTTTTGATTTTCCTCTTCCTTGTTCTTCTCTGATTTTCATTGGGCTAGGCAAATTTCGCAAATAAGGGTGCTGAAGAGACTCATGGAAATCAAGAGCGTTATTAACTAACTCAAATACAGGGTGAGCTTTTCCACTATAATGGTGATGAGACATACCGACAGATCCTTGTCTTGAGGTATCTTGGTTTTGTTCAAGTGCACCATTCTCTTTTAAGTAAGATTGTTGAATTCGATCACGCTGGAGCCTCTTGGTAGACAAAGAGATTTTAGAAGAAGCCTCATTATTCGTCTTGAATTTATTCACAAGATCTTGTGCTTCTGCAAAAAGACAAAAATACAAGAATATATAATAAAATCGTCACATCTGATCCGAATGACCTCAAGGAATCTTACCTCCTGCACTCAGTTGATGAGAAGATTCTAGAATATAAGGGTTTTCGTGATATCCAACCAAATCAAGAGCTTGATTTCCCGCTGAAGTGGGAAATTTTGTTGGAGCCATAAACTTCTTGGGTCTAGGGGTGGCAAGTATATTCCTTCTATCTTCATCTTTTTTAGAAGAACTTTTTCTTGTCAGGATTTTTTTTAATGCTGATGCTTCTTCAAAAGGGAAATATACAACAATGTAGAAAACATTCATCAGATCAGAAGCCAATAATTCAGATGTTTAATAAGAATCAATATATGTTCAGTATAAAAAAAAGATTAGGATTGTGATACTTACCAGTTCCTGTGAATAAAAGAATGAAGACAAGCGCAAGAACACCAAAGAAGAACCCCATTTTCTATCGACGTAGAACAAGAAGTGGAATGTAATAGCTGTTTAAAGTACCTATGGAGATATCGGATCCATAGACTAATAACGATATTTACATTTAGAAACGTGTTATTTATTTTCCTTGACATATAACAAAATCTCTTGATTTAAAGGTATGCTACTAAGCATTTCAATGATTGATATATGGGTTATTCCGACCTCATATTGGCAAAATTATATTTACATCAAAATAAAACTTGAATTTCTAAACTAGAAAGTTATATATTCAACGAAAAATTTTCAATTTCTTACTAGCAGAGATCAATTTTCAACGAGATGGTATTTTTCATCGGACAAAGGTACATTATAAAAACCAGCAGATGAATCAGCAACCAAACAGATAAATCTTCAAAACAAAAAAATTATGAAATTTCAACCAAATATATTAAAGTAGAACCAAAAATTTGCACTTTCAAACGAAAGCAACACATTTTTACAAAAAAGTTTAATTTTCGATTACATAGTTTAAGTTTTAGTTATTATTTTTAATTTATGACAAAAGAGAATAAACTAGCATCAAAACCGCTTTCATTTTGCACAACGCTTTTTAATTTTCGCCAAAAATAAGAATTTTCCTCCAAATAGTGGAATGTATAATACAAGAATGAAACTAATAAATAAGTAAGAAAATAGTTACAAAAAAAAGAAGAATTATAAAAAAAACTTAGGATTCTTTTTGTACCAAGAATCAATTTTCTGAAAAAATATCGTTTTCTACAATGAACTAATCTGAAAAATATCAGCAATATTTTCGTATTGAAGAAAAAACATTTTTAAGTACGAAAAAAGCTTACAACTTAAAAAAAAATTATTATTCTAAGAATATTTGTTGTAAGATTTATTTTATTACTGCTACTTATCAATTAAAATAAATTGTTAGATAGTAATAAATCATGGCCTTATCTCTAAAAAAACCATTGCTACATTTCTACTGGTCACAACTGAGACAATAAGTATGTCATTTTCAAATAGATTTTTTTGTTAGGCAAATTAATTTTTTTTTAAATTTTTCTGAAAAAATCAGCAAGGTAAAATTAAATTGGACAAAAACTTCCGTAAATAAACAATTTTCCTGAGTGTAAAGGGCTTTTCATTAAGAATCAGGTTTTGCACTTCAAACAACTTCAGCAGCAAATATTATTTTCCATCTTATAAACATAGGGAAGCTTTTTCATCAAAGGGCTGATTTATGTCACGAAAGTTTCCTTAATGTGACTAAAGTGGCTTTTTCCTTTGAAAAACGGATTATAGTCTCAATATGAATGGTAACTAATTTATGTTTGAATTAGAGACAATCTGATAACAAATGTGCTAACGGGTCTCTTCAGGTTACCAAAACATGATTCAAATCACTTATTTGAACAAAAATGTCAATGATCTCACTGACACGTGTCTGTGATAAAGCTGCCTGGGAAAACCACAAAAAGAACCTGACTCTTCCACAAATATTTAGTTTGATTATACAAACAAATTTGATATAGAGATAGCATGAAACTGGAAAAACCTCCACTACATATATTCTTAATTATTGAAATTCTTTAAAGCTTTTATGATTTTTTAAAAGTTTTATATTTTTAATCCTATCATACAAAAAATTTTTAATTCTTCTGTGAAATTTTCTTTATGGAATTTACATTTATATTAAACTATGATAGAATAGATACAAACAAATTTTCACATGTTTCTTTCAGTTGTGTTATGTATTGTGCGAAATATTATGTTGAAATTGTCTGAAAAATTTGGTTTACATATTCCTATACATTGACTTGCACTACTTTTGGAAGTTGACTACTGTTGCATACTTTCCCCTAATCCCTTTCAAAATTTATTTGCTTTAAGCAAAACAAAATTAGCGATGGTAAAGGAAACATCATAAATAAAATGTGGCTAGTATGTATTTAAAAAATTATTATATAAAAAAACATTATTGGAAAACACAGATATTCCAGTTATAGAATGTTGTTTGTTGTTTACAATAGTGCCGAGTGTGACGTAAATAAATATGAGCGTTTCTTCACTTTTTTTAAAAAGTATTAGTGCTGCGAGCCAGATCCGGAACCACCGGAATGATCCCGTGAATTTTGACGATAAGGAATACTATTAAAACGACGATTTTGATGAAATAGATGAGAATCAGAACTGTTCTTATGTCTGTCAAATGATTCTGGTTGATGATCCTGAAAACTGTGTTCTGGAAGTCGAGAATCCTGGCTAAATTGATTATGGTAATCTGAAACATCTTTCTTTACTGCACCTTTCACTTCTTTTTTTTCCTCCTTTGATATCCACCTGGTGTTATTAAATCATTTATTTCGTGCAAAGCAAGAGGTCTATGCTCTGGTAAAGTATAAGGTTGATTTTCAGGATCAGGACCACCATCAGGATAATACCATTCAAACAATTTCAAAGCCTCTTTTTCTCTATACACTTTTTTGAAATTTAGTGGTTGATTGTCTTTGAAAGGTTTTAGTTGAATGAGTTGAGAATGCTCTCTAAAAGGTAGATTATAAATCCTTCTAACTTCCCTCAACTCAGTTTCTACATTGGAATATTTTTTTCGCGGACATCCAATTTCTGTTGTAGCATTCCTAAATGCTCTCTGACTCTTTGATGATTCTGTAAAAAGACTGCTGATACACACAAAAATCATCAGCCTACAAGTGCTTGCCACTTTGAAAAAGTGGGAGAGCTCCAAATTAGTTTAACACTTTCAATATTAAAAGAAGTACGCTGAACTGCAATATATTAAGCGGACAATACTGGATAACTAGTAAGGATAATAGTGTGGTCCAGAGGATTATCGAGTTTTCAGCTTATTACCTGCTAAACGAATGATATTAATGATTGATGTTATTGATACCTTTTGGTTTCGATATTCTTCTTCCTTGCTTCTCTGTAGATAAAGCACCTTCAGAAGATGACGCCTTATTCTTCTCGTATCTGTTCACAGGATCTGATGTTTCTGTAAAAAAAGAAATATACAAAAATATGTCCAAAGTTATCATATCTGATCCGAATAATCCTATAGATTTGAAACTGCTGTACTTGCTTGCTGCGTAGAGTCTAAAATATAAGGGTGATGCAAATCCAAATTAAGAGCTTGATGTCCTGGGGAAGTGCGAAATTGTGTCAGACCTTTGGTGTTCCTGATGCTAGGAGTTGCATATATAAGTAAATTTCTTCCGGTATCATCATCTTCAGACTTTTTTTCAGTAGATATTTTTCTTAGATTTGATGTTTCTGTAAAAAAAAGTAAATGAAACTATAGATCAAACTCATCGTCTCTGAAACCAATGATTCAGATGTTGACTAAGGATTAACATGTGCTAAGTATTCACCGAGGATTATGATCATGATATTTACCAATTTCCTTGAAAGAAAGCATGCAGATAAGCAGAAAATTACCTAAGAAGAGCCTCATTTTATTCGCTATGAGGATTAAGCTAACTTTGGTAACATTTCTTAAGGGGAACTTGCGAGTTTCCAGGAAACCACTG
>NC_046663.1:33019730-33093418 GCF_010883055.1 Belonocnema kinseyi | reverse complement strand
CGGTATACGTACATTTGCAGATATCAGACTTGAAATCAGATAAAGATATCTACGTCGAATAACTTCTCATTTATAAATGAAATATAAATATTCCCAAACAGATATGCGTCAATCTTCCAAGATAAGAATGGGCTAACAGCGTTCTTAATGTTGGAAAATCCGAAATGAGTGTTGGGATATCTGAATCTCAAACAAGAAATTAATGTTGTAAAATAAGTTTTAAAACTTTTATTGGTATATTCTAACTTTAACTGGTAGTAATAACAATTAATTAAAAATTTGAATCTTCATTAATTGCTTAATATTTTAAGGATCAGTTCACGATTAGAATAACGACTTGTATAGCAAGTTCTATTTTTACGATAATTTGTATAAGTGCAAATAAAAAAGTTGACATTATGATGTCCCTGGAATATCCTAAACTTATACTTGAAGGACTATTTTTTAAGATTACAGGATTTTATTAGGAATATTTTTGCAATAATATCGTATCTTTTTATTATTTTAATTTCATTTTGTATCAAAATAAATCCAAATATACAGAAAAATCATCATTCCTCATAAGGATGACCTAAATATTTACAAAAGATTTACATTTACAAAGTACAGCGAAAGTGATTCGAATTAATTAAGGGATGCATAATTATGGATGTGGCAAGTTCCCTCACGAAGTCATAAAATCGTGTTAGGAGCATCGAAACCCCGAGAAATACTTTTAAATATTTGAGACTACTTGAAAAATTTTTTGCATTATTTTGAATAGCAAGAATAATTGTACCTTTTGTTTCTGATTTTCTTTTCTCTTGTTTTTCTGTAGACAAAGCACCTTTAGAAGATGATGCTTTACCCTTCTCAAATCTGTTCATAATATCTAACGCCTCTATAAAATGAAAAATATACAACAATATACACAAAACTCATCATATCTGATCGAAATGATTTCAGAAATATTCACCAACTGCGCTTGGTTATTGAGAAGTTTCTAGACTGTAATCTTGTTTGTGATATCCTTGCAAAGCCAAGGCTTGATGCTTCGCTAAAGTGAGATATTTTGTCGGAGTTGTGAGCTTCGTAGGTCCAGGGGTAGCATTTATAAGGATATTCCTTCTGTCACTATCATCTACAGAACTTTTTTGGGTTTTTTTTTTAAATCGGATGCTTCTGTAAAAGGTAAAATTTTAATAATGTAGATATAACTCATAGTCTCTGAAATAAATGATCCGTATGTTGTCCAAGGATCAACATGTGCCAAGTATTAGAGAAAGATTATGATTATGATACTTGCCAATTTCTTCGAAGGAGAGTATAAAGCTAAGCAGAAAATCAGCAAAGAAGAGCTTAATTTTTTTTACGTTGACAAAACTGAGTATTAGGGAATTTTTTAAGGGCATATATTAGATTGCAAAATAGATTTAAACATTAAGGAATAATAGCTTCTTATTCATTCATCCTTAAATATTTCTGGAATTTCCAAGCTAACGATATGCTACTCAAGTGTTCAAAGTTTCAGAAGCCGAAAAGACAGTTGGAATATCTGAATTCGAAAAAAGGAATTAATATTGTGAAATGAGTTTTCATGTTTTAATATGTGGCTTTTAATATTCCTTTCTAATAATTATGATTAATTAATTTTAAAAGTGTCCTAAGAATCTTTCAGTTTTTGTAGTGAATTATTGCAGGTATGATCGTTAACGTTCAATTAATAAAAGTATAAAACGAACTTAGCCTGCATTAGTCAAAAGAGTATTAGAAAATATATAAAATGAAATCAATACTTATTAATTTTTTATTTATTTTTCTTCGACGGGCTTTCCTACTTCCAATATAATACTAAAATGTCCAACTCGGAATATTTTATAACTGCGTAATAATTTAAGGGCCAACACGTCATTGAAACAACTATTTGTATAGCAGATACTACACCTCACACATTGTTCAACAGAGAAAATCAAAGTGATGAAAATACGATGTCCCTGGAATATTATAATCTTATGTTTGGAATACTAATTTCTTTTTATTACAAGGTTTTCTTATCATTTTTTTTCAGTAATATTATTTCTTTCAATTATTTTAATTTCGCACCTAATGAAAATAAATTATATTTAATATGAGCAAATGTTATATTTCATCTTTTCAACAAGAAAAACCACACTTCTGTTAATTTGGTACATTTAGCAAATGAAGTAAAACCCAATGGAATCCGACAAGAAAGTGGATACATCTGTTTTTTCAAAAGGGAATCATTATTGTAAATTATAACAAGAGTAATTATCATAGTATGGCCTACCAGGATATCTAAAATAACTTTATATAATAAGCAACTTAACTCTTATTTTTTCAATTTTTATAAAGGAATTCATGACAAAAGAGGTAACAATTTTTTTTTTCCGAAAATCATAGAAACACTATTTTCTTCAGAGATCTGATGAACAGCTAACTGTTTTAGTATGGCTTTTCCGAATGACCTCCATATGCTTTAGATAACATCTTATGAAGCTGATATCTACTTAGCCTAGAGCTTAATGTAACAAAAATTTAAGTGCTTCAACTGATGCAAAATTGCGATAAAGTTGGATGGTAAAAACACGGAAAACGTTTTGACTGTCTTACAGCATTTTTTGTTTTTATTATGAAATCCAATTGACGGGAAGGCAACATGTAACCACAAGAGTCTTCATGACAAACATGTTAAATGTTTGCAAATCTTTAAAGCTTCTACGATTCTTTTATATCCTTCTTTAGGAAATATATTTAGCTGTTTTAAACAATGCGAAATTGGACAACAAAATAAATTGTTTATTACTCTATTGTAATGAGCACACATGATAACAAAGAAAATACCGTTAAAACAGTATTGTCAGTGAATGATGTTTGCATTTCAAAAAATGATTACGAATGAAACATAATTGAATTTAATAATAATTGAATAATTTATACATGATTGAATTATAAAAGGCTATTTAAAATAGCATCCAATATGACATAAAAACGCTTACGTGTTACAATATCAATTGTGTTTCAATTATTACTATTGATAGCCACATCTGGTACTTGCAGATTGATCCTAACGACTTAAAGGATTATCAGGACCGTCAGGATAATAAAACTCATACAACTTTAAAGCCTCCTTTTCTCTATACTCTTTTTTGAAACTTAGTGGTTGATTATTGTAAAAAGGTTTTAATTTAATAAGTTTAGAATGCTCGCTGAAAGGTAGTTCAAAAAGTCTTTTAGCTACAGCATTCAGATTTATTCTGCTTGCATCTAAACCATCTTGAGAAGAGGATGCATTGTGCATCCTGATTTCCCCCTGATTTGTGGATGATTCTGTAAAAAGACTGCTGATATACACAAAAATCATCATATTTGAACAAAACGACATTTGCTAAGTAGTTAAAAAAAGGTTATCATGATGGGTAGAGAAGTCTTATTAAGGGGTTACAAGGAAGAATCTTCAGTTAAAAAACATACTTTTTTCGTATAACATTAACCTTTTCTTTAAAATTGATATTTTTTACTGATAAGACAACTTAAATCTATTTTGGATGAAAAATATTTTTCTGAAAATTCGTCTTTTTGATTTAAGAGTTTATCTTTTTTAGTGGATATATTGCATCTTTCTTCGATAAAAATGTAACTATTTTGTTGAAACTTTAAATATTTCTTGGAAAACTTACCTTTTGTTTAAAATTTGTATTTTTGTGTTAAAAAGTCAATTCTAATCTTTTTGATGATTTTGAATGTCTGTCTGTGAACACGATAACTTTTGAAAAAATTAAGCTATCAGAGTGCCCTTTGGTACACCCGTTTAGTGTCCTAAACTGAAGGTCAGGTTCGTTAGACAGCCATTTTGAATAAAAATTCAAAAAGTGGGCACATTTTTAATATTTTTAAGGCCATTTTTAACAATTCAGTAATTCTCCGTACGGTTATTCATAGTATCCAAAAAGGTCAAACAATTTGTCATAATGACTTTTTTCATAAAATCAACAATTACCAGAGTTATAGCATTCACAAAATTCCAAAAAGCACACGAAAATGAACCTTTTAAGCCAAATAAAGACGATATGAAAAAATGGCAGAAGAAGAAAAATGTTGCTTTTTGAATTTTTTTCAACCACTTTTTGAAATGATGCGTTATTACAAATTTTTTCGTTTAATTTCTGTTTCTTTTCGTGTTGGGGTTTTAAAAAAATTAATTTTTTATGTTTTTAATGATATTTTTTTACCATTTAAAACAAAAACAGAACAATAAGAACTCATTCATGACAAATGAATCATTTTAACATACCTGTTTTTACAAATGTTTCTGTATGTCTTTGCGCCTATTTTGAAAATTTTGATTCCGCATTTATTCATGATCCAAAGTTTCTCTGTACACTGTTAGAAATTTCTTGAAAATTCAGTCACCTTTTCAAATACAGGAGTGATTGAAATTTCATTCAATAGAGAATATGAATTAAAATTCATATAATGTATTCGAAATTTCAAGCATAGGGGTTGCTGATGATTCTAGTGCGCACTTTGGTGCGCATGCATTGGCTCATACTGACTGTGTAATCGTGTATATACAGCCATGATCAGGTTGTGTGTGTGATCAATGTGGACCTACTGATGATAAACAAAGCCGACGATAAATGTTTGTTCCCTTGCAATATCGTGTTTTTAATGCAAAAAAATTTGAGTGAGTTGTCTAATTCGCAGTGAACCGTAAAGGTTTAAATTGATTTTCAGCGAAACAGAAATAGAAAAAAGTAAGTTTGCGTTGTATATTACGATTATAATTTCTTCTTCTAAACTCTGATGAAAATTTAACCTAAAAATATATTTCGGCATAATTGTGTATATTTGAAAATAAATTTGTTTCTAAAGTTTTCTCTATTTCTGAACTTATAAACTTCAACCATTTATACATCAATAATACAATTGCAGTTGTATTATTTGTACTGTTTTATCATTTCTTCTGCCCGATTCTGATGCATACTCAACCTAAAAAGACATTCCAGCATAATTGTGTATATTTTAACTGAGTATATAAAGAACAGATTATTTTCTGCCCTTCAATCTTAAAAAACTACTTGTCTGGATTTATAGTGAAAAAATCCTTAATAATCAGTGAACAAATTTGTCTGTCTATGCTTTCAATTTTTGTGGGGCTCTCAATTGGTTTCAGCCAAAACAAAGTTTGAGTCCATTTCAAAGGTGCTATTTCTGAAAAATCTCTTATTTTAATGTTTAAAGTTTTGGCAAACGGCCAAAGCATTCTTCAAGAATGTCTTTTATACCCACAAAAATTTACTATCTTCATTCAATCTTACATAATATTTTCAACCAGTTATAATTTTCCGGGCGCTGAACACCTGAAGACCTTCCCTTGTCAGAATAGTTTTATACATAATAAGCATATATAGAGCACTAAAATTGTCAATTATCATTCTAATATTGACATCTAATAAGTAATTAACGATGGTCCATCAAACGTGGATACACATAACCTCAAAATAAAATTACCTAGTATATAAAATATTTCATGAAATCGATAAAATAGCTACGTAAATATAACATAATTTTATAGAAAATCTAAGTATTACTTTTAATTGTTAAATATGTAATTGCTTATTTGAAATTAGTATTGGAGAGTTTTTTTTCTTTTTACATAATAGTATTGTTATGTTGATTCAGTCTTTATTTTGTTTTTCAAATATTCTTTATACAATTATTTTCGTGGGATTTTCATTAAAACGTAGACATTTTAAATAATAACTAGCTTGTTTGTTTTCAATAAAACCGCTGCGAATAAAATTCTAGAGAATATTTTTTGGGACAAAATAAGCCATGCATAATAAAGATTGTATCGTCAACCCAATTTTTAATATTATTTAATTTTGAGGTTATGCGTACCCATGGAATATACACATGATTTGAATGTATTTATTTTATTTAAAAAAATTTATTCGCAGTAACTTTTACTTTAAAGAAATACAAGTAACACTTAAGTGGAATTTTTTTCGTCCTTCACGAATAAGGAAATAATTTAGAGATATAAACAACCATTAAGATATTATACAGAGTGAGAGGAATTCCTCAAGAATTTTTCACTATAAAAATCTCAATTTCTTCTTAAAATGAGTATAATAAATTGGAATTGAGTGTTCAAAGAAAATTTCCCGGGTTATTTACAACTATTATAGAATATCGGTAGTGGTAGAGATAGTATTTTGGGTAACGTTACCGAAAGGCAAAAAATCTTTTTTTTTTTTAATTTTTCATTCCAGAAATATCTTTCGAAATGTATTTCTGCCACTTTTGTGACTGTAAGACAGTGCATTCAAAACATCATTTACAACACCACATATTTCATAGAAGTATTAATAAAAAATTGCACTGTGGGTACAACAGATGCAAAAAGTTCTTTGAAATTGAAGTCTCTCTCAGAACACACTTATCTCGAGTGCATAAAATTCATTTTTAAGAAAATATTCAGCACAAAAATTTTAATTTTGCTGCCAATGAGAAAGCAAAATACATTTGCGACGTTGAAGTCTGCAAAAAAAAAGTAGATACTTATTCTGCCCTGTTTAAGCATTTAAAAAATCACATCCGTGACAACGTTAAAGTCATGTGTCCGAATAAACCTTGTAATAAAGAATATGACAATTTAAATTCTTTTACTGGTCATTTGTCGAAACGTCATAGAAGTTCTGTGCTAATATCCGATATAATATTAAACACTAGATCTAAAAATATTGAAACGATAGAAACTATTTCTAATGTAGAGGCGATAGAAGAATCAGTGAATGATAGTAATATTTTGTCACGCAAAGAAAATACTGATGTTGCTGATAAAGATGGTACTGCAAATAGAGAGTTTGAACTGCCTGAAGGATCCGACGATGAACCTGACTTATTTCTTGCGAATGTCGCCTAACTATATTTAAAACTGGAATGTCAATTTATGGTTTCTGTAAGTACAATTTAGTACATAGTTACTGAAGTATGTAATTACCATAAAGGAAGTCAGGACACCATGAAAAAAGTGTTGAGAACACGTTCACTTGGAGAAGGCTGTTCAGAGCAAAATTTAGATAAAATATTAAATGAAGTTCTTGACAGGCATCTCTTCTTGAAGAGTAATGATGTTTTAAATACTAATTTTAAGTGCAAAAAATTTTATAAAGAGAAATTCGCTTACGTGGAACCAAAACAGGTTAGGCTCACTCCCACAGATGCACCTAAACAAAAAATTTTCCATTATGTATCGGTAGTGGAAACAATCAAAGGAATGTATCAAGACAAATCGTTAGAAAACGAGATTAATGTTGATTGTGAGCCATCGGGTGATCCTGAAGTTATAAGAGATTTTTTCGATGGAAGCATCTATCTCGAAAATAATGCTCTGAAAGATCCAGAATGTTTGAAACTCGAGGGATATCAGGATGCTTTTCAAACAGTAAACCCTCTCGGGGCTGGCAAAGCAGTTTACACACTCATTGGTGTGTACCTTTGTTTCCTAAATTTACCTCCACATGTTCGATCACATATCAAAAACATAAAATTAATCGCCTTATGTAAGGAGAAAGAGTTCGATCATCAGAAAGTATATGGGAGAACAGTTGAAGACTTAAAAATTATCGAGTCACTTGGAGTGAAAATAAGTGTAGTCAAAACTGTTAAGGGAATCCTGGTGTTTATCGCTGGAGATAACTTGGGAAATCACTCTTTGGGAGGTTTCCTTGAAAGTTTCAGTTCTGCAAAATATTTTTTGTCGATATTGTTTAATAACTCGGGACGAATTTTTTAAAGAACATGGTATGTTTGCAACCTATGAGACACGGATCAGAGCCTCTTACAATAAAGCCTTGGAAACTATGAAGGTAAAAGGTCTTACTGATTTCCAAGGTATTAGGTTCAATTCAATATTCAATGAACTGAAAACATACCATGTCTGCAATCCCGGCCTTGCTGCTTGCCTGGGTCATGATTTGTTTGAAGGAATAATCGCTTATGATCTTCAGTTGTATATTATTGACCTTTTGAAAAACATGGCTTACAGTTTTTGAACTAAATAGTCTCATCGTATCTTTTCCTTACTCTAAAGAGGACACCAGAGATAAGCCTTGTACAATATTTAAAGATGGGAAAAAAAATATCAGGCGGAGCTTTTCAAATATTTCAATTCTTAAGACTTTTTCCTCTGATGATTGAAGATAAAGTTAAAGATATCTTCGCACCAGTTTGGGCTCTCGTTCTTTTACTAACAGAAAAAACAGAAATAGTTTGTGCCCCTTCTATTCACAAATCCTGCTTGCCATACCTGCAGCAAACTATCGACGAATACTTATTACTAAGAGTCACACAATTTCCTGATGTACATCTTCGCCCGAAGCATCACTATGTTTGGCACTACCCGAAAATAATTTTAAAATTCGGGCCTCTAATGAAGGTGTGGAGTATGCGATTTGAGAGCAAGCATACATTTTTTAAAAGAGCTATTCGATCTCTTCACAATTTCATTAATGTAACCAAATCATTGAGTGAAAAACACAAACTTTTCCAAAGTCTTCTCCGATTAGGAGCTGATCTGAGATTCGAAATTCAAGCGGACAAAAGTTTCCCATTCGAAAAACACTTGTATGCCGAAGAGTTGCAAGCAGCCGTAAAGAGAGCAAACTTGTCTGAAACTCTTGAAGAATACAATTCAGTAACAGTCAAAGGAACATTGTACGAAAAGAGAAACGTTGTTGTTGCTAGTCAGTTTGCTTACCAATGCAACGCCATCCTTGGGAAAATTTGTAACTTCCTCCACGATGATAGTAAAAAAGTCTACGTGATATTGGAAATAATACAAAATACATTTCGATCTGACCTTCGTGCTTTTAAGCTTGGAAAGATTGAGAGATACGAATGTCGAGCTTTGCCCGAATTGGTCACATATGAACCATTACGCATATACAATCTTGGCAACAAAATATGTATTAAGCCAAAATATGGTTTTGTCGCCGGCCCTTTATGACTTCATACTGATCAAATAGTTAAGTATAACATTGCATCGTTATTGTCTGCATATTTTTTCATTACTAAGAATGTATCATTCCTTGAGCACACACTTCCTACGTGACCAAAAATATAAGATTTGCATTGAACTAGTTAAATCTAAATATTTTAAAAATAATACATTTTCAGTTTCTTCACAATAAAAATAACTTTTCATTTCTATCCAAATGTTTCTTTTTTATTTTTATTAATACGAAAGGTCTGCACTTAGTCCAATCAAATTTCCAGTTGAAATTAGAGCTCATTCGGTCAAGCCTAAAACGTTAGATTTAGAAAACTTCAGTTTATTTGAAAATCAGTCTAAGCTACTAAACGCATTTTACAAATGGGATTTCTCAGAACTGAAATTGTTCGATGTGCTTGAAGTAAATTCATCTGAAATAAACACAATCGATGTCGATTTGAAAACCCGATCGATCGGATTGCAATATTCGAATATATATGGCGGACCGGTTTTCGAATATTCGTTCCAATTGACTTTAAATCGTTAAATAATATGAAAGTTAAATTTGCTTTGTTATATAATTTTCTGAATATTAGAAAGACTGCTTAATATGATTCTGTTTCTTGATTTGCCAAAGATACTGAATATTTCTCTTTCTATCTAGGAATAAAATGCCAGTTTTCAAAATAGTTTCTTCAGATGGGAAACTAGAAAACTTGCAAAAGGAGCTACAATCCAAGAGGTCATAACTGCAGCCAAATCAAAAAAATGAGCTGTTTGATTGAAAGCCTGTTTTTTATTTGAATGTTTTCTGGTTGTTAGTTTTTTTTTTGACTGAAAATATATCTATTATTCCAGTTGAATATTCCATAATTTTAGTTGAAAATTCATCTCTTTGGTTCTACATAAATTTTTTCACTAAATAATTAATCATTTAATTTTTGGTTAAAAAATGATATTTTTTAGTTGAAAATTTGTCTTTTTGGTTTGAGTTAATCTTTTCGGTTAAAAAACGCAATTACTCTAGTTGAAGATTCATCATTTCAGTAAAAAATTCAGCTGACTGGTTTAAAATTCAACTATTCTAGTCAAATATTTACAATTTTATTCATAAATTCATCACTTTGTTTGAAAGTGTAACTATATTTTGGATAGTCACAGTAAAAAAAATTAATATTGAGTAATTTCCACTAGATCTTTACAAATCCGTTGTAAAGATATTGGATGCAAACAATTACTTAAATTTCTCAGAATTGAATAAAAACCTATTTCATTCCCCTTCAATTATAGTTTTTTGTCAAAGCAGTATGTATATTTTCCTAAATTAGATTAAATACAATTACAAACAACTTAATACTTCAAAAAATTGGAAAATTCGCTCAAAGGACGCGATGCGCAAATACCAGATTCTCCAAATTGCCACCCTGATCCAAAGTTTAGAAAACAATTTATAAGCGATGTTTGATGCTTATAATTTAATTCAAAGTTTTACACAGTTTGTGAGCGAAAAGGACGGAGTCGACATCGAGAATGATGAAATTTTGATTGAATTGGCCGAAAAATCTAAGGATCTACTTAGTTTGATGGTATTACCAGAAGGAACCATTGTGGAATGTCTTGACGTGGTTGCACAAAATAATAATTCATATGAAAATAAAAATGGTGAGCATATTAGTCCTAGAGCCAAAAATTTTCTTTTTTCAATGGGTTTTTTTTCATTTTATCCTCTTTTTTTTTAATTCTGACGTGTTCTGGTCCTTTCTGAATTTGAATTGTTCTTCATTTTAGAAAATTATAAAGATCACGAGACTGAGCAGGTTGAGTTTCAGCCAGGAAGAGCCCTAGATTTGGCTCAGGAACTATTTAACATGTGTCCATCAAGACTAATAGCTCATGGCAGGAAAAATAGGCCTTTTATACCATCAGATAGGTAATCAGGTGATGGGATCAGGAGTTGAAACTTTAACAACAAAGATCCAAAATGCTGTTCAGTACAGACTTGATCCTGACCAAAAGAAAAAGCGTAAAAGTAATATTGTACACGCCGATAATTACGATGAATCTGCAGGATTTTCGTTTTCTCGGAAAGAAGATCAGTATGGCTGTACTGCATACTCACCGAATCACCTGCTGAAGAAATTTTCCAGTCTCTAGATAATAAGCGAAAGTCTTTGTGCGATCAATACAATAAAAACGCCAATGAAAGGGATGAAATTGAGATAAATGTCTTAATGAGGGACACATATTTTCTTCAAAGGGTAGAGATTAATGTTCAAGATCGTGATTTAAATCAGCTTTTTACAAAGTGGCCTTTTCTACGAGAAACTGACTATTTGAGCCTGCATGCCAGCCAGTTATTAGGATTTAATGTCTTAATAACATGGGCTCAAAGATTTCTTGATATTCCCGATCCCATTCGGCGATATTTCAAACTTCAATCAAGTAATACACTTATAAAAAATGACAACAACAAGGGTAGTACACAGTCAATCGCACGTGAGGAAGCGAAAGCAAAACGCATGAACAAAGTGTTACAGGAAGCGAATGATATGGCTCTTGCTATACGCAGCAATATTCCCAAGCTACTAGTAATGTTTCCTTTACTCGTCTTAAATTTCAGTGAAGACCAGGATTTATTGTTTAAAGTTTTTGACGTAAGTTCATTATCATTTATTCTGTTCGCTTATACCTATTTGTGTAAAATAAATTTCATGAAAATCCGTGTTTGTAATAAGAACTAATTCTACGCATATTTTCAATATTTCAGAATACCACTAATAATGAGGCTGTGAAAAAGGAAATTTCGCCATATCCTGTTTTGGTTATAAAAGGTGTGTAATATCATGATATTTATTTCCAGATATATTTCACATAAACCTTAATCTCCCCTAGATTATACTTTGGCTATTATCTTCTTTAGGATTTTGGAAGTGATATTTTCTTTTAATTCTGATAAATACCAATACTGAAATTAAAAATTATAAACCTAAATTTTTTCATTTTTTGTCTTTTAGAGTGATATTTCAGTCACAAAATATTGCTCGTAATTAAAATATTTTTTATAATAAAAAAATCATTTTTTACAGGCAAGTCGATTTTTGATGATACCACCTCATTGAGTGTTTTCCTCGAAAAAGGCGCATTTTTTAAAGTAAAAAACTTCCAAGATGGAATTTATATCACTTTCCTTAGCTATTATTGCTTTGGATATGCTTATCCTACAAAACTCACCAAAACTTTGGAATTCATTCAGAGGTAATATAGTTTCCATAATATGTAAAACTATATGTTATACACTTTTTTTACATATTGAACATGTATAAATCGAAATTTCTGTTTTAAATCAAATATTTTTATAGGATAATGTTTGAAATCAATCCACAAACACAAAAAGACAAGAGGGCAACTGGCGCTAAAAGAAGGTCACACCTTACGATATGGATGTGAAAAAACTCGGAGACGCGTTAAATGATTTCACAAATAAGTTTAAAGTTTTTTAATATATTTTGCGTTTTAAGTGTTTACATACTACATGTATACAGAACGTTTTCTTGTTTTTATTCGGAAAGGATGCTTGTTGAATGAGAAGCAAAACGTGCTTTGGTTTGTTTTATTTAATTTAATACTACATGTATATTATAACTAAAAGCTTGTAAAGTTCTAACTGAAAACTAATAAATGAATTTTCAAAAACAAAAAATGAGTTTTCAAGGGAAAAAGCTCCTTTATATTTAAAATAATGTTTCCATATCTTTTTATAATTTAATATGCAATTAATGAATTTCTAATAAATATTTTTTTTCGTGAATCTAGATAGTTTTATTAAGGATATTCTGGCAAATGATACATAAATAATTCACAGTTTGGGGTTTTCAAACATCTTTATTAAAATCTATCTGGGTTCCTAAAAAAGTATTTATTTTAAAATTCATTAACTGCGCATTCAATTTTTTCCCTGTACAGCTTTTTCAATTACCGTTATTGAAATTCCAATTACAATTATTTGAAATTTCAATTACGGTAATTACATAAAACTTCACACGGATGTAATTGAATAAAAAATTTATCTGCTTTCAAAAAAATTTTATCTTTCGTGGATAAACATACAATATTTGATTTAAAATTCAACTTCAAAAAGAAAATTTGTCGTTTGTTTATTAAAATTCCCCTATTTCAGGAAAAATTTTCATCTTTCATGGACAAAAATGCAACAATTTGGAAAAGAATTAAACTACTTTCTTAAAAATTCATCCTTTTTGGTTTAAAAAATTTCTCTTTTTGGATTAAAAATTTTCTTTCTTTCTTAGAAACTTTTTTTTGTTAGACAATTCATATTTTGTACTTGAAAAGTCAATTTATATCTTTTTGAATGAAACTCCAGCTATTCCATACATTTTATTCAATAACAATTTATCTGTTTCCAGAAAAATGTTATCTGTTTTGGCAAAAAATTCAACTGTTTGGTATAAAATAGAATAATTTTGTTATAAATTCGTCCTTTTTAGTTAAAAATTCGTCTTTTTGGATTAAAAATTCAATTTCTGTCGTAAAAACTTATTTCTGGTTTAAAAAAACATATTTTGATAGCAAAAATTAACTTAAACCTTTTTAAATATAAAAGTCAAGTATTTCCTTTTTTTAAATTTATCTTCTTGCTTTAACAAAATCACCTGTTTTAGTAGAAATGGCATTGTTTTATGAAACTGATACGTTTTTGATAAAAATTAATCTTCTTTGCTTGAGTGTTCAACTATTTATTTTGAAAAATTTGGTTGAATCAGTTTATTAAGGAATCATTTTTTTGTTGCAAATTTATATTTTTGGTTCAAAATGCATCCCTATAAGGAGACCCCACTCCCGGAAAACTTAGTCGCGTGAATTCGGATTTAGTTAGTTTGCATCGCTCGTAGCACCTCTTGCGGCAAAATTCGAAACTGAGAACATTTTCAGAATTTCCTGATTTTCCCTTGGCCAATTTTTCATTTTAAATCATTAATATTCATATAATAGCATTTTAATTTTGTAATAGTTTTATCGTAGAATATTTTATAAACGAAATAAAACAGTATTTCAGATTCAAATCTAAAGTTTTCGAATTTATTAATTTATTTTAAACAAATAATGTTTTTTCTACTATAAAAGATGAATTTTAACAAAATACTTAGATTTTTAAAAAATACTTGTATGAACCTTTATGTCAGAAGACAAATTTTCTTTACAAAAATTGAATTTTTCAACAAAAAATATGACTTTACAGCAAAAAATAAATTTTTCACAAAACTGATTCATTTTTAACCAACAAAAATAAATTTTCAAACCAAAACAATTATCTTTTCACAAAAAAGACAAATTAAAAAAAATGAATCTTAAAAACACGGAAAAATTTCATTTTCTGTTCAAAAATTAATTTAAAAAGAAAATTACTTTCCACTAAACGGTTTAATTTTCAAACAAAGATATAAGCCTTTAAGTGAAAAAATGAATATTTGACAATGTAGTTTAACTTTTACCCAAGTAGTTATATTTTCAATTAAAAAAGATTAATTTTCAACAAAATGATTAAAGTTTGAAACAAAAAGATACCTTTTAAAATGAAAATATAAATTTTTGACAAAAAAGGGAGTACTTAACAAAGTGATTGAACCAAATCTTTTAAACAAATTAGTTGATTACTTAAGCAAAGAAGAATGATTTTAAACCAAAAACTTGTATTTTCATGCAGCTTTCTTTACTGCTCTTGCAAATGTATTCAACTTCTTTGAACAATGCGAATTTGGCCAACAAGAAAATTTTTCATTATCCTATTTTAATTAACACCGGTGATAGAAAAGAAAATAGTAATAATACAATACTGCAAGTAAATGATGTCTATATTTAAAAAAAAAAATTATTACGTACGAAACTTAATTAGGAAACATACTTGATTGAATTATGAAAGGCTATTTAAGGTAGCATCAATTGTAAAGTGAAAACTTTTACGTATTACGTTATTGTTTTATTGATAGGTATTAGTACTGTGATTTAGATTTAAAACCTTCAGAATGATCCCCATGAAATCCAGTATTAGAAACACCATAATGATAATACAATTTAAACATTTTCAAAGCCTTTTCGACTTCACATATTTTTTGTTCAAAATTAGTTGTTGATTATCCTCGAAAAGTCCTAGCTTTCACAATCTCATCTGCTTGATGGTCATATTTTTTTTGGATGTCCAATTTTTATAGTGAGATGCAGGTCTATTGTGCTCGCTTCTAAATCATCTGGATACACAAACATCACTGTATTTTATTCAAACGATATAGATGTTCCGATAAACAAGTGTTCCAGCGGATTACCATAAATTTGTTTATTCTTAGATGAAGAGGTGCATGATGATTAGTGAAGCTGATTCCACCACTGTGTCACAAAATCGAGTTTAAATTGTTGGATGTCCCACAAATCCTTCAAGATATGTGAGGATATTTGGAACTTTTTAAAAATTTCTGGTATATCAAGAATAATGATAACTCTTTAAAAAAAATTTCTTTCTTGTCCTTCTAGGAAATCTATTGGGTTATTTGTCTTTCAGACATTAGGGTGTTGTTGATAATCATATAATCCAAGAGTGTTATGGCCTGCATGACGTACAGGGTGAGCCAATTGGCGAGAATATTAAATCAAACAATTATTATTTTTTGTCCTCATTATTTTTGGTGGTATCGAAACGTACCATTTCAGAATCCGACAGGAAAGTTGGAATATCTGGATTTAAAAAAAATGATTTGATATTTTGAAATTAGTTTTATTAGGTTTAATGATTGCTTTTAATATTAAACTGTAACAGAAATTAATTTCAAAGCGTACGAACGCAATTCGATTACACTGAGAAGAAAAATATTATTTTAAAATTTTTAAATCTTTTTTCAAGAAATAATTTTAATTTAAGAAAAACATTGTCCCAATTGAAAAATTTTGCTGAGCAGCTTCGGTTGTTCTCACGATATTTGGTTCTGACATAAAAAGAAACATTCAATGATACAAAACAGTTTACTTGACTTAAACAAATAGGTTTGTTTAACCTTTTTTGTTTAGTGTACCAAAGAATTTTGTTGAGTGTACCAAATCGCAGCCGCGTATCCGCACATTTTCGATCCATGACGAGCAGCTGACTACTTTTTAAATCAGGTATATTTGAGTAAAAATCATTTCTCTGCATTTTGATAGTTTATATTATTAGTAGTTCTGTCCAAGAAAATAAAGTTGAAAAAAAGAGTTTTGTTTGTCTCGAAAAAACTTTAGGATGGCTCACGCTGCAAGCAATTAAGAAAGTACTTAAATTATCTTAAAGTATTATTTGAGAGAAATCTCTTAATTAATCACTCTTTCACTTGATCAACAAATATTCAGAAAATTAATTGTGATAATATAAAGGATTTTTGTACAAATCTAACACATTCTATTAAATCAATACATTTTGTCTTTCTAGTTTTTGTTTTATCATTAAAAATGTACTTTATATTTTATTCGCAGAATGCATTCTTCCCTTAAATGAATAACTGTTGATAAAAAAATTGTATTAATCCAACAAAACTATTTTGTTAATAAAAACAAAGTTCACTTGGCAAAAAACAATTTTGTTGTGAATACAAATATCTAGTTGATGCAGCAAAACTATTTAGTAAAATCTACAATATTTTTGTCAAGTCTGAAAATCATAGTGTTGAGGTTACAAATATTTGATTCATTTAAACATATAATTTTCCTCAATCTTTAAAACAATTTTGTTGTGCTAACCAAACTTTTTGGTTTTTTCAACCGAAACCTTTAAGAAAATAATTTGGTTGGCACGACAAAAGGATTTTGTTGCTTCTATACTAAACAAGAAATTTGGTTGAGACAACAAAATCTTGGTTCTGGAAACTAAACATTATCTCAGTGTATCCCTGCCCTTATTACCATCATAATGGATCAATTTTCTTATTAAAATACAAAAATGAAATGATCATAAATCGAAATTTTCAAAATTGAACTTTAATTAAAATTTATAGAGATTGCAATATTCATTGTAATTTAAGAAATAGAAAACCCTAAAATTTAGTTGTTTTTATATAAAAGTACGCAAAATTATATAGCAAAAAATAATTCATCTCCTGTTCCGTATTCAGACAATAAGTGAAGATTCTTTAAAAAAGTTATTTATTTAAGATATTTTCTAATGGAAGGAAATCGTGTTTATGAATTCAGTCATAAAAAATTGGCATTTATGTTTAAAAATATTACATTATTCGTATATTTTCTCATTAAAAAAATCTATTTTTTACACCGTTCAACTATTATTGTAAAATGAATAAAATGAAATCGTAAAATACAATCCGAACAAAATTTTACGTGTACTTGTTTTTGGTTGATTGATTAAGTTTTCTTTATTTCTGTTTAAAATGTTTGGAATTCTACAACACTTCTAAATAATAATAATAAACTATAAGCGTAAGGTGAAATTGCAAGCGAAAATTTTCTCTAGGAAGTCAGGTAATTAATGGAATTCACGAAATCTATGGAATTCGTGAAATTCATGAAATTTTACAGAAGCCACGGATTTAGCAGAATTGATGGAATTCAAGGACTTGAAGAAATTCACGAAATTCATAGAATTAAAGGAATTTGCGAAATTATGATCTTCATGAAATTTATGGAATTATGTAATGGAATTGAAGGAAATAATAAAATTTACGAAACTCATGTAATTAAAGGAATTTATGAAATTTATAAAATTTATACAATTCGCAGAATTCTTGAAATCTGTGGAATTTACGGAATTCCTGTAGTAAGTTCAATTGATTTTATTCATTCCATTCGCGGAATTCAAGAAATTCACGTACTTTAAGGAATTCACGGATTCATGAAAGTCATAGAATTTGCTAAATTCATGCGATCGAAGGAATTGAAGGAATTCATGGAATTCATGGAATTCAAAAAAAAAATTCCCGGAATACGTTTAATTTCTGAAATTCACGACATTCGCGGCAATCACGAATTTGAGGAATTTTCGGAATTTACGGGATTGATGAAATTCATAGAATTTGCGAAATTTATGCGATGGAAGGAACTGAAGAAATTCACGGAATTCAAGGTATTCGCAGAATTGACTCTAATAACGAAATAAACCAAATTCAAGGAATTCATAGAATTCGTGCAATTCTCAGAATTAACGTATTCAAGGAATTAAAGGAATGCGCATAATTTATGAAAATGAATTAATTCACGAAATTAGGGAATTAAAAAATTAAAGAATTCAAGGAAGTGCCGGAAATCATGTAATTAAAGAAATATGTAGAATTCATGGAATTCACGGAATTCAAATAATTTTCAGAATACATTTCATTTATGGAATTTGCGGAATTCGCGATATTCATGGAATCAAAGGGATTCAGGGAATTTACAAATTCAAAGGAATTCCAGTGATTCTTGGATTTCAAGAAAGTCAAAGAATTTATAGATTTCAAGAAATTTGTGAGTGTTCACGAATTCCATACATTCTGTAAATTCCTTGGTTTTATTGAAAATTAATTAATCCATTTAGTTTCACAAATTCCTTGATTTTCGTAAATTCCGTGAATTCGGTAAATATCTTGACTTTCTTGAGTTCCGTAAATTCTCTGATTCTTTTGAATTCCGTGAATTCTGTAAATTCTATGAGTTCATTGAATTCGTTGAATTTCGTGAATTCAATGAATTCTGTAAATTCGTTGAATTCCGTGCATTCCATGAATTCTGTGAATTTCATCAATTCTGTGAATTCCTTCAATTCTTTAAAATCCGTTAATTCCTTAAATGCTATGAATTCTTTGAATCTCGTAAATTCTTTGTATTCTGCGCATTCCGTGAATTCCATGAATTCAGTTGATTTCATGAAATATGTGAATTCCAGGCTTTATATTAATTCTGTGAATTCCCCTTTTCCCGTAAATTCCATGAAATTCACGAATTTCTTCAATTTACGAATTCCTTAAATCCACGGATTCAATCAATTCAAGAATTCCTTAAATTCCATGAATTCCTTGAATTCTTTTAAGACGCACGTTATATACAAGCCATTTACAAAAGTATTGGCTCCATCAGAAAATTTTTTTTGCCAGGATAAAGTCTCGTGAGAAATGATTTACATTTTTTATTAATTTTGTGCTTCCGCAGGTTTCAAATTGTGTACGTAATATCAAAATTATTTAAGATTTTAAAATGTTCTTAGGCTCATTTTGAAGCTATTCTTCCACAGCATTACGACAGCTTATGAGAATGATTTTAAAAAAAAATTCCTATCACAATGCAAGAACTTAAAATTGTAACTCTTTATTTTTTGTAATTTATTTGTTTAATTTTTTATCTTTTTTGTTAAAACTTTAAGTTTTGGTACTATAATAAGAAACATTTTTATATTTATTTCTATACGCTCTTGAGATATGTACTGTGAAAAAATAGCTTCAAAATGAGCCTCAGTATATTACAAAATGTATATTATTTCGAAATTAATTTTTTCTTTACCAAGAGCTTATGCGAACAAAAATTTGACTGATCTCACTGAGATGTTATAGTTATAAAATTAAGCTTGAGCAAACACGGAAGAAAGAGTGACATTTTTACAGACTTTATTGGTTTAACTAGATAGAAAGATAAACATTTATTTTTTGGCTTGCTGTCTTTAAAAACTTGACTTGCGTACTATAAGAATCCGCTCGTAAATATTTTGGATGTTTATAACGTCCTTAAAGCTTATATTTTTTTATTTCATTTTTCAACTCTTAATTTTATCGCAGAAAGCATTTTTTTTATTATAATATAAAATTTCACTTTTCGGGTCTCCTGGTTGTGGATCTTAATACACCACACATTTAGAGAAAACTGTGCTAGAGTAGGTCACAACAAATTTCTAATTTTTAATACAGTTATTGAAAATATTAATTTACGCCGCTGAAAATTTTTAATGATTTTTCAACTAGTTATATGTAGGTTTCGCAATTTCTCTGGTTCTTCGAGTAGGCCATCGCTCTTTCCAAAAAAATGAGACGGGAACCTATTATTTAATTTGCCAAATTTTTTAAAATTGAAACAAGAATCCAAAGACTAAATCTGAACAACCCTCATAAAATGTTCCTATTGTAATTTAAAAAGATAAAAAAATTGTAAAAAAGAAAAGAAATAAAGTTTCTTTTTTTTTGATAAACATAGAAAGGAGGAAAGAAAAATTAGAAAGATAGCAACCAAATCCCCTTCCTTCTTTTTTTATTTCTTTCTTCTGTCTTATTTTTATCATTATCAAATAACAATACATAGGAACATTTGTGAAAAATAATGACCAACGTTTCGGCACTCACACAGCAACCTTGCTCAGGCCAAAAAATTGATCAGTCAAGAACAGCCACAAAACCACGATGGGGACCATCGTGGTTTCGTTGCTGTTCCTGCCTTCTCAAATTTTCTTTCTCATTTTTTTCTTTCCGTTTTTTTCTTTGATAAGGTTGCTGTATGAATGTTGAAACATAAGTGATTTTTTTATCAAGGTTTTTTAGTTGCGATTTCACAATAATTTTTATTTACTTTTTTCTTATCGTTAAAAAAAAGAAATTTTTTCTTATTTAGAAATTTTGAAAATCTTTTTTTCAATTGCAATAAGACCCGGAAAATAAAATAAATTAAAATGGTATTTTCTGACAAACTGTAGAATTTATTTTTGAATGAAGTATTTATTAAAATTCTTTAAAAATATATGAACTTATTTCAAAATTATTCAATTATATTGAAAAATCCATTAAAATTTTCAAATTCTTCTAAAATATTTCTAAATTCTGCGAAAATTCTAAAAAAACAAACTTATTTAGGGCTTTTACAATATCATTAATTTATTCAAACTCTCGGAATTATCATTAATTTTCTTCAAATTTTTTGAAATTTCGTTGAAATATTTGTGAATTTTCTGAAATACATAAAAATATTTTTAGGTCTTCTAAAATCGGATTAATCTGATATTAAATCCTTCCAAATCTTTTAATATTCAAGTAAATTCTATAAAACCGCATTCGATTTTTGAAATCCTGTGAAATCCCCCGCAATATTTGAAAATCCTAAAATCTTTCGAAATCATTTTTCAATCAAACCTTTTAGGGTCCATGGAGTCCTTTACAATCTTTAAGCAATTTGAACAATTCTTTATGATATCATTTAATTCCAATATTTTGAATTCCCTGGAATATTCAAATTAATATTGAATTTTAGTCCAATTCTCCAAATATTATATAAAAACCGGGCCGCGTACAATTCAATGCAAATAAGAATTTTATTTTCGTACATATTTGCTCAGATTACTATATTCTTAAAACTAATAACAATGAAATTTTCATTTTCATATTTTAAGTGTGGAGAAGCAGATGAAATTGAAATTTTAGATAAAAAAATATGAATTGTTTATACCAAAAGGTTTCCGAAAAAATATAATCTTTAACAAAATTTCTTATCAGGAATACACATATTCGATAATTTTTATGATTTTAATATTTATTCATATTTATATTATTATATAAGAATTTTGTAGAAAATTATTTTTTTTTTTTAATAAAACTTTATTTTTTTAATTGAACGATTAAAGATTTTATTCGTGGAAGACTATGCGTTTTTTCAAAATTTCTTCTTTGCGCCTTTTTTTTGTCAAAGAGTCTTTATTTTAGTTGGAAATTCGTCTTCTTTGGTTGAATTCGGATGTTTTTCACGAAATTCAATTTAAAAAAATTGTTGTTAGAATTTAACTTTTTTGGTTGAAAATCTCACTACTTAATTAAAAACTTTAGATTAATTCGCTTATTTCAACCTAACAATCTAACAATCAATTCAATATGTTTGAATTATAGAGGAATCTATATATCATAGGCAGTATATATAATCTAGACATTATCTAAAATCTCCAGGCATTATATATAATGCCTCGACATTTTGGACAAAGTATGTAATTCAATGCTTATTATATACATTGCAAAGGAATCCTATATAATCCCTAGGCATTCTATTTATTTCCAAGACATTTTATATAATCCCTAGGCATTATATATAATGCCTGGACATCTTGGGCAAAGTATGTAATTGAATACTTATTAAATACATCGCCTATGCATTCTATATAATCTCTAGGCTTTCTATTTACCTCCTAGGCATTCTATATAATGCTCGACACAAGATAGGTAAAGTCTATAATCTTCACTATCGGTAACAAAATGGCATACTTGAATGACATATTGATTGTCAATCACACTTGTTCTTTAAGCATAAAAACATATTGATTCGAAGCTTTGTTTTGCAGAAAAATTTAAAAGGAAACTCGCTCCGTAAATAAATCACGAATATAGTATCATAAATATTTAATTTATAATTTTTATCTGATGTTAACTTTATTTTAGATATAAGGTTATTAAATGTGAGACAGATTCGTCACAGGCGATTTTTCAAAAATTACTTTTCCGGCTAATTATTTAATAAAAAAAGTTGTCGAAATGGATACCTGTACTTTTCAATTAGATTTAGGTAATAATGGATAATGGAAAGATAATTGTTTGATAAAATTTATATTTATTTCTAACTATCTTCTTTATTTATGCTAGATAGTTTTGTTTTTTAAAAATTGTAACTTTTTCTCCACTTCTCACATTTCAATTAATTATTACCTCACTCTACGTGCAAAGTGAGCTCGAAGTTAAAAATTTGAAAACCCCTTCACTATCTTGTTTTACTATGGGAAAAGATAGTATTAACAATAATAAATTGTTTAAACGAATAGGTTTGTTATTTCGCATCCATTATTACGTCACACTTATTCCTGAAAATGGACGATATGTTGAATATTTCAGAAGAAAACACAACTTTCTAGCATTAGCCAGAAACTATTAAAAAATTAAAAAATTATTACTAATTGATACTGGAAGGTAATATTTTTTTGCGACCCTATAAAACAGACTTCTGGGACTAAAATTTAAAAAATCAGTGTTTATTTGTATTCAAACAAATAAAAATTAGGAGTGGAAGAATTTTAAAAGCAATTTTAACTATTTTTTAAAAACTAAGAGAGATGCCATTTTTATATTAAATGAGCTTTTAGAGCACATTGTTAAATAGCTTTAACCAAAATTTAGAAAAAAATCAAAATTGGAGTTTTTCAAAAAGTAAACTGAAGCATTTGTTTGAAAACAATTCAGAAAATTTATTAAAAGTTTCGTTGAAAAATACTTCTTTTAAATGCGTCTTATTATGAATTAAAAAAAACATCTTTATACTTAAACATCACAAAAATAATAAATGTTAAAGAAGAACTGAAATTTTTCTGATGTAAAATATTTATTACACATTTTGCCTGCTCTTTTCAAGCCATTATATACAATGCCTAGGCAATGCCTATAATAGATGATATTACACACTTATCCTGGATTCGCTTGAGCGGCATTATATATAATGCCCAGGGATTATATATACTAGGGATTACATATAATACCTAGGGATCATATATAATTCTAAACAAATAAAATAACATCGAATGTGTTGTAAAAATTTTCACGCGTAACACTATTCCTTTTCTTTTTTGAATTCTGGTCCTGCAAAAATACCCGTATAATGAGTCTTAGACTTGCATTTAGGATCTCGAAGTAGATAATCTATGTATGGATCAAAGTTGTCTAGATCATTGTAACACAACACTGGCTCAAGCTCCCTGTGAGCATGTTCTGGAAGTTGAGGTCGATTTCCCGGTGACATATGATGTTGAGGTTGACTTTGAGGATTAGGAGGACCACCATGATGATGCATATCAAAACGATTATTACGGGAAGGTTCATGCTCATATATTTCCATCGATTCTAGACTACTTGAAGTTGATTCTCCGATCTTGAGTTCTCTTAGTTTCTTTGATCGCTCTGTAAAAAGAATGCTCATAAACACAAAAATCATCACATCTAATCTAAAAGATCTAGATATATACCAAGGACCTATTTATATCAATAGTGACCTTGGTTATGACCTTGACGATGATCTTCAAGGTTACTTCTAGGCCAAATTGTTTTTTTATTAAATAGAAAACCTCTTATTTGACGTCGGCAATCGGAAGGGCGAGAAAATTTAAGTTCAATAATGTACTCGGGTTAAAGGTAAGGTCTGACCTTGATTATCACTTAAAGGTTATTTAAACTTCATCAAGTTTCGGAAACATCTGAGAAACGCAGGTTCACGAAATAATTCCTAATGACCATACTTATTTATTTTAGCAAGGTGCATTTAGATCTGATCTTAGACATGACCTTTCCCATGTCCTTCAAGGTCACTTCAAGGTAAATTTTTTTTTAATTGAGGAGGAGAGAGAGGCAGAAGGTCTACGACTAAAGTAAATGTTTCTGAGTGAAATTTCCTGCTCTTTTAACTGCCGATGTCAAATAAGGGGGTTTCTAGTTTTTTTAAGTTGACCTTGAAATAAACTTCAAGAACATGGGAAACGTCATGTCTAAGGTCACATCTAAATGCTCCTTGTTAAAATAAATAATTCTCAGAATGTTCTTCTCAGATGTTGTCAAACCTGCTTTAGGTTTAAATATCCTGAAATTAATTTTTTACTTTCAATTTTATTTTTGACTGAAGAAAAAAATCTAATAGTCCTTTCCAAAATTTATAAATAAAATTTATTAATTTAATTTTAAAATTCCGTGATATCTTTGGGAAATTATTGCAATGTTTGTGAAAATGTTTGAAAATCTTAGGAATATCATTGAAATATTTAAAATATTTGAAAAATATTTGGTATATTTCTCAAATTATTTAAATCTTTTCGAAATCATTAAAGTCTTTGTAAAATCTTTTCAAATTATCCAAATTTTTTGCAAAGCATTTGCAGTCTTTCAGAAATCCTTGAAATGTTTGTAAAGTATTAAAAATGTTTTAAAAATAGTTGATAATATTTGTGAAATTATTTAAATCTTTTAGCAGTATATGAAATCCTTGGAAATCTCCGAATTCATTCTGAAACATTTGTAAAATTATGGAAATTTTTGGGAAATAATTCAGGCCTTTCTGAAATTTTTTAATCTATCTGAAATCTCTCTAAAATCTTTGAAAAATCTTTAAATTTTTTTTTAAAGTTTAAAATCTTTGCGAAATCTTTGATATGGTTGGAAAATTTTTTTGAAGTACTTGCTATATTTTGGAAATTGTTTAAATCTTTGTGAAATGTTCGAAATCTTTGAGAAATAAATAAGGTCTTCCTGAAAACTGGAAATCTTTAAAATTTTTTCGAGAGATTTGTGAAATTATTGAAATATTTGTGAAACCTTTGAGAAATATTTAAAATATATATTAAATGCTTGGTTCTATTTGTGAAAATGATTGAAATCTTTGTGAAATCCTTGAAGTATTGGTGAAATCTTTTGAATCTATCAAAAATCTTTGTGAAATTATTCTAGGCTTTTGAAAATCATTCTAATCTTTGTAAAGTCTTGAAAAAATATTTGAAATATTTGGTAATATTGATGAATTGTTGTAATCTTTGGAAAATCATTGATATCTTTGTAACATAGTTTAATTCTATTCCATATCTTCTAGAAATATTTTTAACTTCTTATACCTTTGGGAAATCGTTGAAATTTTTCTAAAATCCTTGATAGCAGTTGCGAAAAAAGCTTTTTAAATTTTGAAAATATTTTTTAAATATTTAGTCATGTTTGTGAAATTATTTAAATCCTTAAAGAACCATTGATGTCTTTGTAAAATCTTTTGAATTTGTCCAAACTCTTTGCGAAATATTTGAAATCTTTGTGAAATATTTGACATCTTTGAAAAATCATTGAAATCTTTACAAAATATTTGAAAACTGTGGAATCTTTAAAAAATCATCATCTTATTATTTTTCCATCATACTAATGTTAAATTTTCATTAATTAATAATAATTCACATTAAATTTAAATCGAAATCAAAACAAGGGCATTTCTGAGAAATTGAAGCTACAAATTTTAACTGAAATTTTGGTCGATTTGTTTTAAACTTACGGATATCTTAAAAACAAAAATTGCATATTTTTGAAAATGATCCAACTTTTTAAACTATTGTCTAATTAAGATATTTCATTAGAATAGTTTTGAAATACATATATTTCATATCTAGTCGAAATTTGGATTGATACTGCTCAACCTATTACAAAATTATTCTCCTTATTAAAAAGAAGCACTAAGAATGGTGGGTTTCTTCCTAAATGTATATAATTATAAAAAAGTTTTTTTTTATAATTTTTATATTTTCTTTTTTCATAATTATTAAAATTTAGGACCAGATACACCTTTCTTAGTGCTTCCGATAACAAAAGTTGTGTGCAAACTTTTATCTGAGAATTTTATCGTAGTTATCATTTTTTTCAAAGAAAAAGCAGAAACTCAATTTGTAACAAAAAAGAATGCTCCTGGCTACAAAAGTTATTTAGCAAGCATCAAACTTGTAACACATATTTATTATCAAAGTACAAGTTGAAAAAAAATCCACAAAAAATTTATATGTGGGTTTTTTAAAAAAATCGATCTTTAATTTTTGCAGAAAAATCGCAGCCATTTTCTTAATTTTACCCCTTTTTCAATTTTTTCGGCCGAAAATTAAACAGTTTTAAAGAAAAAAAATCGTGTTTTTTTAAAAACAATGCACAAAATTCAAATAAAAATAAGTTTCTTTGTAAAATGTTGTCGAAAAACCGGTAAAGTACGTATCGTATATTTACATATCAGTTGCTAATTTTTCGATTTTCTATCTCGCATTTAAAAGTCGAAGTAAATCTAAATGGCAAAGAGTTCAAATAAACGCCACTAAACGTCTGTTTTTACAAAGATTTTCACTTAATTTACTATCGGGCTCCCCTCTGTGATTTATGCCAACCCCGTCCTTAAATCTAATGATTTTTTTTTGCAAAATGAGTTTTAGGGAAAATGAAATTTCGGACAAGTGAATACCGACCCTTTTCAGTGATGCATGGATTTTCTTGCACCTAACGCGTGCTTCTGATTGGTTAAGTACTAATATTTCATTATTCATCAATTATTTATTTTACAACAAACCTTTATTATTATTTTCATAAAATATCTGAATTTCCAAAAAAACGACCAATTTTCCACCAAATAGTAATAAAATTGATTAATTCGTGTTTAAATCGTCGGATCCACAAAAAATACCTTAGTGTTTATAAAAACATTTGTTAATTTTTGGTAATACTTTGACATATCTGAAATATTATGAAAAATGATACCTTCTCTGTTCGACTGTCTTCTTGTTCGCTCTAGTGGCTTACGTATTTGTATATTCGATCCTTGCCCTGAATATTCTTGTCTGTTTTGCTGTTCCGGATGTTGAATCTGCTCATTGGTAGAAGGCTTTCTTATAGGTACAAGTTTGTTCCGACCTGATTCTGTACACAGAGAAATATGCAATAACATATGTGAGGCGATCCCAGAAAAGGGACCTGCTAGACAAAAAATCGACTTTCGGATTATGATGGATTCTATAAGTTCTTGAACTGATCTTTCTATGGGTGCATTCAAAAAATCTTATCTGCATTATTTCACAAGATATAAATTATTTAAAAAGAGTCTTTTAACGTGTGCGGAGCGGCAGCTTGACGCCTACTTTCTTCTTCTCCCACCAGTTCTCCCACTACTCACCGCGGTCCCTCCGCCTGCGTGGAGCTCTACGTTCGATGTTTGCGAAAACCAAAAGGAAAGATTCGGTTGCTCCTGAACCGAAGATTGCCAAAACAAAAGATTGATGTTTCCCTTTTTGCTACTTTGCGCCATTGTCATATTTTTATAATGAAAATTCATGCTGGATTCACTCATAAAATATGATACTGATTTACATTTTATGTGGAAAATGGTGGAAAATTCCAGGAGTTGCAGACTTATCGGATGCCCCCTTTAGTAACACGATATTAAGTGCGCGCATGCGTACGTCATGGGCGCCAATCATGAGCAAAATAGCACACGTAGTGGGAGAACCACAATTTGCATACGTGCCGCACGTGTGAGGACGTTTTAAGGGTAGTGTACTCTTATCGGACGGCCAGTTATCGGATTTTTACTGTATTTTCATTTTGAAAGATTTAGCTTCGTATTTTGGGTTGCAGTGTGTCATTTTCAAAGAGAGCTTTATATCGAAAAATCGTTTCCAAAATTTAATTTACAGACATAATATTATACAAAATAAAATAAACCTTCGATTGCCATTATGTACTCAATTTTCTCCAGAATATTTCATGATTTTATTTGTAAAGTTTTATGTGAGTGAAATTCACATTTTAAGTTTAAAGGGACACGTATGCTGTTAGAGAATGTTATTTTTTATTTTCAAAACCACTCCAAAAACTGTATGCCCACAGTTTTATTAATTTTTTTTTTGATTTTATTAATTAATTAATTTATTGATTATTAATTTATTTAAATGAGTTCGTTTAGCCGCTATTTTGGATAGAAATTCTAAAAGTTACAGCTTTTTCAAAAAAATTCAACCAATTTTTTTAAGATTTCAAAATTCAATTTGCGGCCATTTGTAGTACTTAAAGAGCCAAACAATTCATTTCTGTGACTTTTTTCTTTAAAACAATATCAGAGGAAATTAAAAAAATCAATCGAAAATAAAAAAGTCAAGAGAAGGAAAACGTTGCTTTTTGAAAGCCCTACAAAATTATCGCTACAAGTTTTTGAATTTTCTTAAAAGATCGAAAGACCAAATTTTGGTTAAGCAAAGAGTGACCAAAAATTCTATTTGGTGCGCAAATATGCAAGATACTAATACAGATGATTCAATAAAAATTTCGATACTAAGAATGATCCAAAAATTTGTTATGATTTACTTTTTCCATATTTTTTTTATTCGTAATAAAATACAAAAAGAATAATATTTCTGGACAAGCGACATCTACAATTTTTTAAAAATCACTTTTTAATGAAAAGCGTAATTTTGGTTTCAATCTTGAAAAATCACAATCAAACCCATGTAGAATAGCAACAAAATGAACGACAAAAATGATAGACAATAGTTGTTCACAAGAAAAAGAGATACATTTTTAAAAATAATTTATTACCTTCTCATAATTTATTATTGAAAAATTATAGGAATTTTATTAAATTTAACACCGCTTGTTTTGCACGAATCTGCAGGTTTTAAGACACCTTCCGTTCGTGCGTGACCACGATAACTCTAAAAAAATTAACGGATCAAATCTAACTGTGGCACACTTGTTTAGGTCCTAAAAGAAAGCACGAGTTTGTTAACAACATTCTTTGACCAACGGTTATGGTTCTATCCATCGAAAATGCTATTCTAAAATAGAATATCTTTTTTCATGACAAACGAATACAGATACGTGAAAACGGAATAAAATTAGAATTCAAGCCATTCAATATATCTACAATTTTTGTTTTAACTATTTTTCAGTAGGATAAGTTGCGTAGGTTCTATGCATCCAAACGTGTCATTTTAGCCCAAACGACGACAGATGACTTGCAGTTTTAAAAGAATATTAAATAAGACTTGATATTTTCGTTTTATTTTTCGAAAATACTATAAAAAAATCAAAACTTCAAATTTTGAGCCAAATGACATGAGATGCGAAAAAAAACGGAAAAATTAATTGCAGCTTTTAAACATACCTATAAAATTTAATTAAATAATTTTTTTAAAGGACTTTTTATTTTGGTTTTGTTTATCGAAAATATTAAGACAAAAATCGAAAATTCCAATTGTGCGCCAAACAACGCTAAATATAGGGGGGAGGGGGGGGGTCGCGGGGCAACTTTAGTGTTTAAAATTCCAACATAATTTATTTGAACCACTTTTTGGAAGATCTACTCGTTTTTAATTTATTTCTCAAAATTAATATACAAAAATTAAACAAATTTCTTATTATTCCAAAAGTCTGAAAAGGGATTGCAGCTTCTGATTGTAAGGTAATTCAGATAATAAATATCCACTTAAAAATGTCAGCTAAAAATCAAGCTCGTAACGTGAGTTTCACGATGTAAATGTGTACCTGAAATCCTGCAGAGCTTTCGAAAATTCAATCCCAGCGGGCAAAAAGTTTGGCGACGTGTTTACGACATCGTTACGACAACTTTACGACAACTTTACGACATCCTATGTCCATGAAGTTTAGGTATCTTTGCGATATCGTAAATAAGTCGTATGATCTGAGGATGTCTTTACGATATCTCAAAGACACCGAAACGACATGGACATAGGATGTCGTAAAGATGTCGTAAAGATGTCGTAAAGACGTCGTAAAGATGTCGTAAAGATGTCGTAATAGGAGAACAAGAGATGAGGAAGCACAGTCGAACTGTAAGGAGGGGGGAGCTCGAGCTCAAAATTACACATATATGAAACTCATCATATCTGGTTTTATATATTTAAAAAATAATAATAAATCATAAATGATTATAAATTTATAAATTTTAACTGTTTGAACCTGTTTGTTGAGCAGATTCTTGAATACTAGGTATAGGTCGGTTCGCATCAAGAACCGCACGTCCGCTTGAAATTGGATTATGTCCAGAAGCCGAAGGCGAAGTAGGTTTAGAGGTGCCAGCTGAATCCACTTTGTTTCTATCTTTATTAGTAGTAAATCTTTGAAGGAGGAGATTTTGCCTAAAAGTATATGATGCTTCTGTAAAAAGAAAAATACAGTGAAACTCTACTATATCGCCGATTTTGGAGCTGACGGTGCGTGGGAACTAACTCATTATAGACCGCTCCGCTTTTGTTTGTTCACCTCGGAGTGTTTGCCTGAGTGTCAACCGCAGCTCCTGCGCACCCGCGCAGCTCTTGTTACACCTACCTGCTGTGAGGCGTCTATTCTCGGAAGGGTTATAGAAGGGAAGGCTATTAAAGGGTTTCACTGTATATAAAAATATAAATAATGCTAGTTAAGGGTGGCCTTTCTGGTCAAAGAAGAACGTTTCCGATCTTTTTTTGGTTCGCAAACACTTTTCACAGTCAATAATGATATTTAAAAAATCAAGCACTTATTCTAAAAATTGCTTGACTTGAAGTAATAGAAACTGAACTGTAAATAAAAGCACTCAAAGTGAAACTCTTTTAATTTAAACTTTGAAAATTTAAGTTAAAAATTTGCTTCATTTAACCATTTTGTATTCAAGTGCTCAATAATGTACACGTATGAAATGCAAGCCACTAACACTTTTCAACTATACAATTTTTTATTAAGTGCAGTTAAACTGCCAAATAATTTTTTTTTAACTTTTATGAATAGTACAGTTCAAAGATTCATAATCAGTTCCAAAAATATAAATTCACGTTATTATTTTAAATTTTTTAAATTGAAGAATTGATCAATAAATTTAAAAATGTTAAAAATTATACCATTTTAGGCAATTTTGAATTCTGAAACTTGCTTAGAATTAGATAGAAATGAAAATTTTCTCTGTTTTATTCCAAAATTTTAATTCTTTTCGAAAAGTTCCATGTTGAAATCCAGAATTTTAATTATTTAAAAAAAATATTATTTCAAGCCATTGCAATAATTATAATTTTGTAGTAAAACGCCCAGTAATAATTTATAATCTTAATTTTTTCAAAAATTTTCTCGTCTGAAGACAGAATAATAATTTTGTTTGAAAAATTCAATTTGTTCATTAAAAGTTATTACTCTCCTGGATAAATTCCAATTCCTGATCAGAACTGGACAAAAATTGAAAATTCCCGTTTAGGAGTTTAGCATTTTAAGAAAATTCTTAATTTCTATTTAGGAACAAAATTTTTTTCAAAAAATTCCTGTTCAAATGAAGAGTTTGAATTCTTTTCACGAATTCTCATTTTTAAATAAGAATTTGGTTTTTTTAAATACCCTGTTCTAATTCATAATATAAAATTTGTTCGCAAATACCTCGTTTCTACTCAGAATTGTAATTATATTTAAAAAATTTAATTTTCTATTCACAATTGTTGCAATCCTGGATAAATTCTAGTTCCAACTGAAAATTGGTTTACAATTGAAAATTCTATGGCCAAATCCGAAATTTTAATACTTCTCAAAAATTCTCGTTTCAACTAAGAATTATAATTTTTTGTAATATTCCCTGATCCAGCTAGGAATTTATTTATATTTAAAAATTCCCTGTTCCAAGACAAATTATGATTCTTTTGGACAAATAGCATTTTCAATTCAAAACTGTTTAACATTAAAAAATTCCCTGCTTCACTCAGAACTAGAATTCTTTGAAAAAAATTCCTGTTCCAATTCAGAATTGTGTGCCTTTTCGAAAATTTTTAGTGCTAGCTCGGAATTTGTTAAAATCTGAAAATTCCCGATTCCCAGACAGAATTATTATTATTCTGGATAAATTTCAGTTCCAAGTATAAATTTGTAAAAAATTGAAAATTTCCTTCTCGAATTAAAAGTCAAATCATTTTCATTTCAAACAGTTTAAAAATCTTAAAAATGCAAAATTAAAGAAATTTGTTTAAATCTGCCACATTCATTTTCGAAACTTTTGTAAATCTTCATGAACCTTTACAAATATTCTCTTAAAATTAGTTTACAAAAATAAAAAATCATTTCTAATCTTCCAAGCAAATTTTTGTTTTTTTCTTCTCAAGCCTGTCAACATTTTTAGAAAGCTTCTACATTTTTTCTTAGAAATCTGCCAAAATCTATGCTTTGTTTTAAATTAGGCCGTGAGCTATTCTCACCGAAATTTTTGTACGAATATTCGTATTTTGTCGCTACACATAGACACTTTGTTTAAATTATTTGAAATCATTACAAATTTTTAATTAATTTTTTATTTTTTCGAATCAAAATTGAAAGTACATTAATTAATTCATATTTACAGTTGATAACCTAAAAATGTTTTCATCCAAAATTTTCGATTTTAAACGCTCCTGATTTTTAATTTTTTAAGTCTTTAAAATAGCTTTTTAAAATTCTGTAAATTGAAATGTATGCTGAAAAATCACAAATCTAAAATGAAAAATTTTTAAACTGAAAGATTTTGGAATTACGCATTCTACACTAAATGATATCACCAATGGAAAGATCAGAATTAAAATAATTATTAAAAAGCGGTTAAAATCAGAGTTGGCCGATTTTAAAATTTTTATTTATTTTTTGTTTATTCAATAACAAAAATGAAAAAAGGTTGACTTTTGAAGTGAACCGGTTTTTTGAAAAAATACTTTGATTTAATTAAATATACCCAGAAAACTGAAAGCAACTATCCGAAAAAGACGTTCAATAGCAATGCAAATGTTAAAAAATGTGACTTGATTCACGCTAAAATTAAACAATTTATGGACAAAAAGATTTTTTTAGTTGAATTATGAAAAGTTAATAATAATATGTTATTTTGAAAGCTATTGTTATAAACAAATATCCGCATCAGGTATTTTTTATGGAATAAATTAAGTTTTTTGAATGGAATCGATTACATATTACTTATGAATAAAAGCTAAGCCTTATATTTTGCCAACAAATAGAAATTCATAATTGTTTGAACTGCCTTAATTAATAAATGCACTACTTGGCTATTCCTGGAGGTGAAATATTTATTTTTTCAATGCAATTAACTGGAATTAATTAACTTCTAATTTTTAAGAACATTTTGATGACGGTAGACAATTAATTATTATAAGTAACAATTTTTTCAACAAATTTGTATCATTTTGTGTATTTATAAATAAAATACTGCTTTTTTCTAACGGAATTAATAGCCACCTGTGAGGCAATGATTTTTTGGTACAAGTCGTTAGCATTGAATAATTTTTTCAGCAAACTTAATAAAAAATGCATTATTTGCATATTTTCAGCATTTTAACTTGTTTTTTTTTGTGTAATCATCTGTTAATAACTATTTTTGTAATTTTTTTATGCTACGATAAGGATCCACTGTTTTTTTATTAAGAATTTAGTGATCAATTTTCCTCGGCTAATACATTTGTAAACTACAGTTTTTTTTTGTGTGAGACAATTAAAATTACTTGCAAGTAATTTCTTGCCAACAGTTCATAAAAATTAAAAATTAAATAAAGACTTTCAATTACTACTTGTCTTCCTTTTTTGTTTAACAGAATTTGTTCAGTTTAGATTTTTTTATATTATTTATTTTGAAAATAAAACATGTATGGCTATGTGAATTGAATTCTTAATGAAAATAAAAATAGCGGATCGTCATCGAACTTAAGAAATGTTAAAAAATATGTTATTGACTGTTGATTACACACAAAAAAAAAAGTTAAAATGATGCAAAAAGCAAAATAATGAATTTGTTAATGAAGTTTTGTTGAACAATTATGGAATGTTATTGATCGATACCAAGAAATGATTGCTAAATAACTGGCTCTTATTTTCGTGAAGAAAGGCAGTATTTTATTTATAAATACATGAAATGATAAAAATTTGCTTGCACAATTGTTGTTTGCTATAGTGAATTTTTTGGCCAAATATTATACTTAAGTTTTATTTTCAAGTAATATGTGATTGATTCCATTAAAATCTCGATTTATGCTATTATAAAATACCTGATATGGATATTTCCTTACAAAAATTGTTTCGAAAATAACAAATTATTTATCAACTTTTGTTAATTCAACTGGAAAACTCTTTTTGTCCATTAAAATTTCTTGCGAATGAAGTGACGAATCGTCGCCAATCCCCTTGAAACAATTTTTATTCACTTATTTGTTTATAACAAATCCAATAAATTGTTTAACATTTGCATTGCTTTTAAACATCTTTTTTTAAAAGTTGCTTTCACTTTTCTAGGTATTTTTGATTAAATCAAAGTATTTTTTTGAAAATAATATACTTCGGAAGTAATTATTTATTTGTTTTTGTTATCATATAAATAAAAACGAAATGTTTATCAGTCATTACAGCTCAATGTAAAATTGTATTAGCTTTTATTTTAAAAAATCTTAAAATTGGATAATAATAGGTCAAAGGCGATTATGGAGGTTAAGAATACAAGGTCTATATAGTTTACATTTTTATATGCTGCGGCCTAAATTAAATATCTACATAGGAGGTAAATTAATTTAAAAATAGGTTTTCTAGATAGATGCTTCTTATTTACTTGTTGCGATGTCGAAAATTCACAAATAACGAAACTTTAGAATTTTGGGACATTAATGAGCATTTCGTTTGTTTAATGAATTTAAAGTATTTTTCAATTATTCACAAAAATTTCGAAATGCTTATATATAAGATTTTTTAAGTACTGAATTATGCTACAAATTTATTTAGATTAATTTCTAATTCCTTCCTTCCTTCATAACTCATTAAATATATTTTACAAAAATAACATTCACGCAGCAAATATAGTAATTTTCATGATGATAATTAATACTTAAATATAATTGAACTGGAAACCAGAAAAAAACATCAAATTGTCCTGGAATTTAATTAAAATCCATGAATTTACTTTAGTTTGGTTGAAAATTATTTCTTCACCTAAAAATTTAAATGTCGATTTTTGGTTAAAAATTAATCTTTTATTGTTTCGAATTTACCAATTTGGATAAAATTTTGTCTTTCTTAATTGAAATTTTAAATTCAATTATTTCGTCGAGATTCCACATATTTGTTTCAGAAACGATTTTTTTTGTTCAAAATGATCTTCTTCTGTGGAACCTGAGCTTCATGTTTGAAAATTCTATTTTTCGATTAAAAATTCTAATATTTCAGTTAAATGTTTATCATTTTAGTCAAAAAATAATTATTTAAGTTGAAATTTGAACTCTTCTATGCAAAAATAATTTTTTTATTTTGGCGATTCATCATTTTAATTAAAAATAAATTTTTTTGTTGAAATATAAGCTATTTAATTGAAAACTTGTTTTTTCTTTCGATAAAATTTTTTTGTTTTTTTTCGGTTAAATTATTATTGTGCTTTTAAAATGAAAATCAAACTATTATTTATGTTAAATATTCCACAATTTCAGATAAAAATTCATCTCTTTTCTCGAAAATTCATTTTTTAACAAAAAATTTATTCATTCAATTTTTCGATGAAACATGATCTTCTTCAGTTCAAATTTTATCTTTGTTGGTAGAAATTAATCATCTTGGTTGAAAATTTATTTCACTAGTCAAGAATTTAATTATTCTAGTCCCACATTCGATATTTTAGTAAAAAAGTCATCATTGTGGTTTAAAATCCAACTATTCCAGTTAAGGTAGTTGTTGTGCCGAATGTTAGATATCTAAGAAAAAAGATTGTCTATGATTTTCAGAATTAAAATATTATAGCTTATATCATTTAAAATGAAAAACTTAAATTTTTTATGAAAAACGTTAAAATTCATACACAAAAATATTATTTTTAACAACATTTTTTGCAATTTAATTTTACTGACCATCGCTTTTTATTGAATGTTGAAAAATGATTGCAATTTAATAAATGACGGCTCAATTTAGCCGGAAAAATATTCTTACACCTCTACTTTTGCCTATTTTGAAAGCAACTTTTTCTGTCTCTGAAATAGTCAAAAGCATTTTTTTTTCCAAGAAACCATTTCTTAAACAAAGAGTTATATTTTAAAATTATTTTGTTATTTTTAAAATTAGAAACAGCACAGTTGTAGAGAATCTTTCCCAAAAAATAAGCCGCCATTTCATAGAATGGAATCATTTTTGAAAAGCTGTTTAAAAGCGACGGTCCGAAAAAATTCAATTGCATAAAACATGGTTAAAATCAATATTCTTTCTGTGAATTTTAAAATTTTTAACAAAATAATTCAATTCTCCTACTAAAAGGATAAATTCGTAAATGGTTAAATGTGACAGGTGATGTTGCAATAACAACAAAAATAAAATTTTATTTAAAAAATGAATTTTATAACCAGAAAGAACACATTTCAACAAATAAAGATTTTTCAGCCATAAAAGAAAAAGAATTTCATCTTAACTGTCGATCCCTCCAGCCAAAAGACGAATATTGTATACAAAAATTTAACTTTCAGACAAAATGTATTTTTATGAAATCGTTAAATTTCCAACCAATAAGATAAACCATTATTCCAAAAACATGAATCTCCAACGAAAAAATGATTTTTTAACAAAGTGGTTTAACCAAAACTTTTAAACAAAATAGTTGAATCTACAAGCTAAAAAGATTATTTTTCAAATAAAAAGTTGCATTTTTATTTGGGGAAGATAAAATTTTCATACAAAGAAAAATTTTATTGACTTTTCCATATCAAAATATGACTTTGAAACCAGAAGTAAATTTAATATGAAAATAGTTGACTTTTAAACACAACAAGAATAATTATTCATAAAACAATAGAATTTTTAACCAAAAAGCAAGAATTTAAAAAAAAATCATGTTAAATTTTCGACCCAACTGTTGCATTTCTTTACATAAACAGCACAATTTCTATTAGGCTAAATGAATTTTTAAATTTCAAAGAGACGAAAAAAATGGTTGAATTTGCATCGAAAAAAAATTTGATTTTACTATTAAACGCCAAAATATAAATTTGAAACAATAATTACATTTTCTAAGAAATTATTTGAACTTTCAATCTGAGAAGACGAATTTTTTAAAAACATCACTTGTACTTTTATTCAGGAAAGGTTTAATCCCTTCTAAAATATACGAATTACTTAGATACCAATACAAATTTTCAAAGATTTGTTGCATGTTCACTAGAAAAAGGTCTGTTTGACTTTTTAATATTAAAAGACGAGTTTTTTTACAAAAAGTACACTTTTCATAAAAGTAGTCGAACATTCAACCCAAAAAAAAGAATTCTTAAGAAAATAGTTGAATTTGTAAGTAAGAAGAATGACCTTTTAAAAAATTTTGTTGAATTTTCAACTAAACAGTGGAAAATAAATAGAAAGAAAAAATAGTATAATTTTTATGAAAAAACTATTTCAACTACTTTGCGATATAATTTCGCATGTCAGATGGCGCTCTTGTTAATAAAAATCTCATATTATCATAGCGCGAAACAACCTGATCAGTCTCACTAGCTTCAGTATGCATCGGAGGCCCACTGCTGCTTCATGTGAGCTCGACATCGGGCTTATTCGCGTATGTCTCCCGCTTCAGAGCGAACTTTCGGAAGGTTGAAACGTATTTACATTGGTAGGCCTTTAGGGTACAGAGCCTTACTGCAACGCTCCTGTTTGGTAACGCGTGTGTGACCCCCCCCCCCCTGACGGTTAATATAATAATATAAATTTATATTTTATATTTACTTAAAAAGCTTATGTAGTTTTTCATGACATTCCTCATTTCTATCCTTATTTTATTTCTTATTTCTATTTACTTTAAAAAATGGAATTTTTTTACAAGATAAATAAATCTTTGAAACTTAGCTGGCATATTTATATTTCAAAAGTTTACAATAGGAAATAGAAAATAAGAAACTGAAAAATCTAGATAATATAAATCTTAATATTACGGATCTGTCTACTTGAAATTTTATTTAAAACAGACTAAATAAAGTTGTTTATCAATGTTAACCAAATAATTGAACCATTAACCGGAAAGGTGATTTTTTTAAAATTTGAATTCTCAATTAAGAAGAAAACAACAAAAAAATGTTAGAAAGGATTTCAATTTTGAATAATAAACAGTCGAATTTAATAAAAAGAAAATATCACAACAAAATTTTGTTGTTGTTTGAATCGAATGGTTGAATTTCAAATCAAAACATGACTTTTTAACTAAAATGATGCATCTTCAAGCAAAAAAGACAAATTTTTTACCAGAATAATTTAATTTTAAACAACAGTTATAAATTTTAAAATAAAATTATAAATTTCGACTAAATTGATGAAATTTTTACCTTTTTAACTACATAAATAAATTTTCCAATTAAATAAAAAACAATGTTATTGAAATAGTTAAATTTTCAACCAAAAGAAATAAATCTTTAAACCAAGATAATACATTTTTGACAATGGAAGATTTTTCAGTCACAAGAGAAAACTCAAAGCATCAGTAATTTTGAATGAGCTTGTTTGTTTATTGTTAATTATTTATTATTCTGATTTAACGAATATCAAATTCTATAATTTAATAGACGAATTTTCAATTCGAATAAGTGACTTTTGAAATAAACTAAAATTTTAAATTTAGATGTTCAAAATGAATTAAAATAAATAAATTTAAAGTAAATCGTAGAAAACATTTTTTCATTTCTATGTAAAATTTCACTTTTCGACTTCATTTCGAAAACTACGTACATAAATAAATAAAATAAGAATTTCATTGCGCATCTTTTTCGGACCAGGAAAAAAGTTGTAGCTTTTGTAGCTTTTTCATCATAGCCAAAAAACTGACTTTTTTGACAAAATAAATCTTAATTCGTTTCTCACTTCAACTTGTGCTTAGTCAGTCAATTTTGTGGATTTTTTAATAAAATTTGCAGGGAATTTAGTTCCAAATGTTATCGACTGATGGAATAAAAGGAATAAAAAAAAAATGGCTGTTAATGTTTTTCTGATGTATAGCGCTTATCGGACTCATTTAACTTCCAGCGTTTTGTTTATCGAGCGCATTTTGAGCAACAAAAAACTTCCAGCGAGAAATTTTTTAACAATAATACAAAGAAGTTTTTTGGAAAATTTCAGCCCAATCAAATTGATATTTAAGAAATTATGACCATCTAAAGTCGATAGCGGCTAGGCGAAATACTAACGCTCTATTACAGCAGGAATGAAAAACAAAAGTAAAACCATTCTATTGCAAATAATATTAAATAAATATATCATTTTACATTACGTAATATTATTTATTTACCGAAAATGTGTAATAATACCTGATTAATTAATAAGTTCTTATTTTTGGCGCCGGGAAACTGTATTATAAATCGGATCTGAAACTTTCGCTACAGCCCGCGCGCGAGTCGCCTAGTCGCTATCAAATTGAGACGTTAATAATTTCTTCAATCTCAATTCGATTGAATTAAAATTTCCTATAAAAATTCCTTGTAATGTTGGTAAAAATTTTCTTGCTGGAAGTTTCTTGTTGCTCAAAATTCGCTCGATAAACCAAACGCTGGAAGTTAGAAATTCCCTAAAAGCGCCACGCATCAGAAAAAAAAGGAAGACAATTTTTTAAAAATAAATTTTCAAAAAACTTTTGCCTAATCAGTCAAGGGATATTTTCAACTGCCATTCCTTGGCAATTTTTTAAAAAATCCTAACTAATGACTGGCTAAGTCTTCAAAAACTAAAACTCAAAAATGTTTTTGAAGTTCTCCAGGTGTCTTCGCACTCCCGGTAAAATAAGTTTATGTGCCCTTATTATATCCGAAAGCTCAATTATCGTCTCGTTGTGAAACAGTAGATAAGGCTCATGATATTTGAAGTAAATAATGTTGATGTTAAATAAGAAACTACAGATAATAATTATTAAAAAATTATTATCAATTTGCTACTTACCAATTTTATTAAAGGAAATCATGAAGAGAAGCACAATTGCACCGAAGAAGAGCCTCATTGTCTTTCCACGCAGATTAAACTAACTCGCTTGGAATTTCTTGCAGGGAAAATTATAGTTTTTTAGGAATCCACTCGATAATGTATACACTAGTTGTTTGACATAAATTCGAAAGTAGTGAAGAACAAAATAGATAAAGCGATGTACACTCTAAATTGCTATTTGTTTTCGTCACTCTTTGAAAGTAAAACAGTGATTCCTAGTTTTTCAAGGTTTCATAACTGCGTTAGAGATTGAGGGTCAATACGTCATTGAAATAACTACTTGTCTATTAAGTACAACATTCCAGACAATTTTTTTTGTTTGTACACTGTGAAACAAATACTGCTGAATCAAAGAAATTTTGGTTTGAAGCATCAAACTATAAATTTAAAATCATATGCTTCAGGAATTACACTGACCTGTTGGAAAATGTTGTTAATTTCAAATAACCTCTAACTGACCTTGACCGTTTCAATTGACCTATGACTTGGGTACGTACCTGAACGAAGAATACAGACCTGATAGTAAAATATTGTAAAGCTTACTACACGTGAAATTAGTAGCAAATGATAAGTTTTGTGTATAGACAGCATCATGCTTTGAATTCTGAAGTGTGATGCTTTGGTTGCAATAGTGAAAAGTTTAACTTTATAGTATAATGCTACAGTCTATTTCCAGAAACTTTTTATTTAAAGAATGAAAATATTAATTCGAATGTAAATTAAAATTTTTTCCAAAAGGTATCTAAAGATTTTCTTACTTTTCAGCATCCCCTCTGACAAACAGCACTCGTCTGCTTTCTCGTATCTTTTTTATATTAAATGCTTAACTATATGCTATAAATTATTCTAAACATAAACTAATCGTTTACTTTCATCAGAGAAGCCTTAGTAATAATAACTAAAGAGAAAAAATTTTATGAAAATATTCGCGTGCACCGAGAATCGAACGCACTCTCTGCGCGCTTGCAATTCGCACGCCTAATCCCCATAGCAACGGCGCATAGTGGAGAAAAAAGATATCCGGAAACGAATTAATTCTCAGAAGGTAACTATTATCCGATTTCAACTTTTTTGAATGAAAGCTAATTCTCGCATCTAACTGTCAGGGCTGACTTTCAAATATTGGTTTATTTATTTGTTTATTTAATAACAAAAATGAAAAAAATTGACTTTTGAATCATACCAGTTAAAAAAATTGCTTCGAATCAATGAAAAATACCTTGAAAACTCAAAGAAACTATCAAAAAATGATGTCCAATAGAAATGAAAATGTTAAAAATTTTTGAATTTGTCATAAACAAATAAGTGAAAGAAAATGGTTTCGTGGGGAATGCCTCTGATTCATCACTTGATTCGCACTAAATTTGAAAATTTTTCGAACAACAAAAGTAAAACTTTTTTTGCTAGTTCGATAACGATCTACTATTTTTATTTTCATTAACAATGTCGTAAACTAATTTTCTTTAGAATAAGTTGCATTTCATAATAATATCCCCACCTGCAAAAAACTTGTGAAAATCTTATATTATATATCGGATGTGGCAACCTTAATTACATCATTAATAAAAATAAAAATAGTGGACCGTTGTCGAACTATTGAAAAAAGTTTAAAAATGTGTTATTAACAGTTGATTACATAAAAAACAAGAAGTTCAAATGCTTATAAGTAGCCGAATAATGCATTTGTTAATTAACTTCGGTTAAACAATTATCAAATATTGTAGATTCATCGCAAAAAATCATTGCTAAATAATTGGCTAATATTTCCGTGAAAAAAAGATATTTTATTCACAAATACATAAAATGATAAAAATTTGTTCAAGCAATTATTAATTTTTATTTTGTGATCAAATAATATACTCAGGTTTTATAATTGAGTTATATGTAATCGATTCCATAGAAAAACTTTATTTATTCTATGAAAAATATATGATATGGATATTTGTTTAGAAAAATTGCTTTTAAAATAACAAATTGTTTATTAACTTTAATTAATTAAACTAAATTACTATTTTTGCCAATGCATTTTTGAATTATTTGTTTGTCACAAATTCAAATAATTTTTTCACTTTTGTTATTTTTATCATTAAATAAATTTAAAAAAAAATTTTAATCGATCATGACAGTTCGATGCGAAATTTTACCTGGCAATTCCTAACCGATTTTCTATTTTTTTAAGAAAAGTTCAGCATTCAATTTTGCGTAAACTTATGTCGCCTGATTTTTGAATTTTCTGTTCTGTTAATGCAACGAGTGAAGAAAAAGTTTTTTTTTGTTTATCTTCGTGAACATTTTTTTTATGATCAGATTTGCCAGGCTTTATGCACAAATAATGTTTTTAATCCGATACTTTTTATTAATTTCATAAACAAATGCCTATTGGGGTCATTTCCAGGTCGAAATAAATAGTTTTCTTTTAATTTTTTAAAAGTTATATTGCTAGTGATGTTTAATGGTGTAAAATTATCATTATATATTTTTAAATAATTTTCTAAACAAATTATACAAACAAATGGTTCGTGTGGACATTCAGAGGCAGAATGAAATAGTTTCTCCTAATTTTCCTTAAATGATGCATCATATAATAAAGCGCTATTTTGTTTTAAATGTATTAAAGAGACAGTTTGTTTTCAAAATAAATGACAAATATTAAATAACAAAATATCGCGAAAAAATATCATTGGCGACATCGTTTATGGGAAATTAGAAGAAAGACGGATTTCTTCGATCTTTAAACGCCCCAGCGGTAAATTTTGTTGTAAAATTTGTTTATAAAATTAATCGAAATATCTGATGATAATTTCCCATCATTAAACATCATTAAACATCAACTTCTTTCTGCCTTTAAATGTCCAAACTATGAATTTGTTTATAAAAAAATGAAAATATCGGACGACAAATTTGTATGATAGAGTATTATTTTTTCAATAAAAGCAATTAATTTTAACTCAAAAATTTTATTTGCAAAGGATGAATCCTCAGTGTAGACTATTTGTTAAGTTAATTTGTTTCTAATAATTAACTTCGTAATGCCATGATTTATTTTATGCTTTCAACAACCCCCGTGCATAAAGTCTTGCAATGCTGATAATAGAACAAAATTTTCACTAAGATAAAAAGAAATAACGAAAAAATCTACTTTTTCTTCACTCTTTGCACGAACATAAAATTTAAAACAAAAAAATTAAAAAATTGGGCCACATGAATGTTTTTTATCGTTTAAAGCTAAATAGTATAATGCGCTCCATTTATTTAAATTGTATGATACAGCGTGTCTAAAAAGTTCTGGGGTGGTTGGATATTTCCTCAGGTAAAATATTTTTCAAAAAAGTGAAGATCATTCCTGAAGTAAACTTCAACGAGGAATTCAATGCTGACCTTCATTTTGACCTTAAAGTTGACTTTCACGGCTTTTTGAAGGTCAACGTTGTTTTTTAAAATGAAAACCACCTTTTTTACATCTGCAATCGAAAGAGCGGAAAATTAAACGATCAAACGAACTTACCTGTATAGTGAAGTTCGATCGTAATTATACGACCGCCTCGTTCGAAGGGATTGCAGTTGTAGTTTCATTTCTCTCGACTAAATGGCACCACAGTTCAGAGTCCATGGATGTCCACCCATGGGAGGGAAAATTAAAGAAGTTTGGGAGGGATGTAATCCCTTCGAACGAGGCGGTCGTATAATTACGATCGAACTTCACTATACAGGTAAATTCGTTTGATCGTTTAATTATACTTCCCGCCTCGTTCTCGGGATTACAGTTGTAGATATTTAGAGCAAACAATTTTCCGTTCTCTTTTTATTAACAAGTTCAGAAGACAAGTGGAGCATATAAGAAACATGATAATAACTAAGTATCCATAACGGCTGCAAAGAAACTATTAGCATGAGAGGTAACAATTGGCCTATTATAAAAACGTGCAAAGGTGGAGGAAGTTTCGGTCCATCCTACAGTACTCCTTATTAAACATAAATCTAAACCCTTTTTAAAAGCCGCTGATGTGGCAGCATGTCGAGTACTGTGCGCTGTAAACTCCTTATCAATACTGCATTGGATGAGCACTGACTTTATCCACCGACTCAGGGTTTGCGAACCAACACCTTTATGAGGTCTTTTAAAACTAATAAACAACGTCTTTGTGTCTCCTCTTAGTGATTTTGTAACATCTAAGTAACGATTTAATGTCGCTTTGGCACAAAGTTCCGGCCTATCTTTGAAAAACGGTAAAGTTAGGTAAGGTTGAAAGGCTTCAAGTTTCGACGTTTTGACAAGAGCCTCGACTTTAATTTGCGCACCCGTTTGAACTCTGTGGCCGGTTCCCAGTGCTAACAATATGATTAACTTTTCAGATAATGTTTGAAAATTAAGAGAGTCTAGTGGGAACCAAGTAGCGATCGTAGCTAGCACTGGCGAAACATCCGTATACTTGGGCCGTGAAGGTTTTAATCTATAAACGCCTTTAAAGAAACGCTGCATTTTCTTATCCGATATGCTCTCTTCCGAAACCAAAGAAATAGCTGATCTAGCAGTATTTAGCGTTGCATAAGACGCCCCATTGTTGAATTTCAGAGTAAGAAAATGCAGCAGTGTTTCCATATTTTGATTACGCGGATTTAGATTCTTAGCTTGACAGAAATTCCACCAATTTCTTAGAGAGCTGTCATACTGTTTTATGGTGGAGTCCGATAATGACGCTATCATGATTTCTAACGTTTCTTCCGAAAGGTTCTTCCTGCTTTCCCTGATAAGAGCCCTGCAGCCAGGGAAAGTGAGAACACCAATGGGTGTTGTCGAGTCCTGCAAGGAGACAGAAGAAGATATGATTTAGGATTAAAAATTATAGGCTCAGATACAAGCATCGACTGAAACAGTGGAAACCACGGCTGTGAGGACCAAAAGGGAACGACTAAGATTCCATAAGCATTGTCATCTGTATTGTCCTTCGACGCAATATAAGATGCGAAAATCCAAATTTTCCGCTTCTCACACCAGTCCCAAATCTGTCTACTTAAATTATGAAGATGTGGGTATTGAATTCCACCCATTTTATTGATATAAGCAATGGCTGTGGAATTATCAACACGGAGTAGAATTTCACACTCGTGTAAGTCTTCAGCCAAAGTTCGCAACGCCCAGAAAACAGCTGACAATTCTAAAGAATTTATGTGAATTAATTTTTCTTTCTCACTCCAAAACCCGTGGGCTGAATCTTTTTCTGAAAAAGCACCCCAACCAGTCTTGGATGCATCTGAAAAAATTTCCTTTATAAACTTAAGCTGCCTGATTGGATTTATTGCTGTAGGCAATCTTTTTTGTCACCATTGTAAATCTGGAAAGATTGACTGAGAAATCTCTATACGCTCATTATAATTTCCATTGCCGAGAAGTGCTGAAAATTTGATTCTTTCTAAACTTTTCGTATGAGTTCACTGAGTTCAAAATAAACCCTAAAAATGGACATTTCTTTTTCGGTTCTAAATGGCTTTTCTTATAGTTGATTACAAAGCCGAGTGAATCTAGTAAATTAATGGTATTTATCACATTATTTGAACAAGCCTCAAAAGAGTTTCCTAAAAGCAAAAAATCGTCCAAATAGACTATTGACAAGAAACCTGTGCTTCTTAAAAATCTGACCACGGGTTTTAAAACCTTAGTGAAAACATATGGACTAATGTTCAGGCCGAATGGTAAACAGGTGAATTCATAAAGAATTCCTTGGAAAGAAAATCTTAAAAATTTTCTGTATTCTTTTTCAATAGGTATAAGGAAATAAGCATCTTTTAAATCTAAATGACACATATACCAATTCTTTTCTAAAAGTTTAGAAGATGTTCTAAGATCTTCAATTTTGAAATGCGGCACCACTATAAACTCATTAAGCTTTTTTAAATTAAATATGAAACGTTTAGTTCCATCTGGCTTATCGGCAAGAAAATAAGGTGAAAGAAATTCACCTTTTTGTGAAATACAAGGATTAATAGCTTTAAGTTTGAGTAACTTAGTAATTTCTAAATTCAGAGCAGCAGCTTCTATCTGCATCCAATTCTGAATAAATGGTGGATAAGATTGAATTGGCTCTCTATTAAACGGAATTTTAAATCCTTTTATATAAGTTAAAACTATTTTATCGTCAGTAATTTTTTCCCAGTTTCTCACAAAATACTTTAATCTACCAGCGTTTCCTACCTCTACTTCCTGTAAAAACGATTCGTTGGCTTGGAGTTCCTCGTCGAAGCTGGATAATACGGACGCCGGTGGGATGTCGGGACTGACCTCGATCTCTTCTGATTCGAAGTGTTCTGATTCGAAGGGTACCACGGAGACTTGAATCTGTTGCTCATCTGCGACGTCTCGCGATATCTCGCCGATGAGCCCTTCGCATTTAAAGAACTAGTGGTTCGCTGAAAGGGCTTACTTGGTCCGCTAGTAAATTTCATATCCTTGCCGATCTTCTCCATATCTTTTACATCTTCGATTTTTTCGCTCAGCTTTTCTCCGAAAAGAAAAGTGTCACTTTCAGATTTATCCAGAAGTGCCTTGACTGACCTACTGAAGCCTGGCGAAATAAATGCTCGTCTTGCGATATTTTGATCATAATGCAAGCCTGTCATAAGTGTGCCTGCATCTGATAAGAGTTCCAAAAATTAAGGGGATTCAGTTCCTCCTCTCCCAATAAAATTGAAATCGCCATACCCAAAGCCGATAATGCAGAACCTGCTAGGCGTTGTGTGTCCTGAAAATGCTCATCTCTTTTCAGCGATACCTCATTCAGTAGTGACAGTTTTATTTCAGGATTGAGCTGCGGAGGATCCAGAAAACAATTCCCTTTTCTTGGGTATTTCTTAAGTAAATTATTTTTACTGTCACTGTCGAGACCAGACTTGAGCCAATATTGCCACCTAGGGACTAACTGTGGATGAAGGTTGAGCTCTTTGGGATCCGTTGCAGAAGGATCTTTACCTAAAATGTCAATTTTTGGAGGTTGTTGCTGCGATTCTGATTTATTGGCATTATTTTTATCGAAGTTCTTGTCGTTAGATTTTGAGAGGTCGCAAGATGATGGTTGCTCTTTGCCCGACCTATCCTCTCTTATCGACGCATCTGAAAATTTGTTCGATCTGGATTAGTCTTGTACTTATGTACAAGCTCACCAGTCGATACGATCGGCAACCTCTCACCTTATGAATGAGCTTAGCCGTCTTACTTATTATTTACTTACCCTCATGAACAATTGGTGACTGACATTGACGTTCCCTTAAATGATCAATCAATTGATCCTTCGATCGTTTCCTATGTGAACTTCTCAGGCTTCTGGATCGTCTTTGGCTTCTGGATCGCCTCACGCTTCTTGATCGTGTTGTGCTTCTTGATCGTCTCGAGCTTTTCGATCTACGCGGACTTCTCGAAGAAGAATAACCTCTCGACGTTCTAGAACATTCCGAGTATGACGAAGTTTCACTTTTATCACGATTTCGTTTAATTTCACGCTTTAATCTTTTCACTTTACGCAACAAATATTCAACATCTTTATCCCTTCGCGAAGAGTACTTTCTTTCTCGCGATTTACCCATTATTTTACCTACACCAACCAAATTTTTCGAAAACTTTAACTCTGAACTGTGACACCATTCAGCACAAAAAAACGAATGAGATGTGCAGGGCGGCCTATGGGGGGCGCTTTGTTTTTTCCATGGACTCTGAATTGTGGTGCCGTTTAGTGGAGAGAAATGAAACTAAAACTGTAATCCCGAGAACGAGGCGGGAAGTATAATTCTACATTCAGGTACGTATCCAAGTCATAGGTTAATTGAAACAATCAAGGTCAGTTAGAGGTTATTTGAAATTAACAACATTTTCCAACAGGTCAGTGTAATTCCTGAAGTAAATTTCAACGAGAAATTCATTGGTGAGCTCTGCATTGATCTTGGTTACAGCGTTTTAAATAATGTAAAATCATAAGGAAATTTTTCATTAAAAGATCCAGGTGTTCTGGTGAGAGTTCTGTTCCTGCCCGAAGAGTTATACAGTCCTATACCGTTTTTCGATACCTAACTCAATACCTAATGCGACACCATGAGTCCTATACCGTTTTTTCATACGAATATTACGAATCTAAACCAAATTTACGTATTACGAGTACATACTTACTATCTTTCGCTAAAAGATTATTATGGCGTAAGCTAAACTTTCGGAACGAGAGAGGGTATCAGTATTAATGATGCGTGGTTGGGGAGATTGAGTTCGATCTTATGATCAAGTTCGTTTGCTTTTCAATCGCACTTTTCGTAATGGAGAAGGGTTGAATCCTGTCTCAAAATGAGCAATTGAAAGAACTGTAAGGCGCTTTATGAATCATGGATCTATCAAGGACCTTCAGAGAACTGGTCGGCCAAAATCTGCAGGATCTGACGAGATGCAGATGGACATAGCCCAAGCATTTGTTGAAAGCCCACACCTTAGTTTACGCCGAGCTAGTGATGAGCGTAACGTTGCTCCTGAGACAGTGTGAAATATTTTAAAAAGCATTAATTTCTATCCTTACAAAGTTCATCTGGCACAGGAGCTCGATGAAGACGATCCTGATCGTCGGGTTGAATTTTGTGAAATTATGATGAACAGAATTGATAGAGATCCTCTTTTCTTGTACAATACAGTATTTTCAGATGAATTTACTTTCACTTTAAAAGGTGAAGTTAACAGGAAAACTTCTACATATACGTCTGACACAAATCCTGAATGGATAATGGAGAGTCACACACAATATCCACAAAAGATTAATGTTTTTGCCGGTATCTGGAATGATACATTGATAGGCCCTTTCTTCATCGATGGTAATCTCAATGCCCGTGCATATGAAGAGCTTCTCAGAAACCCAATTGTACCAAGAATAAGGGAGATTACAGGCGATAATTTTTAAAATATTTGGTTCCAGCAGGACGGAGCAGCGGCTCATTACGGTATGGAGGTTCGAGCATATTTGGATACTCAGTTCCCTCAAATGTGGATAAGAAGAAGGGGTGAAATCGTGTGGCCTGCTAGATCTCCTGATCTGATGCCTCTCGACTATTTTCTTTGGGGTTATTTGAAGAGAAAAGTATACTCAACGTAACCGCAAAGCTTATACGAATTGCAGAATCGGATTCTGCAACAGGCTACTTTGATTGATAGGGACGATATAGGATGCTGTAACTCATTTTTACAATCGCATAGCTTTTGGTCAAGAAGCTCAAGGGTTTTCGTTCGAACATCTTCACTGAAGCGTGAGAGGCTAGGGGACTCACGCTAATTAGGCACCCCAAAGGAAACAGAATTTACTACTTTCACGTCGTTGTTCCTGGGTAATGCTAAACGTAAACGTAAACTGCTTGGAAATAACCTTGAAACAACCTTGAAGATCATCACCAAGATTTATACAGAGCTCACCAATGAATTTCTCGTTGAAATTTACTTTAGGAATTGCACTGACCTCTTGGAAAATTTTGTTAATTTCAAATAACCTCTAACTGACCTTGAACGTCACAATTGACTTATGACTTGGGTACGTACCTGAACGTGGTATTTTCCGCTCTATCGATTGCAGATGTAAAAAGGGGATTTCCATTTTAAAAAAATTTGATCTTTAAAAAGCCATGAAGGTCATTTTCAAGGTCTAAATGAAGATCCCCATTGAATTCCTCGTTGAAATTCACTTTAGGAATGACCTTAACTTTTTTGAAAAATATTTTACCTGAGGAAATATCCAACCGTCCCGGGACTTTTTAGATACCCTGTATATTTCTGCCTATTAATTTATGTCCATATTTAGGTCAATACAATTATTATAATATTTCCAGAAATATTATATTTCGTTTATAAAAAACTGTGATTATTATCAAATTGACTACCATTCATTAGAGATATCTAAAGTTGTTTAAGATTAAAAAAAAGCTATTTTGTTTCAATATTTTAATTTTTTGTAAAAACTAGAGCTTTAAAGATACATTATTTCAATGTGCAATTAGTTAGCAGCAGTTATGAAAATTTTTGCACATTTTTTTCAGATGTTCGATGTTTGTATTTATTTTTAATAATATAATTTAACTGATAAATGAGACATGAATAAATAAGATAAATGAAAAATACCGCAAAATTAAATTCCCAACACTGACAAATTTCTGAATTCATAATTTTCCGAATTAAAGTAATTTAAAAAATTGTTGTTTTTATACAATAAATATTATTCATTTATTGAAAGCACAATATTCAAATATTTTTATTAAGGACATTTTTGATGAATGTTTAAAGTATTTAAAAATTAGTTTTTGTATCTATACTAACGATAATTGTATAAAAATCGTGTGAATAAATAAATTTAAAAACGCATGAGCCTCGAACGAAGAAAAAATTTCTCTCTAAATTTTCGCCGAAACTAAACACATTTTTCAAACAAAATTTGCACGATTCAATTCAGCATTGATTTATCTCGAAAATTCATTTGAATTTTTCTTTTAATTAACTATTCAATTGTTTAGAAAGTTAAAATAGTGCAATGCTGTGCACATGTTAAATTAAAATTCTATATTAAAAAAAAGTTCGAATACATTTTGTAAAACATTTTAAAAGCTGCAATTCCTTGTTGAAAATTTTCCGTACATTAGGTTTGGTTTAAAATTGGAATTTTCGTTTTTCTACATAATGCTGTTGATAAACAAAGCCAAAAATATAAGTCCTACTGAAAAATCATTAAAAAATGTTATTAGGACTTTTTAAAAGCTATAATTGATCTTCTAAACTTTTTCTCGTATCTCACATCGTTTGGATCAAAATTTGGAATTTCGATTTTTGTTTTCCTAGTATTTTTGAAAAAGAAACCCAGCATTTGATGTATAAAAAAAGGAGTTCTATCGAACTTTCTCTTTCTTTTCGGTTCTACAAAAAATGTGCCGAAGTTTGACTTAAAACCGCTATTTGCAGATTCATTGTGTTTACAGACAGACCGACGCCATCGCCAAATCTTTGATTTTGGCTTCATAGTGCTGAAAAAATCTGTAATTTAAAAATTGCCATGTCGAATTCCGGATATTTCTGACTTAGCTGAATAGCTAAATTTTCAATTAGAATGACAAAAGTTTAAAAAAAATTAATTTTGAAGGGAAATTATTAACTTTCAACTAAATGGTTTCATTTTCAAACAAAGGTTCAATTTTCTTCCAGAAATAAAAAATAGGTACATTTGCAGTTTAAAAAATTAATTTCTTACAATCAAGATAAATTTTCGATCAAATAAATGAATTTTCATCTAAAAACCATGGACATCCAACCAGAGACGTAAAAGTTAAATTTTCAAAATAGTTCAATCATTAATTAATAAAAGAAATGTTTATTAAAGTAGGTTATATTTTTTGAGGATGCATTTGAATTTTAAAAAACAAAATTAATTCTCAATACAAACTTTAATAGTGGACTCGAAAAAAAAAATTAACGAAAAATTATTTGATTTTTTTTATCGGGTTCTATAGATTCTATTTGCATGTAAACCCCACGGAAATGTGTAGATAGTGAGTCCAAAAATAGCTAACGAAATTATACACTTGATAAATTACAAGTAATGTTTATTTTCCTTGACATTTTTTCCAATTTTCCGAAATTATTCTGAGGTACACAAATTCTCAATGTTCTATAATTGGGTTATAGTTTAGAAATTAATGTGTCATTTAAGTAACTCTTTGAGTGGAAAATGATATATTTTACATGCTTATTTGTTAAAGACTTATTTTTGTTAACTACATGATTTAAATTTTCTTATTTTCTCCAATAATAAATCAAATAATCTAATTATTTTAATTTTGCTCCAAATAGAACAAATTCAGTTCAATACGAGTGAATGGTATTTGTTAAATTTTAATATTGTCAAACCGCTACTATTTAGGTAATTTAGAAAATTTTCAAAATTTGCGACGCATTTTTTTATCGACGAGAGTTTCGTACAGTTTGGGGGACTTCCTAGGTTGGGACCTTGTATAGGTGTGAGCATTATATAGGTTGGGACACTGTATATTTTGGGACATTGTATAGGTTCGGACACTGCGTTGGTTGTGACACTGTATAGGTTGGGACACTGTGTAGGTTGGGACACTGTGTAGGTTGGGACACTGTATAGGTTGATACATTGTATAGGCTGGGACACTGTAAATTTTGGGACATTTTATAGGTCCGGGCATTATATAAATTAGGACACTGTATATTTTCGGACCTTGTATAGATACAGACACTGCATCAGTTGGACACTATATAGGTTGGGACATTGTATAGGTTCTGACACTGTACATTTTGGAACATTGTATAGATGTGGACATTACACAGGTTTGGAGACTGTATATTCTGGGACATTGTATAGGTTTGGACACTGCACCGATTCGGACAGTGTATAGGTAGAGACATTGTATAGGTTGGGACACTGTATATTTTGGGACATTGTATAGGTACGGACACTGCATCGGTTGGGACACTGTAAATTTTGAGACATTGTATAGGCGTGGACATCATATGAGTTGGGACACTGTATATTTTCGGACATTGTATAGGTTCGGACAATGTATAGATACGGAGACTGCATCGCTTGGGGCACTATATGTTTTGGGACATTGTATAGGTTTGAACATTGTATATGTTGGGACACTATACATGTGGGGACATTGTATAGGTGAGGATATTATGAAAGTTTTCACACTGTACATTTTGGGACGTTGTATAGGTTCAGACACTCTATAGGTAGGGACATTGTATAGGTAAGAGAACTTTATATATGTTTCTGAAATAGTATAGGTGTAAACATTATATAGGTTGGGACACTGTATATTTTGGGACATTTTATAGGTTTAGGCACTGCATCGGTTGGGACAATGTATAGTCAGGGGTACTGTATAATTCAAGACACTGTATAGGTTGGGACATTGTATAGGTTTGGGCACTATACGTTTTAGGACATTGTAAAGGTTTGAAAATTAAATAGGTTGGGAAACTGTATATTTTGTGAGATTTTATAGGTTCAAACACTGTATAGGTTGGAGCATTGTATAGGTGGGACACTGTATATTTTGGGACATTGTATAGGTACGGACACTGCATCGGTTGAGACACTGTAAATTTTGAGACATTGTATAGGCGTGGACATCATATGAGTTGGGAAACTGTATATTTTCGGACATTGTATAGGTTCGGACAATGTATACTCGTAGATACGGAGACTGCATCGCTTGGGGCACTATATGTTTTGGGACATTGTATAGGTTTGAACATTGTATATGTTGGGACACTATACATGTGGAGACATTATATAGGTGAGGATATTATGAAGGTTGTCACACTGTACATTTTGGGACGTTGTATAGGTTCGGACACTCTATAGGTAGGGACATTGTATAGGTAAGAGCACTTTATATATGTTTTTGACATAGTATAGGTGTGAACATTATATAGGTTGGGACACTGTATATTTTGGGACATTTCATAGGTTTAAGCACTGCATCGATTGAGACACTGTATAGTTAGGGGTACTGTATAATTCAAGACACTGTATAGGTTGGGACATTGGATAGGTTGGGGCACTATACGTCTTAGGACATTGTAAAGGTTTGGAAATTAAGTAGGTTGGGACACTGTATATTTTGTGAGATTTTATAGGTTCAAACACTGTATAGGTTGGAGCATTGTATAGGTGGGGCACTATATATTTTGGGACATTGTATAGGTTGAGTCACTGTATATTTTGGGATATTGCATAGGTTCGGATACTGCATAGGTTAGGACACAGTATAGGTTGAGGCGTTCTATATTTTGGGACATTCTATAGGTGTAGACATTATATATGTTGGGATACTGTATATTTTCGGACATTCTATAGGTTCGGACACTGTCTCGAATATTAAAATTGTTATTGATATTAGTATGTGACAGTTCTAACAGGTCGCACCGGTACAGTACAGTTCCTCAAATGATGCGTCACTTTCCTGATAATAATAATAATAAATTCATAAATGTCTAAATGCACTTTCGGTATTATAATTGCAGTAGTTCCAACCAGGATGAATAAGGTTTGCTTACCAACGTTTTTTTCTTTTCGATAATACAATTTGAATTTAATTTTAATATTGCAGAATTCACAGCATGGTTATAATTTATCTAACTTACCAGAAAATTCAGATATTTTTTAGAAAATATTCTTGTTTGTAAAATAATAATTAGTTTTTTAACTTAAAAATTAAAAATTTTATTTATAGAAAATATGTATTTTTTGAAACCTTTTTTTAACGAGTCTTTTGTGGAAGGTTCTTTATTGTAGTTGAAAGTTTGTCTTTTTTGTTTGAATTCAACTGTTTTTGCTTAAAAGTTCTAGCGTATTTTTTACATGTTCACTATTACTTTTTTTGCTGAAAAGAAAGTTTTTCGGTTTAAAATTCAACTACTTGTTAAAGCTTTTTAATTAATTAAAAATATACGATCATTTTTAAATGAAAAGAATTTCTTTGTTTTTTGTACTAAAATAAAAAAAGATGCAAGAAAAATAAGAAGGCAACTAACTAAATCTCCATTCTTCTATCTTTATTTATTTCGTCTTTTTCACTTTTATTATCATCAAATAACAATAAAAAACAGAACCTTTCTCCCTGACACCCAAGATTCAATTGTAGTTCGAAATGAAAACCCATCTAAAAAATATTTTAAATATCCAGTGAGGGTCAAAATGCAAACCCGAGAATCCAGTGAGGATCAATTGGCAAACCGGTTATTAATATACACAAAATATCCATCATAAACACATCAGAAATATGAAAAGCAAAATAAACTTAAGATTGATAAAAATCTAGTGCTAAATACAATGAATCATACTCGCAAAATTCTTGTTGAAGTTGACCAAATCAGTTTTTAAATTAATAGATAAATTCTTAAGTTTTTTAATGTAAAGCACTTTCATAAATCCTCTCTTTGACTCATTGCTCTCACTATGTGAAATTTTAACGTTCTCTTATTCGAAATCATGGAAAAACATCAACAACTTCCTTTATAGATCTGGCCAGAACACTCTCATAGTAGCGTCCCAACGAACATCAATTTTGTGTTCATCTATTGTTTAGTTACTTCTATCTACAAAAAACTTATTTTATTATTCTTTTTTATTTCATAAGTGAATTAAAGTTTTAAATGAAAACAGTTGAAAGCATCAATAACCTTCTGCATTTTTTCCAGAGAAACAAATAAAAATGTATCATCAATATACCGAAAGTAAAAAGGCAAAGCAAAATCTAACTTCTTGAAACCAAGACCTTCAAATCTTCCATCACAATTTTCGCTAAATTCGGAGGAATGTCTAAACCAATGGAAGTACTAAACGTTTGCTTAAAACAGATCTATTAAATTTAAAGTAAGTGGAGTTCTTCTTAAAATAATTGAGTACGCGTTTTATTGTTGCACCATTTATTTAAAATTGCCACTTCAACTAATTCAAAGGGTATACTCGGAAACATTGCAACAACATCCAAAGGAACCATTACATACTCATCCGGAACCAATTTTTAAATAACAATTTTTTTGAAATTCCTAGCTATTTTTAATATTCTATTTTGAAGTTGTGATAGAGTCATTTAAGTTACGTTTATAACCAGTTTGCCTTTTGACCCTCAACGGATATTTTAGGTTATTTGCAGCAATTAAAGTTAGTTCAAAAACTAATAATAATCCTTATTCTCCTCACTTTTTAACTTAAAAATTATTTTAAATAAATTTAAAGTATTGTAACCCTCACCGTTTGATTCTTACTGGATATTTTAGGTACGTTTGTGATAGGTTTAGGTTTTCACCCTCACTTGATTCTCGAGTATAAGGAAGAGAGCATCGTAGTTTCGTTGCTGTTCTTGCCTGCTCGAATTTTTGTATACTCTTGTATTTATTCTGCCTTAATAAGGTTGCTATATGAGTACCGAAAAGTTAGTGATTATTTTTTAAAAAGATTTTTTATTGCGATTTAGTAATAATAAAGATGAAAAAAGTAAAAAAGTATAAAAATAGAAGAAAAGAGATTTGGTTGGTTATATTCTTATTTTTTCCTTGGTTTCTTTTTGTCCAAAAAAGGAAAATTTATTTCTGTGCTTTTTCAGAGAAATTTTTATTTAATATTTTCAAATTGAAATAAGAGTATTATGTAGCGGCTTTCCAAATGTGGACGTTAGATTCTTGGTATTTATTTTCAGGAATTTTGCACATTAAATTGATTATTGGACATCAAACAGGATTTTAAATTTCCTAAATAATAATCACAACATTCTAATTCAAATAAGAATAAAGCACCATAAGTACAATATTAAATGTGAATAATTCATGTATTCATAAAAGTATTACATTAAAAAAACTTAGTTTGAAAACATTTATGTTTAAAATAAAGACGAATGTATATGATAGATTTGAATGCGGTGAAAACTTTCACGCGTTACACTCTTTTTTTTTTTTTTGAAGTATTAATATTGTGAGCCAGATTCTCATCCTCCGAAACGACCTGAAAAATAATTAGGCTTAGGATTACAATTAGGATCCTGAGTTCGAAACTCAATGTGTGGATCAAAGTTGTCTATATCATTATAACATAACACTGGTTCAAGATCCCCGTTAGCATGTTCTGGAAGTTGAGGTTGATTTTCTGGTGACGTATGATGTTGATTCTGATGTTGAGGATTAGGAAAACCATTAGAATCATGCACATCAAACCGATTAGTTTGGGAACGTTGATGGTCATACCTCTCCATTGATTCTAGAATAATTGGTGAAAAAATTGGTTCTTCGATCCCAAGTTGACTTTGCTTTCTTGGTCGTCCTGTAAAAAGACTGCCGATATTTACAAATATCATCATATCTGATCGAAACGATCTACAATGTAGATATGGATCTACATTTGAATTTCTACAAAAATGATTATCACGAGGGGTAGGCAACTATTAGTTTACGTATACAAGGAATTTAATCTCAAAGAATACTGTGGAATACACAAGCAAATATAGACATATTAAGGAATTTTTGAGAATAGTTTAAAATATCTGGAATGTACTGAAACTAATACTTTTTTTGGTTATCTTTCTTGTTGATGGCCCCGTTGTCCTATTTACTGGTATATTCTCAGTTCCAGAATTAGGGTGTTCATTTTGGAAACTGCTTGCCGATAAAGTTTCTCCATGATTAGGTTGTTGGCGAAAGTCCTGAACATCAAGCGCGTTATTACTTGATTGAGTTACATGGTGAGCCCTTTCGCCATAATGGTTATTAAACGTATCGACATATCCTTGCCTAAAATGTTCTTGATTGTTTTTTTGTTCCTGGTTTTGAATCTGCACATGGTGTATACTCCTTTCAGAGGCAGCAATATCCTTCTTAGTGTATTTGCTATTAGGATCTGATGCTTCTGTAAGGAAATAAATGTATAAGAATATACACAAAGCTCATTACATCTGATCCAAATTATTTTATAGATGTTAACCTGGTAAACCTATTTGTTCAGAAGAACTTGGAGTAGAAGTTCGGGCACCATGCAAATCAAGATGCGCTACTCGAGTTGGATCAAGTGTTGGAACCTGAATTTCAACCTGTCTGTAGGTGGCTATGATATTCCTTCCATCTTTCTTATTGTTAGGAGGCTTTCTTCTAGTGTTATGTTCTTTAAGACGTGATGCCTCTGTAAACAGAAAAACATACAGAAATATATACAAAATTCAACATATCTGATCAAAATAATTTGGGACCCGTTCATTTTTCGGAACGGATAAAATTTAAAAAAGGTAAAATTTCAGAATGGGTTATAATACATAATGATAAAACTTAGGAATAACAAAAATTCGGAAAAAGGAATAAATCAGAAATCCAAAACTCTGAATAGTATTTATTCGGAAATAAAAGAAGCGGAATGGGTAAAAATTCGGAAACGTTAAAATTAGGAGGGTGAACAATTAGCAATAAGTAAAAATACGGAGAGAAAAAGTTCGAAAAGTAGAAAAATTCGGAATAGTAAATAAATGTTGCTATTAGCAGGTCAAATATTTATCACAGTAAATTTAAATAGCATATCATAATAAATTTATGATATCCGTCATTTTAAATTTTTTACGAAAAAATAATTATTTTCTATCATTATCTAATTTAAAAACAATTTGCAATGTACAACATAAATTTATTATGATATGACATTTAAATTCACTGCGATAAACATTTGTTTGCTACCATAAATAAGCAAAATTATACACCTACTAATAGGTATATTTATTAACAATTCCGAATTTTTCTACTTTCCGAATTTTTCCTCTCCGTATATGTACATATTCCTAATTTTTCACCCTCCTAATTTTAACGCTTCTGAATTTTCACCCATTCCGCTTCTTTTGTTTCCGAAGAAATACCTTTCAGAGTTTTGGATTTCCGACTTATTGCTCTTTCCTACTTTTTGCTATTCCTAAGTTTTACCATTATGTATTATAACCCATTCTGAAATTTTACCTTTCTTAATTTTTACCGTTCCGAAAAATGAACGGCCCCCAATAATTTTATAGCTGCTGACCTGGTGAACCTTTTTGTTGCAATCCAAACGGATTAAGATGGCTTGACGCAGTTGTATCAACTGCTGGAGCTGGATTAGCAGTATATATAGGGTCAAAAGAATTTAGAGTAAAAGTTTGAGCTCCATGTAAATCAACGTGCGCTACTGCAGTTGGAAGACGTGTCCGAGCCCGAATAGCACCAGCTACTGGTTTTTCCACTATGTCCGTTCTGTCTTTCTTATTTTTGAAAGGCTTTTTTGTAGTGATAAGTTTTTCCAGATCTGATGATTCTGTGAACAGAGAAATATAAAAAATATAGATAGGGCCTTTAATATCAGAAACAACTGATGCAGATATTAAACGAGGAACTACATGTGCTAAGTTTTCAAATAAAATTAATGATGTCTCACTTACCAATCGTATTGAAGGAAAGCATGAAGAGAAGCTGAAGAGCATTGAAAAAGATCTTCATTCTTTAAGGAGATTTAACTAAATAACTTAGAATTTCGCACCGGAAAACTTTTGATTAATCAGGATTTCGCTCAAAAATACATAAAATAGTCATTTGAAATACATTTTTAGGTAGCGAGGAGAAAAAAGGTAAGACGATGATTTATAACGTTTTATTTATTTTCCTCAATTTTTAAAGATAACGATATGCTACCTAGGTTTTCAAGGTTTCATAAATGCGATAGAGTTAGATCAATACATAGTAGATCAACACATCATTGAAACAAATATTTGTCTTTCAAATACTTTACTCTAGGAAATGTTTGTCTTTGATAATCTAAACGTGGAATACATAGTGTCCCTGGAAAAATATCAGCTTTTTTTTAAAGATGTTAACAAGAGTAAAATAAGTTCTAATGTTTCTAATTATTATTTTCAACTCTCATTTGTAATAATATTAATTAATTTAAAAATGTCAATGAACTTTCATTATTATGACTGAAGTAATTAATTCTATGATGGTTAACATTTGCTTACTAGCACTCCCTTTTTTGAACCATGTAATTAGAAACTGCAAAATAAAATTTAATTTAAAGCATATACATTTTTCTATTGCAATATATAGTATGATAATACCTGAAAATAAAATCAAATTGAAAAACACAGTATTGTATTTTCTACTTTTTCTTTCGTTTGAAATTTATTATTAAAATTAAATTGGTAAAACTGTCACATACTAATCTATTTTAAAAGTGAAATTTTATAACTAGCCAAGTAAATCGTTGACACTTAGATGTCATATTTATGTTTCAAAATTTTACAGACTTTTCTATCTGAAATTTTCTTAAACAGGGTGAATAAAGTTATTTTTTTCAAGTCAAGGAATATTATCTTTAAAAAAAATTAATTTAGGGACCATATTAAATAAGAAATAAGTAACTTCGAATTCATAACTTTTCAAGAAAAAATAATGCAATTTCAAAAATATAGATCAATTATTAAATTGATTCATTATTAACTGTACTGATGGAACTTGAACTAAAAAAGTTAGTTTTTATCAAAGTAGTTCTACTTCTAACCAATTAAACGAGTCATTAAGGGCATGTGATAGCCAGTAAATTATCGATATAACGAGCGCTCGGTTCCCTCCACTTTTCTCTTACAATAATAAAGATTTTGTCTTAAAAATTTGAAATATTTGAAAATATGCGAACATATGTCCCAGAACTCATTTTGGGTTAATTAAAAAAATATAATTTTTCTAAATTTGATTAATGTGTGATACTTGAGAAATTACATCAATTTTACCATCGTAAAATTCCCTCGGCTTTTCCCATACAATAATAAATATTACTGTATTTCAAATCTGGAAATTGATAGCCAACATGCTAACGGACGTCCCCGAACTCTTATTTTATGAAAAATTAAAAAAAAAATATTTAGCTATATTTCATTGAGGTCCATGTATTTTGATGTTACTGTGTGTCACAACTATCCCCAGCTTTACTTCCAAACTACAAAATATTGTTGGCTGCAAATAATGGGGTAATGTTAGTTGTTGTTTAGCGGTCATGTACAGAACACACAACATTTTTTGGAATTTCAACAACCCCGAAAACCTCCAAGTACAAACTTTCAAAAGAAAACACTCAGTAGAAAATGTCTGCCTCAATGTATTCAAAGCAAATGCTCAAGACATGATGGGACATATCTCGTAATTTCAAATTAGCATAACTTGGTAAAGAAAAATGGTAATTGAACTCTGCGACTCTCAAATTAAAGAGTAAGAGAAGTACTATATGGTACAACTAAAGAAAAACTCCCAAAAATGTTGTGTATTTTTTAAATAACTTCAAATACCTCAAGCTATTGCACATATATTACATTTTTATTTAACACAATACGTTTCTTATTATGATCGTTTAAAAAAAGGGTTCGAGGACATCCTTTATAATATTTTATAGCATTTCCCAATTCAGTTTTCAAACATTTTAATTTTTGCAGGAAAAAAGCCGAGGGAACTGAACCCGATTAATCACACGACGAGGTATCACATGCCCTTAACCAAAAAAAGTAGATTTTCAAAAAGATAAATATTCAACATATTTAATTTTTAAGGTAGAGCACGATAATTGCGCAGGTTCATTGGAATGTGTTCCTGGTACCGGTGTTTTATACCATTTTTTTCAGAATTAGCAACCGGAGCCGAACCCTTGAAGCGACTGTTCCAAAGTAATGTCGGGTGGCATTGAAGTTAGGAGCAGCAAGAGGCCTTAAATAGCCTGAAAAGAGCCGTGACAAGTGTCCCTATACTCGTCTGTCCAAGATTAGAGAACGCAGTCGAAAACCCTTTTAACCTACAAAAAGACGCAAGCGTTTTGACTCAGATGCAAGATGAGGAGAAGAGAAACTACACCGTTACCGAGCGCGAATATCTAGTCGTCGTTTGGGGAATACGAAAATTTCACGAATATCTGGAGGAGTTTTATTTTAAATCTATCATCAACAACAGCAGTCTTTGGTCGCTAAACAATCAATGCAATCCGACCGACCAGCTGGCGAGATGTGGACTAGAACTTCAGTGTTATCATTTCAATATCATTCAATGAAGAGGTGCCCTGCCTTACGTTCTTGATACATTGTCTAGGTAGAACAAGAAGGACGAAGCTCCAAAATTGAGTGTGAGTGACACGACCGATACTTGGTATCAACTACATTTTTCATGAAGTTCTAGACCGGGCCAAAATATTTCCCAACAAATGAATATAAACAATTTGTTGGAAGGTCACCATTATCCACACAACGACTCCGGTGTACCACGCTCAAGTCAATCCTCCTAAAATTGTGAATAGTATCTTGAAAACATTGATCCTTTCCTTCTTTCATGGCAAACACCAAGATTGGGGCATACATCTAGCAGAATCAGATTTGCGTACAACTCTGCGGTTCGCGGCACCTTAAAAGTCTCCCTTGCTTTTCTGAACTTTGGGCAAAAACCCCTACCCTATAAGAAACCAAGAGGTTAGCCATTAAGAAGTAAACTGCAATGTTCACGAAACGTCAGCAAAATTTGTAATTGTTTACACGATTGGAATCGAAATATATCTTTTTATCCAAATGAATCTTCGTGAAAGAATTAAATCTTTTATTCTATTTAAAGGTTCCGAGTCAAGAAAAAAAGAAGGAACTTAGAACTAACTCGGACCCCCAAGTTTTGTTTTTTAACCATTTCTTTCGTTATCTTTCTGCTAGAATCCCCGACAGTCTTCCCTCTAGGATGACACACCAACTTCAAATCCTGGTACTGTGATTAGCTGCCAGCAGATGCCATTAGATGCGGCAGAAAGGAAAGTACTCAATGGTGCATTCTACGTACGAACGAATTTTGGCATTCTCCGTTGCGCATTCTGATAATTTCACTCCAAGTCTCGAACAGCGAACTTCTTGTACTAATAAAATAGAATTGCAAAAATGAACCCTCTAAGTGCAGTTAAGTATTTGAAATTTCAAAGATTGTACCAAAATATACGTAACTATAAACCGAAGATTGTCAAATTAAATGGAATTGATCGTTGATTAGGAATTCTTCAATAGGATTAAAGTATCAGAGTTTTGTTTTTGGCAAAGGCTTTTGGCGGATCGAAGCACCCCAAAGAATGGAGGAAGGATTTCCGCTAAGACGCTTTGCCTTTCTACCTAGTGCCTGAAGAATATTTTTTAGCTTAGTGTGCTTTTTTTAGTGATGTCGCTGAAAAAACGTGAAGCCCATCTTTTTGATTCTAATTTAACTGAATTTGTTTGGACGTGAGCTCTGAAGAAGTACGAAGAAGTACTAAGACGTTAGCTTTAAAGAGACGCTGACTAAAGTGAATAATTAATATCAACTAATTTAGGTTATAAGAGGAACAAAGACTGTACCGATGATTCTTTAACCTCATGATCGAATAAACGGTTATTATTAATAGAAAAAATGTTGTTCAGCTAATTATTTAGGCTAGCGCTTTTCGATAGTAAACCACCTTTACCTTATATTAGTAAGTGACTGTCTCCCTAAATTCATAAGATTTAAATTTATTTAGATATTTTTTTGAGATATAGAATAATTTTATTTTTAGTATGAGTAATTGAAGTGGTGGATGATTTTAACAGACAAAATTAAAACCATTATATATTTAATAAAGTACTTTACATTTTCAAAAAAGTAGTTGAATTTTAAACCAAAAATTCTCAATTCTCAATAGAAAGCTTAATATTTGACACGAAAAAGTAACTTCAAACGACAAATTGTTGGATTTTTTGTTATTAAATTCTGTTCGTTTAGTTTCCATACAAGCTTTGCGTATATGTGTAGATAGTGAATCAGGAGAATATATGAGGAAATATACACATAATAAATTAATATTTGTTTTCCCTGTCATTCTCTCCGGTTTTCCGAAATTATTCTGAGGGACGCAGACTTTTAATGTTTCAGAACTGCGTTATAGTTTGAACACGAACGCGGCATTGAACTAAATATTTGTAAAGCCAATAGTACTTATTAGACGCTTACTTTTACAGGATTTTTTGTTTGGTTACTATAGAGCCTTATTATACATATTTTCTCTAATAATATTCTATCTTCTAATTAATTTAAATTTTTCTCCATATACAAATAAAAATTCCAATCTAGTATGACCAAATAGAATCCATTAACTTAAAAAAATTGCAAACAATCCGCTGCTCCCTTCTTAATTTCAAGACAAAAAAAATTTGTACCGATTTTGAAAAAATATTGTAAAATAAGTTTTATACGTTTAATTATTGCTTTTAATGTTAATTCGTGGAGCAGTGTTAAAAAGGTTGGGGCACAGTTAAAATTGTTTATGTAACAGTAGTTATTTAGAGTCTTAGCTTTTTCTTTCTATTAGGGGAGAAGTTAGTATTTTTATTTCATCTGAATGATAAAGGTCTTATTTTGTTCTCGGCGGGATTCTCGGAAATTAGACTTGAGTTGATTTTATTATAAAGAATAATTTAGAAATCACACTAATATTATTGTTATACAATATAAGCAATGATAGTTTAAATTTTAATAAACACCATACATGCAGAATTGTGTTATCCACACATGTAATCGAATTCTGGCGGACATAAATTAATGAAGATAAATAGATTACAAAATAATAACGTAATTAAAAATAGATATAATGACTTGATAAATCTCATTTGCAGGTTATGTAGCAAACTTGCAAATATAAAGGCTTATTCATATCAGTGCTCCCAATCTTGGCAACTTTTTGAACTGCGCTTGCGTCGCGCCGGCAAAACAGTTGGCGCGCTGATTTTGAATATTGTCGGTATTCAAATGTGATATTTATAATAAATAATGAATAGAAAATGCATTAACAGTAATTTTATATTCCTGAAAGAAGATTTTGAAGTGACAGATAAAAATTGTATTCGATTTAAATTAAAAAGACATTATGAATTTCGAGTTCAGAGAAAAAATTTTTTTTTTTAGCACAACGATTAATCTTGTCTCTGTCGAGTTTCTAATTTTTATTGTTTTCATTCGCAAAAATTTTACCTAAAATAAAATCAATAAAGTTACTAAAAATAAATTTAAATTTTTGATTTTTTCTAGAGTCAAAATAAAAAACGTTTTTTGCAATAAAATCAAAATATTTTTTTATCTGCCACTCAAAAGTTCTAGTTTAGGATTAATAAATTACTTTTAAAGCATTTCCCAATTATTATATATTATCAATATAACATTTGAATATTTATATAATTTAAAATGCACGCGCTTAAGTAACAAATCGTGTTGCTGGCGTGAAGCAAGCGCAGTTCCAAAAGTTCTGAAAATTGGGAGCCCTGATTCATATGCAAGAAAATTTTCGTCGTAATTCATTGGTCGATAAACTAATTCTTTATGCTGACATTTATAAATAAGTCATCATCAGCAATCTTCAATTATTTAAAGGGGAATCTTGCTTTAATCCTTTTGAATTTCTTTCTTTATTTCAAAAAATACCCTAAGTATATTTTCAACTTTATAAAGTAAGGGTAATTCTTTACGGAGGTCGAATTTGAATAAACTGATGAATTAATTTTAAACATCGAGTTCGTTTCTGGGTTCTGAACGAATCAAATTGGGCATAAATTAACAAAATAGCTAGAAATGAATCCTATGAAAAATATTCATTTCACGATTAATTCAAAACAGGCCTTTGTGAAAAGGTACCCTGAGTGAAGACTATGCTTCTAAAAGATTCACTTAATAATAATTAATTACAAAGTTTATTAATTGCATATCAAACATTTTTTAAATAAAATTATGTAAATAATTTATCATTTCTTTTATAACTTTTTAGAGTAGGTTAAAATAGGTTGGGCAAGTAATCAATTTTTACTTACAATCAATAAAATTGTATTAAATTTCCAATTATTAATTGACCAATGATTTCAAATCATGGTAATTTAAAGATCGTGTAGACTCAAGCCAATTTTGTATTAAAAATTCTAAAATAAGTGAACCTTAACAAGTAAGAAGAAAAATGAATAAATATTAATATTGTTAGTGTTTGCTTTACCAAAATATTCTGTAAATCGCTAAACTACCAATCCGACTTTGCAAGCGGTTATGGGAACTTTTTGCACCATTTTATCATATTTTTTCAAGCTGTCAGAAACTACAAGTTTTGCATTTAAAATTCTTTCCTCATTCCATTTTGCCTACAGTTAGAAGCCTTCCTGATAGTGAAAAACATTTTTCTACATCAGCGTTTCCATTTATCAGAGCAAGAGCAATTTGAACAATTTGCTTTATTTCTCGATATGTTACATTTGGATTTGAATGATTTTAAAGGCTGAATATAAGACTCCAATAGGAATAAATTCTTTTATCCTTACACGGAAAAAATGGATGGTCAAAGTTAGAGGGTTAAAAATTTGAGAGCCAGGCAGTCCCTCTACATGGTCGAACCGCCCTTTCATAATTTTTTCGACAAAGTTAATAATACTCTTATTTTATGTCCAGTCTGACTTTTATCAGTAAATCATACTCACTATCAGGGATAACTAAGGCATCCCTCACGGGATGGTCAACACGAAAATGCTGTTTTCACTTACTTCGACCATCCACGAAGGAGCATATAACCCATCGCGTATGGTCAATTGCTTGATTTTTGTCAATCAGGCGCGTGAAAATTTAAATATCAACTGACCACCATACAGTGGTGCTATTCATCAAAAAAATAAAATTTTTACCCTATAGTATGCTGTTCTGCAAGTATCTATTTTTCATAAGTAATAGTAATAATAATATTTTTCATAACTAATGTGACTTTTGAGACATTTAATTATAATCTTTTTGAGGTTAATATTAGTTTGCAGTTGATTATCATTATTATTTCATAAAATAATTAAGTTTATTTATTGATTTAAAAGTCAATCATTATTGCTCAATCTTTGTTTATTGTGTGAGGATACATCGTTTCTATGTAAAGATAATAGAAAGCTGAAACTGCAATAAAAATACTATCAATATATTTAAAGGTAATTAATCATCAGGGGCAGATGTACTTGATTTATATTTCTTTATATCTTTATTTGAAATTGAAATGTCTTTCTATATCTTTCGCAGAAAGTTGAAGTGTTTCATTAAAACTTTCCTTTTTTGGGGTGAAAAATGATTTTTTGAACTGAAAATTTAACTATTTTGGGAAAAATTAAATTTTTGTTTGAAACCTTTTATTTTTGGGTCAAAATTCTATTCTTTTATGTAAAAAACTCGTCATTTTGGCTTCGAAATTTAACAATTTGGTTGAAAAGTCAACTATGTGGTAGAAAATTCAAATTTTTTGTAAATTCGTCTCTTTTGGTCGTGAATTAAGGTTTTTTGTTGAAAATTTGATGACTCTGTCTGAAAATCGGTTTTTATTATTGAAATTGGTTTTATCGAAAAATGTAACTACTTCGTGTTTGTTGAAAACTCTGTTGTTGAAAATTGAACTATTTGCTAAAAAATTAATATATTTTGTTAAAAAGTTGTATTTTTGGTGGAAAATTATCGTTATTTTTTATAGTTCTACTTTTTGATTGGGAATCATGTTAAATATTCATTTCTTTGTTTGAAAATTTAACTATTTTTATAAAAATTTGTTTATATTTGCTTGAAAATTAATCTTTTAAATTCTAATTATGGAACTAAAAATCAAATCGAATTGAGATTTTCCAAAAAGTTGGCCAATTCATTGGCGGAAAATTCGTTCGCTTGAAGTTTGTCGTAACTAAAACTTTCTCGCTCACTTTTTTAACGTGAAAGTCTAAAAACGTGGTTTTTCATTCGGATTAAAAAAGAAAACATTAGAAATTAACTTTTGACTCTTTTTGGACATTGTAGCCTCCGCTAGAGTGTCACGAATAAAACTCAAGAAGAAATTTGTGAATTAGTTGATAAACGAATTACTTACGGCGAGTGGAATGTGAAAAAACATGGCATCCTGAGAGAAAAACTGTAAATGGAGACTCAGGTTCATTTTTCAAGAGCTACTGAAAATATTTTTTGTTTTTTCAAATTTCGAATTTCACTTTTGATATCTGACGTCACAGCCTGGACAATACTTTTACACGTTCTCAAGCACCTGTCGCCTTCTTGTCCAGAACTCCTCAATTAGACTATTCATTTTTTTATTTGAAAGTTCAAATTTTTGATTGAAAATGCAAGTATTTCATTTTAAATTAACTTTTATGGCGAATTTCTACTTTTTTGTAGAAAATTAATCTTTTTGAATTTAAAAGCAAACTTTACAGTTGAGCAATCATATACGGTACCTTAGGAATTAAACTTTTTTGAAAAAAATGCTATTTTTGGCTTAGAAATTAATGAGTATGCTAAAGGATTACGTATTTCATTCAAAATTTGACTTTTTTGGTAGAAGCTTATTGTTCTGATTAAAAAATGCACCTGTTCTGTAAATCTAGATGACGTAGATAAATTTGAGTTTTTTTTAATGGATAGAAAGCGAGATTTAATAGAGTTGTAACATGTAAAGTTTACTCTGAAATCGCTACAAACATTACATTTTGTTTCTTTCTGTAAATCTCTTTTGATAAAAATTAAAATTTCCGCTCAAGTTCAATTATTTGATTGATAATTCATATATTGGTTTAAAAATTCGCCTATATTTAATTTGTGAAACGTTATATTTATATAATCAACTAACCTCAACTTGAAATTTAGAGCCGGATTTATATTAGGAGCAAACATGGGCAACTGCCCAAAGCGGAAAGTTCTTGAAAAGAGTGGGAGGGGTGGATACATTTTTGATGAATTCACTACTTTACCTTTCGTTCTCTCAGAAAAAACTGTGTGGACTTTGCCGAAATACTTTCATTTTCTTAGCAAATCGCTAGAAACTTTTCGAAAAATTGAATTTCAAAGACTTTGAACACAATTATTGAACAGGTATCAAAATTTTTAAAGACCTTTTTTCAAAACAACTCTAGTTTCGCTACACAATTATTACAGGTAATTTTTGCAGCGAATTCCAGTTAAGCAGAATTCTATTCACACCATACGCCATGAAATTTAAACGATTACCACCCAAAGCATCCCTATTGTTTTTAAAATTGCTTCATCTAAATCATTGTTGTCAACATGTGTCAACTGTAACTTCAAGGACGAAACAGTGAAACTGCTTGAGCAATTTGTCAACATTGCCAAAAAAATTTTCATAATATAAGGGTTAATCGAAAAAGATTAAGCGGCGTTGAGTATAAAATACGCGCAGCTAATACTGCAAACACGCAAGCATTCAACTTTTGGAGCATGAAAATTCTTAAAATCATAAAGTTTATGTGTATAAATCTAAGTAATTGTTTAACAAAAAAATATAATTGATTAGAAGTTTATTTCCCAAGTTGAAGGGGAAGTTTCTTATTCGAGAAAAATTTTACAAATAGTTGTATCAGCTAAAAAAAGTTAGCTCTGCATGGTCTATCGTTCAGAGGTAGTAATGAAAAATTAGACATATCACACGTAGACAAAATTGCTTTTGGCTTTAGATGTGTCAAAACTGATGGTACTCTAGTAGAAAGGTTTTTTTAATTCATACGAAATCCTGGAAAGAAGGGACAAGATTTGGCAGACGCAGTACTTGCGACCCTGCAGGGTTTTGGTCTGGAAGTTGCAGACTGTAGAAGTCAATCTTTATGATAACGCTAGTAATTGTTAGGGAATGCACAAGAGTTTAAAGGCAAACATAAAAGAAATCAATGACTTAGCTATTTATGCCCCATGCTCTGCCCATTCTTCAAACTTGATTGGTGTTAACGCAGTTGGACGTTGTCCTGTAGCGATTTTTTTTCAACGCAGTTTAAGCATTGTACAATTTTTTACGGCGTCAACACATCAAATGGAACTGTTGCGGTCAACTAAGAAAACCAAATCTGTTACTTTGAAATCTTTATCTGCTACCAGATGGTCTGCTCGTGATGACACTGTTGAGGTTTGGATCGATATTTACCGGAAATTCTAGAGATTTTAAAGACAATAGAAATAAGTGATAATGAAAGCGTGATCACAAAACAGGAATCTGCAGGAATTAGGAAACAGTTGAAAAATTTAGAAATGTCTTGTATCGTGGGCACTTAAAATATCTATGACTGATATTTGCAAATCGGAAGTGTTTTGCGAAAAAAAGAAAATTATACGTCGATGAAAAGAAGGGTGGGGAAGTTGAACATTTTATATCGATCTTGATAGATTATCGTCTGAATTGCAAAAAAGAAGCATAAAATATAAAGATATTTGCGAAAAATGTGTTGTCATTACACAATTTGATAAGTTAACATCTATTGAAATTCGCGAGAAGTCAACATTGTTAAGACAGGTTTATAAGTCAGATTTTGAATATTTGATTAGATAATGAATTTGTGCATTCTCATTCATTTTTCTGCAAGAAAAACATTGAGACAAAGTCACTATTAGAACTGCGAAAATTTTTTCTCGAAAAAGATTTGTTTCTTCTCTTTCCAAATGTTGAAAAATAGCCTACAGAATATTTTTTCTACTATTGCCGTAACTAACTGCAGCGCAGAAATATCTTTTTCATGCCCTAAGCCAATTGCAAATTAGACAGGCCGACACATTTTAAAGCCAGAGACCAGACCTAACATTTCCGAAGGATTTTGATGCACTGAATCCGCATCCGAACTCAAAATTGCTCCTTTATGTCAGGTTTTCAAGATCTCCTGACCTAGAAGTGCAAAAAAAGGCGTTTTTAGCTGTTTTTGAGGTTATGTAACTGAACAAGAAAAATGTCTACCACAAAAGCTAATACGGAATTTGAAAGCACTAATCTTCCCCTTACAAACCTACTTGAATTTATCAGGATATCTTTATTTTTCACCAAAATATTATAATTTGAAATTTTTTATTTTAGCGTTTTAACCCATTAACGCTGAGGTATTCAGATTTATACAACGCATTCTCTATTGCTGACGGTACGATATTTTTTTAAAAAATATTATCTCAGGGATTTCCGAGGGTGCCCTTTCTATTGCCGGTGTCCGTTTTTTGTTATAACCCCTAGAAGATCCAATATGGCGGCCACAATTTAGGGCTTTAAAAAGGAACAAAGGATCCCGCACAAAATACCAAAAAAAAAAGCGTGCATTCGTTTGGAACCAAAATTCGTACATTGATAAAACAAAAGAAAACGGACTGCGCGGAATTCTACTGCGCACTCTATGCGCATTCTAATGTTAACACTCGTTGTATGTGCGCGCCGTTCTGCGGCGCAGATAGTCTTCGATCCCTAGCTGGCTCATTGAGCTGGCGACGCTTTTATGACTTGTTGTGCATAGGTGATGTAATTCGTTTTTTGCTACAAATCTTTCCGTGTTAGAGATCACGTTTGAGTGGCGCGCTAACGGTTGGATTCGTAGGTAATAAAATTCTTTTTGTATCCGAAATCGGTCTGGCAGTTACATTTCGTGTCGATCGTGATCATTGTATATAGTGAGTTTTAGAATTTCCACGTTACTATTCGTTATAAGAAAAAATGAGTTCAAGAACTCGTTGCGCTAAGAAAGTTAATACATTTTGTCAATTAATGATTCAATAAAAACCTCATACTTCAACTGTTATGGGACTTCAAGGAAAAATTTGGACAAACCGTGGGTACCAACCGCAATTTGTCATGCTTGTAGATTAAATTTTTCAAATTAGCAAGATGAAAGTACCAAGACGCAGAATGTTAATAGAAAGGAATAGAAAGGGCACCCTCAAAAACCCCTGAGATAAAATATTGAAGAAAAAATATCGTACCGTCAGCAATAGAGAATGCGTTGTATAAATCTGAACACCTCAGCGTTAATTTGAAAGGGGAAGATTAGTACTTTCAAATTGCATATTAGCTTTGTGGTGGACATTTTTCTTGTAAAGTTACATAACCCCAAAAACAGGTAAAAACGCATTTTTTGCACTTTTAGGTTAGAATGTCTTGAAAACCTGACCTACAGGAGCAATTTTTAGTTCGGATTGGGATTCAGCGCATCAAAATCCTTCGGAAATGTTTGTTCTGCTTTCTGGCTTTTGACTTTTTTCAAATTTTGTCGGCCTGTGTTATTTAAGATTTCAAACCACAGAAAATAGACTGAAAACTCTCTCTATTTTATGTGACGAATCTGAATTATTGCGTTGTATAGACTTCGAGAATTTGATCATTTGATTTGCTAACATAAAATCAAGGCGAGTATTTATTTAAGAAATGTTGTTTGACTTATGTACAAATTAAAACAGAATTTCAGATCCTCAGTTGTATATATTGCATTATTAATAATTATTTGCTACACGAAATTGTTTAATGAGCCATGGATTCGAGATCATCATTGCATACGAGAGTTTTTAAGGTATCGTTCTTTTCTACAATATCTGTGTGTAAGTGGGGACTGCAAAGAATGGTTTAGTTAACAGTTTTACTAAAATCAATTAATTTAGGCGAAATAACATAAAAAGCTGTGAATTTTTTTTTGATTTTACGAAAATAAGTCATTTATTTAATTATTGTTGGCAATTTGGAAAATGTGCGATTAGAGACTTAAAAAGATTTTAAAATACTTCAAGTCCTCTTAGAAATTTTTAACATATTTTTAATGATTTTTAAGAATATAAAGGCATTTTGAAATAATGCAAAAAAATTGAATGATTTTGGAGAAGTTTCAAATATTTTTTTAAGAATCCTAAAATGTTTCAGAATTTGCAAGAGGTTCAAGGAATTTGATAGAATGTCAAGCGATTAACTGAAAAGTTATTCAAAAAGATTTCAATGATTTAATTTTATTTAAAAGAGATTTTGAAAGGTATCAAGATAGTTTTAGTGATCTTAAAGAATGTGAAGCGAACTATTGAAAAGTTATTGAAAAAATTTTTAAATAAATTTAAAGAGACTTTAAGAGATTTTACCTATAAAATTTAAAGATTTTAAGGATTTTAAAAAGATTTTGAGAGATCTAACCAAATTTAAAGTATTTTTAGAGTTTTCAATTAATTTGGTCAATTTTAAAATATTTTTAATGATTTCAAAGAATGTAAACGATTTTCAAGAGATTTAAAAAAATTTAAGAATATTTAAAGAACTTTAAGATATTTGAATTATTTTTTGTCAATTTCGAGAAATTTTGAAAGATTTTTAATAATGGTAAAGAAGTTGAAGGGGAACAAAATTCAGAGGAGTTTAAGGATTTTCAAAAAGTCTTACATGATTTATAAGAAGGAGCACAGTCTTTGATAATTTTTATTTTTTCCTTGTTTCTTTCTAAGTGCAAAAATAATAACTTCACATCTTTAAAAAACACACTTTAACGCACTACCAAAATTCAAAAATGTTGACATCCACTATCACAACGTTGCAGCCTAACCTCAATTACGGAAAATTATATTTTTTCTTGATGGATTGCTCAAATCGCGCAATTCCACAAATTGCTAATAATAATTAAAGAAATGGTTTTTTATCTGAAAAGCAAGGCCATGTCAGGATTTTACGCTTATTTTCGTATACAAAAATTAATTTTAGTCAAACTCATATGTAATCAATGCTTTGCAGTTCACCACGAAGTAGTACCAGGTGTATACATATGAAACCGGTATTTTTTCAAGAAAAAAACACATTTATTTCAAGAGAATGATAACAAATATTTTATTCAAAGTATGCGCC